>NC_134715.1:59556060-59859090 GCF_049634645.1 Pelodiscus sinensis | reverse complement strand
CTTGGTCTATACTCAGGGAACTATTTACTAGTTTATGCTGCACAGTTACATTGTGTGCAAATTAAGTGCATTAGCCACTGAAATGCACAGAAGACCCAAATATACCTCAATGAAACAGCTGAAAAATAAATATTTGATCATTACAAACTGATGTATGTATTCTATTAATATATAATAAGTATGTTCCATAGACTGCTCTTTAAAAAGCTATTGGTAACTTTATTTTGGAGTCAGACACCTTGTCCTTTATCATAATGTTTACTTGACAATTCAGAAGAAAGTTTTACTGTGTCATGCACATTTTAGGTGTAAATTTAATTGGATACACTGTTTATGAAAGTGATGGTCTATCTAGACCAGGTCTGGCCAACCCATTCTGGTGAAGAGCCAAGTTTTTAGTGGATCCAGCATGAAGAGCTGGGGCAAAGTTGTCAAGCCAAAAAAAAAGGGAGGGGACTGCCCTTTAAAAGGATCCTACGGCCACAATTGGTCGAGGAAAAAGAAAAGGACTGCCCCTTTAAGAAAACGTGTTTCGAGGCTTTTTGGCCACATCAGGCTCCCACCAGCCAACACCATCTTTAACGGACGCACAAGACGGCTCCCCTGACCTGGAGAGCACAGGGAGCCAGGAGGCAAGGGATATTTTCATGGACAGCTTCACGAGCCGCAGGGGTGGGCCTTGCGAGCTGCACCCTGGGGAAGGTTGGGGGAAGAGCCGCATGCAGGCTTGCCATAGCTGATCTAGACTGAAATTGAATGCAGGCAGCCGCTGTTAAAAGCTTTTTCCACACAATAATGCAACAACTCATTGTTAATTTACAACACACTCTGCGTTAGGCATGAATGCTCACTGCAATTAACTGCACCAACCTATACTATAAAGCAGTGGTTCCAAAACTTTTCAGCATCACGCCCTTTTTTTGATTTTTGAGAAACCCTGCCCCACCCTCAACAAAAGAGCAAAAAAACAAAAAAGGAACTGACCAGGGCCGAAAAACAAAAATAGAAGCAAAACTTGGAGGGGGAGGGGGATTAATGGAGGAGGGGTGGCTGGGTCACTTTGCGCCCTCCCTGGAATTTCTTCACACACCCCAATTTGGGAACCCATGCTATAAAGCTTTTTAAGATTTCAAGGTACGGAAAGTATCTTGCTATGAAGTTGTCTCATTATACCTGTGCATAGCACTATTCAAAATATTAAAGAAAGCCTGGTCTTTGCTCAAAGGATCACAAACACATCAGACAAAGACTCTTTCAGTACAGCAGACTAATAAATACTGTCCTTTTGCATGCGTTTAATATTAAAAGGACACGTGAAAAAAATGTATTAAGGAGAAACTTTAATGACAGTTCATTCCACCAGCAGAACTAAGGAACAAAAAAGCAGGTTTGAAAACAAGTGATTGGAGAATGAACAAAGATCACCGTTTCACTAGCAACTAGAGAGAAACCTTGGTTATGAGAGGGGAAAACTAGAATGAAACAAGAATAGAGATATAGGCAGAAAAAAACAAACCACATTGAGTAAGAACTCGCAACTTGATACAGATAGCAATAGAAAGAAAGAGGAGGGATTAGAAGAGAACACTAACAAATGGAGCAACAATACTGGTTATATCTTCAGAACTGTATTTCATGCAAACTGTGAAGCATGGGAGAATCTAGCCCTACCTACTTATTACAAAACTTAAATATTAATACTTTATACCAAAACAGATGACTTTGGGAAAAAAATATTAAACTCTGCTTTTTCATATTTTTCCAAATGTAGTTGTTTTTTCATTTAGGTTGTATTTTCCAAACTAAAGTATTCTCTAAAACTTTCCAGCTTTATTCATTTGATTTACATTAACTCCAGTTGAAAGGTGGCAACTTTTCTTTAAAAGGTTGATTTTTTGTTTGGACCATTTTGGTGACCAAAAAGCTTTACTTTAAGGCTAACAAAGCTAACAACAAAGACCACACACCTTAATGACAAAATACTAAAGTAATCAGAAGATTACAGAGAGGAACGCTAAAATGATTCACTAAAGAATACATATGAAATTTAATTTACTTACAGAAGAATGTGACATTTAAAGTATCATATAGGTTGAGATAGCAAAGACAAAGTTTTGACTAAGATCCAGTCTATACTTGAAAGGCTCGCCAGTACATATACACCACAGCTGTACCAAACAGTTCCCTTAGTAGAGACAATAATGGCTAAAACATACTTTTATCAGTATAGCCTCCTCCATTCATATAATGGAATAAGTTATATTACCAGAAGCCAGATAATAGATCTATCACAAACAACACACACTTATTTTGAAAATAAAAACATCATTCATACATATATGTATGAAAATACACACACACACACACACACACACACACACAGAGTAAATTTTTGGCAGACTGGCAAGCAACATGGCTCACTTCCGGCTTGTGCTGGTTCCAGGACCTACCCCCTCTGCAGCTCTGCATTTAAAATATATTAGGAGCCAGGTGGGCAGGTAGCCCAACTCAGTTCCAGCTCATGCTGGGTCTAAGAGCTCAGACCCTACCCTGGACAGAGGCTGTTGCCACCCTGCACTGTTGCTTCTGTATCAGAGGCAGCAGTGCAGGGTGACAGGCAGCCAGTCCCCAAGGGGAGCTGGTTTTTAAATTGTCTCTCCTCAGGACCAGCTCCCACCTGGCACCCCATGCTGCTGCCTCTGATAGAGGCAGCAGCGGAGAGTGACAAGGGACTCTTTGGGAGTGCGCCTGGATCACACTGGCTGCTGGCCCTACCCCAGGAACTATAGAATAGTCAAGTAACCAATAATTCATGAGGTTAATCGACTTTTCAATTAACCAATATTTAACATCCCTAAATACATACACACAATTATTGCTCAGTAGCACAATTTATTCTAATCCTAGCTCTGTCTCCCAGGCTAGCAGCCTTCTACAATAGATTTGTTTATAGAACTTGCAATACTAATACGCACAGGTGAAATAAATGTGTCCAGGACATCTGCTGGCTCCATTGTCTCTTACTCCGACCTCTGAATTCTGGGTGAGGGAAGGTAATCCTTTCAAGAACAAGCACAAAGATGCCCTAATTATTTGCCAATCCTATAAGATGACCAAAGAACAGAAAAAGTTTAATACAATCACAAGACCCCAGGATTAAACTCTATTTACCGGAGGATCTTTGAAACAAACCAGTTTAACACCAAGATTACTGAACTGAAACTAGATTTCTAGCAAGATAAACATCAAACACAATAAATGAGAACAGGATGATGCAAAAACCTAAGATAAGGAGGGCTTGTAGTAACAGCAAAGTACATTTTGCTTCTCTCTAACCATCTATAATTAAAATTTGACTCAAAAAGCCATACAGCATACCTATTTGAATGAAGGGATAAAAGCACTGTAGACACATTTTGTAGACAAAATGATAACAGCACACTGTGATCAGATCCAAGGCACAAAAAGAAATATTATACAATGAATGCTTGTTTAAATCTGGGCATTATCCATAACAGTGTCCACAAGCTCAGAGCAGCAGAAGCATCAGCTCTATTCCAAGACAATTTTCAAATGCCATAAAAGTAGCAACAAAAGCTCACGAAACTAAATATATATATATATATTTGTGTTAGTCTCTAAGGTGCCACAGGACTATCCATTAAAGTATGTTAAATTTAAAATTAAATTGAGCCTTTACACTACATTTGGTCATCTTTTTGCTACCTAGGAGGGTACACTATAATTATATACATTCATTTAAGTTTTCATTCAGCTTAATATTTTCAGATTTTTAGTAGTTGTATATTTTACATATGTTAGAAAATGGTGACTGACATTGTTTATTTACCAAAAAAACAACAAACATTACTGTAGCACTTTAAAGACTAACAAAACACGAAGGTGGTATCATGAGCTTTCGTGGGCACAGCCCACTTCTTCAGATGACCAGAGTGGGCTGTGTCCACGAAAGCTCATGATACCATCTTCGTGTTTTGTTAGTCTATGAAGTGCTACCAGACTATTTGTTGTTTTTAACGTTTTTTCTGTTAGAGTAATTCAGCTACCCCTCTGAAACCTTATTTACTAAGTCATTTTTTGCTCATGATTTGTATCAAGCTGCATTACGATGACTTGGAATGTAATTTAATACACATCATTTTTATTAATCAATCTGTACTTTTATTAGATACAAAAACTTATCTATACATACCTCACATTTAAAACTAATTTTTGGCCTTACCATCTTTAATGTTACATTTAGATTTAATTTTAAACAGGTTTAAAAAAAATAAGTATCAGAATAAAAATATTCAGGTTTTTTTTAAAACTCTGATTTTTATCCACTCTGCTAGGAGAAAAGATTTCTGAGAGCAAAGCTAATATCACATACAATAGAACAAGACCCAAAGACTAGACAAATTCAAACTAGAAATGGAGACTTGTTTTTTGTTGACTTTGTGTTTTTTAAACACTGAACGCAAATAACCAACTAAAATGACTTGCTAATGATTGTAGTAGATTCTCCATTACATTAAGTCTTTAAATCAGATATCTTTTTAAAAGATGTGCTCAAATAGAATTACTGGGTGAGGTTCTGTTGCCTGCGATATGCAGGAGGTTGGATCATATAATCTAAATGGTCACTTCTGGCTTTAATCTATGAAAAGCAGACATGCAGACACAAAGTTTCTCACCTACCACTACTGCAAGAATCCTGTCGAAAATCTGAGGCATCCAAAAAACACAATATACCTTTACTTTAATGACTCAACTAGAGTGGTGTAAAGGAAGGAAAGAAATCAGGTCTGTTTGTAATAGTGGGAAAAATTTGAGCCAGTGCTGGAAGTCTGGTACACCTACTATGCGTGTGTTTAAATTGTTTAGAACTTAAGCAACAAACCGTCTAGCAGCAACTTAAAGACTAACAAAACATGTAGATGGTATCATGAGATTTCATGGGTAAAACCCACTTCTTCATATGAAAGCTTATGATACCATCTACATGTTTTGTTAGTCTTTAAAGGTACTGATAAAACCATTCATTGTTTTTTAAGTTTTTCTGGTTACAGACTAACACGGCTACCCCTCTAAAGCTTTTAAAGTTGTAAATTAATACTAAGATGTTGGTTTGTATTCAGTACTCTTCTCAGAACATTGTATATCATGTGAAACTTATAACCTGCATCAATCTAGGACTTGTTCCATTTAAAATTTGCAGCATTTGAGGTACAGTAAAACTCCATTGGTCCGGCATCCAGTGCTCTGGCACTCCTGATGGTCCGGCACCATCGGGAACCCGGAAGTGCTCCGGGCAGCCGGACAATTGGAGCTGCTCTGCACCCGGCTTCCCTGATTCAACCGCTGCTGAAACTGACCAGCAGCTGAATCGGGGAAGCCGGGGGCAGAGCAGCTGGGGTGCTGCCAGGTTGGTCCCATAGCGCCACCCCTCGGGGCTGCAGGACCAACCCGGCAGCACCCCAGCTGCTCTTGGGGATGCCTGGGACAGAGCAGCTGGGGTGCTGCCGGGTTGGTCCCACAGCCCCAAGGAGCGGCGCTACCGGACCAACCCAGCAGCACCCCAGCTGCTCTGCCCCAGGCGTCCCCGATTCTGCCACTGCTGAAACTGACCAGCAGCGGCTGAATCGGGGACACCTGGGGCAGAGCCGGACTATCGGAAGGGGGGGCTATGAAGGGTCTGGGGTGGCATCCCCCCCACTCCACCCCAGAACCCTCATAGCCCCCCCTTCCGATAGTCCGGCATATCTGATAATCCGGCACCCCCGGGTCCTTAAGGTGCCGGATTATCGGAAGTTTACTGTATTTGTTTTCAAGAATGTGTTTATTGTTTTTAGATTCCTCTTCCCCAGTATTTTAATGTAGTAAATTCTTACTCTTTTCAGCTTGTATACCATGCAAGTAGAGGAAAGATATCCAACATGTGGTTCCTAAAAGCAAATGTAGTAAGAAAAGAAAAGAGTGTCCAATTATGAATTAAAACTTTATTCCCTGAGCCATGCACTTTCATTTTTAAACTGAAGTTACTGAATCAGCCCAGTCTTCACAAGGAAAAGGTATGAGGGTTTATTAATGGGCTGTCAGAGCATCCCACAGAATAGTATGGAAGCTCAGATGGCTCTCCGTGCATAAGACAGCTTCCTTCTCCCACAGCGTGATCCAGGGCAGATCAGGGAGGAGTGAAAAAAACAATGGCAACCCAAGGATCACCCACCAATTACAACTCCCTAATTCTCTGACCCCATTCTAACCTGGGTCTGCTAGCTTCAGCACGAAACAGATCAAATGAATGTTAGAGATAATTGGAGCATTACAGAACTCCAGCCACACCACCTCCATCAACTCAAACATGTTCCCTGTATCAATAGAGGTATGTCTAAACTATGTTTTTGGAAAAAACTTCACCTGCATCCATACTACAATCGCGTTCTTTCGAAATTAAATAAAAATACAGGTTTTTTTTCCCAACATTAGTAAACCTCAAATTATGAGGAAGAATAACTTTTTTGAAAGCGCTCACTCAAAAAAAGGCTTGTGCGGACACAGAACAGGGACATTTTTCAAAAGAGGCAGCAATCGAAAAGACACAGGTGCCCTGGTGGCTATTCTGTGAATAGCAATCAGGGCTTTCTTTCAAGAGAGCATCCATGCAGTCTGGACACTCTCTTTGCTTTTTCAAATTGCTTTTTCAATCCGAGTTTAAGGTGTCGATGCGCTCTTTCAAAAGAAGCTTTTTCAAAAAAGCTTCTTTCAAAAGAAGCTTGCAGTCTAGATGTACCCTAGATGTGGTGGGAAGGCATAGGAAACAGGCTTAGCTATTGTTAAGGCTATGCTGGCTATATGCCTGCTAGGGACTCCCTTGTACTGTGGGAATCCCAGATAATGGACTTACAGATGGTTTTCATTCTTTTGTGCTACGTGATTGATGTAAATGGCAATGAATCTGCACCAAAGTACTGAATGTGGATCTCTTTCTTTTTTTAAAATATATTTAATCCAAGGTTTAAGAAGATCAGACATTAATGGCATCAAGCATCTCTTCAGAAGAGAATATGCTTAAGCAGCCCCCAGAAGTGATGCAACACAAAAGCAGCTGCGAAGAACAAAACATAATTAACTGATGAACCTAATACTGTATTTTATCATAATACAAGTTCAGTAGCATAAATAGTATGCAACTTACACAGTATTTTTACTCTCAATTTTAAGAGCACAATCAAAGAGATCCCTCCCTTCCCTTGTGTATTATAAAAATTGTGTAATACTTCGAGTAGTCTTACACTTTCCCACAGTAACGCTAACTTGATAATTTGAGAACAATAGGATTTCTTGCATGTAAAGACAGAGGATGCAGCTGTTTCCACCTATAATAGGATGTTGCTAATATAAGATGTGATTGTTTCTACAGTCAATCAGAATGACTTCCAATTTTCTCTTGTAAGTGTCAAGGTTCATTTTTTTTTAAATAAAAATAGAGCTCTTTTTAATGTAATAGGGACACAAAAGAGAATATGGATGCAATAATTTAATGGAATTTTCCCAGCATCCAGCAAAACTTACTACTTAAGACGGACATTACAACAAAAATCCAACATCTTTCAGAACATGGTGTACACAAAGCTAAGTTACATTTGTCACGGTGTTTCAAGGTGTCCAACAGCATTTTAAAGATACCAAGAAACACCAGATGCATCAATTCCAAACATTCCCACTTTTTAATATGAATCAAGACTGTTCACAAGTGGGTCCCATGTCAATTATGAGTAAATAGAAGAAAATAGATGAAAACTATACTGAGTTTTACACTTGATCAAAAAATTTAATAAGGAAACAGAAGCATAGAGTAAAGGAACATGGTATAAAGATCTAATATTATTGACCCTGAAACAAAGTTAGGGAGCACAAATCAGGAGACATGATACTGTGAGTGTACCTCAGCAGTTCCCAAAATTAGAAGCTTATGGTGCTCACCCCATTATGAAAGAGTTGAAATCCTTTAAAGCAAATTTCTGAGTACCACTGCACTAGAGATATTTATATTTTCCTGCAAAAGGCATCCTCAGTTTTCAACAATGGAACATGTAATCTCCGTACAGAGAACTATTTTAGATTTCAGCATTGCTTTGTGTCACCAAGAGGCTACAATCAAGGTTTGACCCCTCTATAGCAAGTGCTGTGTGAATCCCTAAGATGACCCTGTTCCGAAGAGCTCACCATCCAATTTAAGGCAATAAGCTAGTTCAAACAACAATGGAAAGGGCACACACCAGCACCACTCTAATTTACAATCAATAGGACAGCTATAAGCACAATCTAAAGATTCTGAAACATGCTAGGGTTGCCAACTCTGTAATGTAAAAAACTGGACACTGCACAGGAGTGCCAGAATCTCCTCTGCCTGGCCCCTTCCCTGAGACCCTGCACCTGCCATGTCTGCTTTGTCCCCGCCCCCACTTTTTCCTCTCCCCTCACCTCCCACCCCGTCACTCACTGCTCTTCCCTTCTATTCCTTCCTGCCCTGGCTGAGAGCATGTGTCTCAAGGCTGAGACTGGGAGCTGCAGTTGACCAAAACAGAGAGGACTAGTGGTGGCCCTTGCTGAGTAGCATCTTGCAGGCATGATGACTTGGCACTTCCCTGTCTGCAGTAACCGGACTTGATGTGTCAGGTCAGTAGATCTGATCAGATATTGTCAATTCCCCTTTCTGACTGGCCTTTCTGTTGAAAACACAGATATCCGGCCACACTACCTTAAACCTGTGAGGGGGGATGGCTCTAAGTAGGGCACAGACTAGAACAAGGGATGAGCAATATCAGTTGATTAACTCATGAATTCTTATCAGTTACTTGACTATTCTATAGTCCCCAAGGGTGGGGCCAGCAGCCAGTGCACTCCGGCCCCACTCCCAGAGAGCCCCCTGCCACTCTGCACTGCTGCCTCCATATTGGAGGCAAAAGTGCAGAGTGCCAGGTGGGAGCTTGTCTGCAAGGGAAGCCAGTTTTAAAGCCAGCTATCCTGTTGCCCCGCGCTGCTACTTCTGATAAAGAGATAGCAGTGTGGGGCAGAAGCAGCCCCTGTACCAGGAGGGGGGTGCAAGGGTCTGAGCTCTCGGACTTGGAGTGAGCCGAGCTGCCTGCCCACCTGGCTTCTAATACTCTTTGGCTATGTCTACACCACAAGTTTTTGTGGCAGAGAATAAACTAATGATGGACTCATTACCATGAGTCGCGATGTCATCAGCATATTTTCTGCGGATGCTTTTTGTGCAAGGGGTTTTTGCGCAAAAAGAAGCAATTTAGCCACTTCCATTTTGCACAAAAAAACCCTTTTGCTCAAGATCGTTATGCCTCTCTGGGAGGGTTTTTTTGTGCAAAACAGAAGCAGCTACAGTGCTTCTTTTTGCACAAAACCCCCTTGCGCAAAAATCATCTGCAGAAAATATGCTAATGACATCGCGACTCACGCTAATGAGTCCGTTATTAGCATACTCTCTGCTGCAAAAACCTTGTAGTGTAGACAAAGCCTTTAAATGCAGAGCCACAACAAGGGTAGATCCTCCACCCAGCACGAACCAGGACTGACCCAGGCTGCTGGCCAGCCTGCTAAAAAACTTACTGCTGGGGAAAGGGGAAGGGGGGAGAAGGCATGTAGTAATCAATTACACTATTATATCCCTAAATAGAACTATGAAATAAAATCCTATATATTTTATAAAATAGCTTCAATTTGCTATTAAAAGCTAGTAGGTGTAAATGAAGTAGCATTTCTGGTAATGTTTTCCAAAGAACAACAGTAGATTATGAACAGATTTTTTTAAAAAAATTATGGATAGTTATCGTGATTCCAGTGTGCCTTGTTGGGAATGAAAACTGCTTTGGTAAGTCACTAGTAAAAGGGAGGTTTGAGCTCTCTTCCTTTTTCTTCTGAGGACCTCCTAAATGAGACATTGGACCACTGTGCATTTCTTCAATGCTGAAGCTAAGCCCAATTTTCATTCAGTATTTTGCAATATTTTTTGGCTAGCAACTATTTACATTGTTCTAACAAAAGAGCCATCTAATCTTGAGCGCACACAATTTTTGTTAAAAAATTTTTAAAAAATTAAAAAATCTTCCAAGTTCTATTTTGATACGCTGACCAATCTTTTGAGGATGCAGATAAAATGTAGTCTTTAGAATCAAAACATGTGCAGTGCACATGGTTTTCAGACATGCATGAAAGAACTTTTAATTAAAAACATTATTTTCCTTTCTAGAAAAGGTGTGTCAGTAACCAATGTATTTTTTCTTAAACTAAGCATTCCAAGTAAGCCTTACAATACAGGTGATAATTAACTGTTCGCAATCTAAAAAGATATTCCTACTATACATTGCTATTACAATGAAAGAGACAACGGAAATCTACATATGTGAATTTTTTATTGACCAGATGAAAAGTTATACAAACTTGAGCCACATGAAAGCCATTAAATACTCCAGAACATAAATATTATATATCCTAAGGTAGATGAACCAGGTGCTCCTCAAGGTAGGAAGCATTATTCTAAATTATATATGTTAAGAGAGAAAGTGCACAATTTCAGCCTATGCACTATAAAACCTCAATTACTTTCAAGAACATTCAACTACAATTTTAGAAACTTTAAACATCTAGTATAATTAAAGCATTTCCTAGGAATCATAGATAAGTGAGGAGTCACTGCCTGATGGCCATCAATTTTCCAGGAAATGCCATACAGGCAGTCCCTGAGTCAAAGACTTATGTCGGATCCGCACTTACAAACGGGGCTTTTCTTGCCCCGGAACTCGCGGGCGGCAGGACCACCCAGATGTGCAGTGGTCCCGCCACCACGTCCTCCGGGGCGAGAAAAGCTGGCCCGGGTGTCCCTGGTCTGCTGAGGGGGTCCCGCGCCTCCAAGGCTTTGCTCCGGAGCAAAGCCACAGAGAGGCGGGACCCCGCCGCCTCCACGGCTTTGCTCCGGGTCTCCCTGGTCTGCTGGGGGGGGCGCAACTAGTGCGCCCCCCCAGAAGACCAGGCTTCTATTGTGGACGCCTGGGGTAGAGCAGCTGGGGTGCTGCCGGGATGGTCCTGGGGGGACCTACCCGGCAGCGCCCCAGCTGTTCTGTCCCAAGCTCCAGATTCAGCCGCTGTTGAAACTGATCAGTGGCTGATTCCAGGAAGCTGGGGGCAGAGCAACTCTGCCTCGGGCTTCCTGTAGTCTGCCCCTGGTCAGTTTCAGCAGCAGCAGCTGAATCTGGAGCCAGTTCCGAGCTACGTACAAATTCAACTTAAGAACAAACCTATAGTCCCTATCTTGTACGTAACCCGGGGACTGCCTGTATGCGCATACTATTAATGCTCTAATAAAGTATCTAGCCATTCCTTTTCTATATCAGCACAAAAACTGATGTGACATTAGCACCTATAGGTTGTCTACATGGTATGTTGACATGCTGCAATACCAAATATTAAACACTTTAAGCACAGTACATACTCCTATATTTAAGGCAAATAGAGCACAGCAGTGGTCTTATGGCCTGGATATAGATGCTTTTAGAACTTACTGTACCACAGAAAGATGAAGAAGCTGACTGTGACCTAAAACAGAACCAGAAGTACTGATTTGAACCCTCTCTGGTTGCTGCACTTTCAATCTCCACACATTACTGGTCTGATTTCCAGACTATTTCCACTAGGGATGTAAGCAAGTAGTCGACTAGTCCCTTGACTAGTTGCTCCCCACTCCGCACCTACCCCCAGCTGCCTCTATCAGAGGCAGCAAGGGGGGAGGAGCAGGAGCCAGTGCTGGTGGGAGCTAGCTTAAAAGCCGGTTCTCCCAAGCACTGACTCCATGGGGCACAGGGAGTTAGAGGGAAACAGGCGCAAGCCAGGAATCAGCCAATTTCCAGCTCGTGCCCAGTCCCTGACGCTGCACCTCTGCTTTTTAAATGTTTTAAGAGCCTCTTATTTTAAATGTATTAAGAGCTGTATTAAGCTGATAAGAAGGTGGTGGCAGGGAGGGGCTATGGGGCCATGCAAGGGACAAAATCTGATCGAGCAAATTCCCTCCTTTGGGACCGATCAGATTCCAATGGTGCCAGACCATAGAGATCCAACCTGTACTGGAAGTTTAAAAAAAAAAAAAAAAACCTAAGTCAAACAATTTTCACTTACTTTAGTTGAGTGTTAATGCAAACAGATTTAACTGATTTTAGTATATATTAATTTATATCTTCCCTCTATAATCCAAGGAGAGCACTTCATTGCTGGCAGTTTTCCACATGATGCTATACTTAAACCACAGAAATGAGATACATACAGAGATATGAAGAGCCTCTTGGGACTCAAGAGCCTCACGATGCCACTAATTAAGGAAATACCAAAAACTAGTTTAGAGTGATGGGGTTTGTTTTCTACCTTCAGGATATTTATAACAATTACTGTCGTCTTCTTCCTCTACCCACTCATTAAACCGTGAAAGAATCTAGCTTTGAAATCTGGATGAAAACCTCTTTGGGGAAAAAGCAGGCAAAAATATTAAAATATGGAGTTTATGATAGCAGCTAGCATGGATTTATTAAGAATAAGTCATGCCAAATTAAAAATAAATCAGTGTGATCCTTTCTTTGACAGGGTAACTGAGATTGTGGTAGGCCAAATATACTTGGACTTCATCAAGGCTTCTGGCACAGTCCCAACATGACAGTCTAATAAGTAAACTGGAGAAGTGCAGGGTTGATAGAATCGCCAGCATGTGAATTCATAACTAGTTATAACCACCACAAAAAAAAGAGTGCCTATCATTTGAATAGCAACAACAGATTGGAAGGAGGTTCCAAGCAGGCCTCCAAAGTGAACTTTTCTGGATCTAGAGTTTAAAAATATCTTTATTGGTGATCTTAATTATAGATAGAGAGCATATACTGATCAAGTTTGAAGATGACAAAAAGCTTTGGAGCAGGTGTAGTCAATAGAATGACCATAGGCCAAATCTGAATCACTAGCTGCTTTTGAACCAACTGCAACATCTTAGCAATCTTTGATGACCCCTGTGCTTTGCAGGATAGAGCTAAAATTCAGAGGGATCTTTGATGAACTAGAAAACTGGGATATAGATGAAGTGAAATTCAACAAAGACAAATGTAAGATGTTATACTCAGAGGTGGAAAGTAACTAAGTAGAAATACTTTGTTACACTACTCAGGTATATTTTTTCGGTATTTGTACTTTAACTCAAGTGATTTTTTTTTTATACTTTGACTTTTACTCAAGTACTTTTCTTTAGAAAATATTGTATTTTTTACTCCACCATGATTTCCGGAAGCGCTTACTCACTCACTACTTTCAGCACCCCACTGACAGTTGCACAAGCCAGAATTCTGACTTGCTAAAGCACAGCTGCATGTGCATAGCATCCAATTGTCATGCAATTGGATTAAAAAACGATTTAAAAAAAATCAAGCAGCAAAATAACCCTGCCAATGAAGAGCCCTTTTAATAGCCCTCATCAACACCTTTTCATTCAAAAACAGTATCTATGCAGGAGTGGGGAGCCCCGAACCTCACGGGCCAGATCCAGTGTGTTGGGGAGAAGAAGTGTGGCATCATGCACTGCCACTCACCATCCCCCAGCTGGGGGAATATGGTGCTGGAAACTGTTAGGAGCTAGGTAAGCACACAACCCAACTCCCTTCATGGCCAACCCCCCCCCCCCCCCGCCCCTTCTCCCCCACAGCCTCCTCCCACCTAGTTCTCCCAGCCCACTCCTGCACCCTCCCACACTTCCCAACACCACACCCTCAGCCTGCTCCTGCATTTCCCTCCTGGCCAGACCTCCACTCCCAGCTTGCTACCCTACCTCCCTCCCAGACCCCCTCCCCACCCCCGTCCCTATCCCATTCCCTGGCAACCCCCTCCCATACACTGAACCCCTCATTTTGGCCTCACACCAGAGCCTGGGAGCTCACAAAAATCTACTAAATCTACTGGGAGCCTGGGACCCCAAAAGAGTTCTTCTGGCCTGTGGGAAGCCCTGAAACTTGGTCCTCCCTGCCTCCTCTCTCTCCCCTCCACCTCAGCAGGGGGTTGGCACACCAGGGGAGCAAGGTATCTCAGTTAAGAACCTCATCATTGAGGGTTTCTGTGTTTTTTCGGTGGGAGGGTTGCCTCTAACTTGTGTGGCCCCAAACTGATTTTTCTGTAGATCAGTGGCCCCCACACCAAATGATAGTTTGGGTGGTTAATCATAGATTTCCACAGGATGGCTACTTTTTACTTCTGAATACTTGAGTACAATTAAGATGCGATACTTCTGTGCTTTTACTCCATGTAGTTTTCCAGAAGGATACTTTGACTTTTACTTAATTACATTTTTTTCAAAGTAGCAGTACTTTTACTCAAGTAACTTTTTGGGTACTTTTTCCACGAGTGGTTACACTTAAGAAAAACCAAATGACAAATAAGGAATAGGGGGAAACTGGCTTGGCAACAGCACTCCTGACAAGCATCTGGGAGTTGAGGCAGATCATAACCAACATCAATCAGCAACGTGATGCTGTTGCAAAAAAAGTAAATACAACTTTCGTTTGCATTATCAGAGGCATAGAACACAAGTCAAAAGAGGTGATAGTATCACTCTACTTGGTGCTATGTTGGGCTCAGTTGGAGCTGTGTATCCAATTTTGGTTACCAATTCATAGGGCAGATATAGAAAAACTGGAAAGGATCCAAACACAAGCGATAAAGATGATCAAAGAGATGGAACACAAGCCAGATTAAAGGAACCAGGTATGATTAGTTTGGAAAAAGGAAGGAATACGAGAGTGGACTTCAGATATTGAACAGGTTGCTAAAATTCAAAGGATGCCTTTCCCAGAGGCTGATACAACCAATCTACAATACAACCAATCTATCCACTAGTAGCCCACAATCATAGAATCATAGGACTGGAAGGGACCTCAAGAGGTCATCGAGTCCAGCCCCCCGCCCTCTTGTCGCTCTTCTCTGTACCCTTTCCAATTTCTCCACATCTTTCTTGAAATGTGGCGCCCAGAACTGGACACAGTACTCCAGCTGAGGCCTAACTAGTGCAGAGTAGAGCGGCAGAATGACTTCACGAGTTTTGCTTACAACACACCTGTTGATACAACCTAGAATCATATTTGCTTTTTTTGCAACAGCATTACACTGTTGACTCATATTCAACTTGTGGTCCACTATGACCCCTAGATCCCTTTCTGCCATGCTCCTTCCTAGACAGTCGCTTCCCATCTTGAATAGTGATAGAAATGTAGCCGTGTTAGTCTGGTGTAGCTGAAACAAAATACAGGATAGCTGTGATAGCTTCCCCAATTATCACCTCTAATACTATTAACTCACAGACATCTACCCTTCCCCACCTCTAATATTAACTCACTGGCATTCACCTTCCTTTCTCCTCCCCTCCTCCCCCCCACATCCCCCTTCTGTTCTGAAATGTGATTTGTCCTTTCCATATGTGTTCATTTTTTTTTAAATTGTATCCTTTGGTATATATGTCTGTGACTATTTTCTTCCACTATTTGATCTGAGGAAGTGGGTCTGGCCCACGAAAGCTCATCATCTAATAAACCATCTTGTTAGTCTTTAAAGTGCTACATAGTCCTGTATTTTGTTTCAGCTTCCCATCTTGTATGTATGAAACTGATTGTTCCTTCCTAAGTGGAGCACTTTGCATTTCTCTTTATTAAACCTCATCCTGTTTACCTCTGACCATTGCTATAACTTGCTACGGTCATTTTGAATTATGTCCCTATCCTCCAAAGAAGTTGATACCAAACTGGGTGGGGTTGCATCTGCAAACTTAATAAGCGTACTCTCTATCCCAATATCTACATCCCAAGATATTGAACAATACGGGTCCCAAAACAGACCCTTGCGGAACTCCACTTGTTATCCCTTTCCAGCAGGATTTAGCACCGTTAACAACAACTCTCTGACTACGGTTATCCAGCCAATTATGCACCCACCTTATCGTGGCCCTATCTAAGTAATATTTGCCTAGTTTATCAATAAGAATATCATGCGAGACCATATCAAATGCCTTACTAAAGTCTAGGTATATGACATCCACCGCTTCTCCCTTATCCACAAGGCTCGTTATCCTATCAAAGAAAGCTATCAGATTAGTTTGGCATGACTTGTTCTTCACAAACCCATGCTAGCTATTCCCTATCACTTTATTACCTTCCAAGTGTTTGCATATGATTTCCTTAATTACCTGCTCCATTATCTTCCCTGGGACAGACGTTAAACTGACCGGTCTGTAGTTTCCTGGGTTGTTCTTATTCCACTTTTTATAGATGGGCACAATATTTGCCCTTTTCCAGTCTTCTGGAATCTCCCCTGTCTGCCATGATTTTTCAAAGATCATAGCTAAAGGCTCAGATACCTCCTCTATCAGCTCCTTGAGTATCCTGGGATGCATTTCATCAGGACCTGGTGACTTGCTGCCATCTAACTTTCCTAAGTGATTTTTAACTTGTTCTTTGTGTATCCTATCCTCTAAACTTACCCTCTCTCTGCTTGTATTCACTACGTTAGGCACACCTCCAGACTTCTCGGTGAAGACCGAAACAAAGAAGTCATTGAGCATCTCTGCCATTTCCAAGTTTCCTGTTACTGCTTCTCCCTCCTCACTGAGCAGTGGGCCTACCCTTTCCTTGGTCTTCCTCTTGCTTCTAATGTATTTATAAAAGGTTTTCTTGTTTCCCTTTATGCCTGTAGCTAGTTCTTTGCCTTTCTAATCTTGCCCCTGCATTCCCGTGTTGCTTGCCTATATTCATCCTTTGTTATTTGTCCTAGTTTCCATTTTTTATACGACACCTTTTTTATTTTGAGATCATGCAAGATCTCCTTGTTAAGCCAAGCTGGTCTTTTGCCATATTTTCTATCTTTCCTACACAGCGGAATTGTTTGCTTTTGGGCCATTAACAACGTCCCTTTGAAATACTTCCAACTCTCCTCAGTTGTTTTTCCCTTCAGTCTTGCTTCCCATAGGACCTTACCTACAAGTTCTCTGAGTTTATCAAAATCTGCCTTCCTGAAATCCATTACCTCAATTGTGCTGGTCTCCCTTCTACCTTTCCTTAAGATCATGAACTCTATTATTTCGTGATCACTGTCCCCCATACTGTCTTCCACTTTCAAGTTCTCAACTAGTTCCTCCCTATTTGTTAAAATTAAATCCAGAACAGCTTCTCCTCTGGTAGCTTTTTCAGCCTTCTGAAACAGAAAGTTGTCTCCAATGCAGTCCAGAAACTTATTGGATAGCCTGTGCCCCGCTGTGTTAGTTTCCCAACACATGTCTGGATAGTTGAAGTCCCCCATCACCACCAAATCTTGGGCTTTGGATAGTTTTGTTAATTGTTTAGAAAAGGCCTCATCCACCTCTTCCACCTGGCTAGGTGGCCTGTAGTAGACTCCTAGCATGACATCACCCTCATTTTTTACCCCTTTTAGCTTAACCCAGAGACTCTCTACACAGCTATCTCCTACGTTCATCTCCACTTCAGTCCAAGTGTGTACATTTTTAATATACAAGGCAATCGCTCCTCCCTTTTTTCCCTGTCTGTCCTTCCTAAGAAAGCCGTACCCTTCCATACCAACATTCCAATCGTGCGTCCCATCCCACCAGGATCTCATTCCCTCCATAATAAATACGAAGCACCACTCATCAAGTTACCAAGTTACCCAGCAATAAATTATTTGAAAAGATACAGCAAGCATATCAGATTCAACGAACATCTAAACAAGTTATAAAAGGCTTGATAATGAAGGTTTCATTATAACCAACATTCTAGGCAGTTGTCAGTACATCATTCATTGGAAATTGCTTTCTACAGTTTGTACATCAAAAGATACCTTTGTCCAGGGCTACTCAACACGTGGCATGCAGTCTGTTATTTTGCGGCTCGTGGTACAATTTGCGTTTACACGGGGCTCAACAAGCAGCCTGCGGGTAGGAACCTTTGAACATGGTCTCCACTGGGAACATGCTCCACAACAGTGAGGTGTGTCCCAGGTAGGGTGAGCATTGACAGATACAAGCAGATAGGCTTGCTGGAACAGACTGTTACAGGGTGTCAGTGTTTGTAGCTCCCAGGGAGGAGGTGCCAGGAGTACCTGGGCATTGTGGGAAGTGCTTTGAATTCATGCCCATCAGTGTGAAAGAAGCTATTTGCATATATATTTACATGTATATGTAACCACGCTTAAGTTGCAGCCCTCAGCATGTGCTGTATCATTGTGGCCCCTGGGGCTTCCAAAGTTTAGTAGCTCAGCCTTTGTCAAATGAAAACAACTGACAGAACTTCAGTGCCCTATTATAAAAATCTATAAAACCAAATTCAGGATTTTTTAAAAATTTACTTAAGCTAGATTTGCTAGAAAATGAACATCCACCAATTTATTATCTAAAATTAAAAATATTCTCTACACTCATTTTCCAATATTCATATGTTAAATTTAGATTTTGGTTTTGCTTCTACAACTCTCTCTCTCTAGCCATATCTGCTCATTTGAATCACATCAGAGAAAGCCTGCATGGCAATTTCCATGCCACACAACACTACTTCTCTAGCAGCAGCAAGATCCACAGAAACTATCCACTTCTCTGTTCTCTCTTAAGTTGACCATAGAATTAGTACTACACTATTATGCACCATTGACACTCCAGCACAGCAAATAAATGTACGTCAAAACAGGAGAAACCCAGAGAGAAGACTGACTCGACAAGTGGAAACAAAGTATGAGCACAGACAAGTAAGGGCAAACACTGCCATAATCCTGTACAGTTATGGCTCAGGATATTCTGTAAACTAGAAATGGTAAAAAAGAAAGAAAGTGTAACCAGAAAATAAGATGCAACAAAATATGAAGGGCCACAATTCAGACAGTAGAAGAGAACACTATTTTTCCCCCAACAGTTCAATTATGTTTATTATAGCTTTTAGAACTGGCTCCATTTCTGCTATCATCCTATTTTGCAGCCTGAAACAAACACTTGCCTGCTGCTGAAGGCATTCTGATACAAAAAGGAAGAATAAGATCGGAGCCTGAGTTTCCATGACAACAGAGGAGCACATAGGAGGGTAAGGGAGCAATGGCAGGAGTCAGAGGTTCATACTCACTTCAGTTCTGAGTCTACAACAATCACTCAAGCTCACCAGTGTGGTCTATGGTGCCACTGATGTTTCCTTAAGGATGTTGGGGGAGGAGGGATACAGGAAAACTACATCAAAAAAGTTTTATCGTATAACTTTGTTTCCAAGACTTCGGCTCAAACTTGCTTGCTTGAGTTGCCTGCAGAAATGTCTAAGACAGCTACATTATTTAATCGGATAGCAACAAGACCCGCTGTGTTCTAATTGGGGACACTAGCCATGATACAAGTTGGAATGTCATTGCTTCACAGTACCTTTGTGGTGAGGTTCAACATACTATCTACCCACAACGACCAGCAGGAAGGCAGAATTCGCTTAACACTTTTTAACATGGCAAAATTAAACTTCTTTTCTGCATCACATTCATATGATTTTTTAAATTTTGTTCTAATGATCCTCTTCCATATCTGTTTATAATTTTTTAATCCATTCATTGTAGATTTCTGTTGGTATTTCAGGGATATCCAAGCTTACTGACCCTCTGATCCACACAAGTTAATCTTTAGACATTCAAGAGCCAGGTGTGTCCGCAAGGGTTTGGGGTTCCTGCCCTGCAAAAGGGCAGGAGGCTTGGGGTGAAAACCTCTAGTCTCCTCCCTCTGATGTAGGGGCGGATGCCGCCCAAAGCTAGTAGATGGAGAATGAGAAAGGGGACACAGGGAGCTCTGCAAGTCACAATTATAAAAGATCCACACATGGCTCACAAGTCACAGTTTGGCCACAGATTTAATAACCACACCTAGATTTACTTATCCTCCTTTCCCATGCGTCCCTGACTCATCCCAACAGCTTCCTTTTTCTGAAACATTAGATCAAAAGCTGAAAATTATCTAACTGTAGAAAAGTTAAATTACATTTTAATGATTATACTTGATAGAGGAAAACACAAGCTGTGTTTTTGTACAGAATTCTCAATAGCACTTTCCTCAATCAATACCCTGAAAATAGGTATAGATCTATTTTATTGATATAAGGCTAATGGAAAGGAGAAGCCTACTAGCAGTACAGGATCTATCAGGAGATTCTGATACAGGACCCTGCTGATCTGATACAGGATCCTGCTCAAAAGAATCCCTAATCGGCAATATCGGGAAGCTCTCTAAAAATACATTTGAGTAATGTGCAATCATCTATTTTGATTTACATGTCTTAGTCTATCTTTGATGCTTTAAGAGGTTTTTATTGTGCACTTGGGGAAACATGGATTTAAGCTATTGCTGTTATGCAAACACCACAAAACTATGTATTTTCTATTCTTTATTTTTCCAGTGAATTTAAGAACTGTATCGCTACACAATATGTTGATTTGAACTGCAGCTCAAATTGTCTGCAGTTAACACACACCAAAATGGAAATGGTACTAACTTGCTTTGTCCAGAAGTATTGGCATTTGAGAGGGGAATGAAAAATAGTAAATGACAGTTTTCCCAAGCCCCCTTGTATGCATGGTTGTGCAATGTTTGAGTATTTCTAGGGCTGTAATGTGATTAACAAAATTAATTGTGCAATTGGCATGTCAGCAACAAAATTGCTAAGTGAACACGTTTTCTCACGTTTAGGTGACAAAGTAAATAAGAAGTGGACAGCATTATTTCCCATAAATGTAAACAAACTTGTTTCTCTAAGCAACAGGATGAACAAAAAATCTGAATGAACTTGTAAAACTTAAGAGTCCACATGGTTTTGTTTTAGAGTGAAATTATGTAACAAAACAAAATTCTACATTTGTAAATTGCTCTTTCATAATAAAGAGATAGCATTACAGTAATTGTATGAGATGAACTGAAAATACTATTTCTTTTATCCTTTCTACTGTGCAAATATTTGCCATAAAAATAGTGAGTCTTGTATATTGTATATTTTGTTGCAACGGAAATAGATACATTTGAAAAAGTAGATAAAAATCCAAAAATATTTAATAAATTTCAATTGATATTCTATTTTTAACAGTGTGGTTAAAGCTGTGATTAATCATGACATTTTTTAATGGTAGTTAATTTTTTGAGTTAATTGTGATTAATCAACAGCTCTAATTATTTAATTCTTTTGGAAAAACAGTGAATAGGAATAATGTTCTTTAATATTTACCTAGATGACTGCTCCAACAGAGATTATTCAGTTACTTGATATACTTGTTACTATCCTTAGCATTTAAGGTAAAAAGCAATTAGATTAACTTTTTTGAGAGAACTGCTATTTAGATGTGTCAAGTGCCTAGAATAATGGGATCTCTGGGATTTAAAGGTGCAAGTGCAATATGTACCTATTAACATTGCTTACAGTACCATCAGTGGAAGTGCTAAAATGCCAGTGTGAACTGTTAAGACATTGCTACAGATTAATTTAAAGAAAAAAGTAGAATTTTCTATAGGTCTACCTCACAAATCTTCTCTAGCTTTAATCGGGGTAAAAGCCATCCTTCTGTAAAGCAACCCCTTCCTAGATTTCTCTAGGCACACAATGTGAAATAGACAACGAAGTAGGACTAACAATCAAATCATGAAGATGCAGCCATTTTCCAACACTTTCACTAGACAGTAACTAAGGATATACCTTCCCTGGAGAGTTAGGGTGGATTTGAACCCAAGCATCACTGCAGTCCCCCACCCATCCTTACACAGAAAACCTCCCACCTGAATTTAAAGGTATTTTCAAACCAGGCTAGTTAGCCTAGCTGGAAGTGACTGCAGCTGTGGGTTAAAGTGCAGATTCTACTTTCACGCTAGCTCGGGGATAGTTAACAGGCAGATTATGGGTCAAACCCACACTGTCCAAAGCTTTTAAATGGACCCAGAAATCTATTTACTTACTTAGTATCATTTTTATTACTGTTATCTGGAGTCTGAATATAGAGGAGCACAGCACCATTGAGGACCGTAGCTCACATACAGCTTTGCAGTATGGCTGCTCACATTTGAGTTGCTCTCTGAAGTGAACAGACATATGCACTCAATTACCACCAGTATTCCTGTGATGGCATATTCTGAAAAATTTGTAATAAATAGTTTACCGGACCAAGATCTGAACAATTTCCTACTACCAAATCTTTTATTCAGATATATCTGATTTTTTGTGGGAATTAGAGATGTTAAGGGCTAGCTGACTAGTGGACCATCCGATAAGCAAATGCTTTCCCCGCCTTGCGGACTTTATCAGAGGTAGCAAGGGGGGGGTACTTCAAAGCAGCAGCACTGAACAGAACCCAGGGTCAGCTGCTCTATGCGGTACTGCTGCTTTGAACACCGCGGGCGGCATTTCACAGCAGCAGCGCCGCTTGGAGCCCGGCATCAGCTGGGGACTCCCCAGCTGACCACATGGAGCCCAGGATCAGCTGGAGAGCCCCCAGCTGACCCTGGGCTCTGTGCAGTGCTCCCGCTTTGAAACGCTGCAGCAACATTTCCAAGGGGCAGCATCGCCCTATCGACTAACTGAATAGGCAATGCAAAAATGCATCGGCTATTCAATTAGTCAATTACATGATACTTAACATCGTTAGTGGAAATGAGGTGTCTGTTACTCTTACCATTTGGAGAAGGTCATGAACAAATGGACTCGTATATATATAGATTACTACTATTATGATTTGTATTATAGAGGCACCTACAAGCTCCGGTCATGAAACAGGAACCCACTGTGTTAGGGACTGTACAGGCATAGCTACAAGATGGTCCCTGTCCCAAATTACTCACTATAGAAATTCAAATAAATGATTTATGTTTACTGCATTCACTCTTCACACACCTAATTTGTACAATTCTTGGGGTTTATGATTGGCTGCTTTTTGACAAAATTAAATCAGAACACTATGCCGTAAAATATGAAATAGAGTACTTACTTTTGAGAAAAAAAGCCAGGAGCTAGTCTAACCCTAATCTATCCTCATATGAGAAATATAGATCTTCCATCAACAACAGGATTTCAAATATGCCCTTTGACACCAAGAACTGATAATGACTAACAGCAAATATGGATCCCAACTGAGGAATTCATATGCAGCCTAAATGGGAAATAAGGACAACTCAATGAATTACAGACCAGCCAGCTTAACTTCTGTGCTCAGAAAGAAAATTGAGCAATTAATAAAGCAATTTGCAAACACCTAAAGATAATAAGGTGATAAGTAACAATTAGTATGGATTTGTCAAAAACAAATTATGTCTAATAAACCAAATAACTTTGACAAGATAACAAGCTTTGTGGATACGGGGAAGCAGTAGATGTTAGGAATGTATATATCGGTTAACTGAGTTGTCGATTAACCTCATGAATTCTTATCAGTTAGTTGACTATTCTATAGTCCCCAGACAGCCCCTGTCTGGGGGCGGAAGGGGGCAGTGATCTAAGCTCCTGGACCCCGAACGAACTGGAACTGAGCTGGGCTGCCTGCAAAGCCACTTTAAATGCGTAGCCACTGTGACGGTAGAACCAGGACCCAGTGGAAGCCAGGACTGAGCTGGGCTGCTGGCCAACCTGCTAAAAATGTATTGGCAAGGTGTGGAGGGGAAAATACATGTAGTCTATAGCATTAAACTATAAGTTTTTGCTTATCGGTTAATCAACAGCACTATTACATCTCTAGTAGATGCGGCATATACCATGGAAGATGGATAGTAGGAAAAACTTCCTGTCAAGTTAAGTGTTGGAATAAAATTGATCAGGGAGGCTGTGAAATCTCCACCGCTGGGGATTTTTAAGAACAGATTAGACAAATACCTGTCAGGGATGGTCTAGGTCAGGGGTGGGAAATAATTTTGACTGGGGACTATGGTACGCCCACATCTTGAATACTGTGTACAGATGTGGTCTCCTCACCTCAAAAAAGATATTTTGGCCTTGGAAAGGGTTCAGAAAAGGGCAACTAAAATGATTAGGAGTTTGGAGCGGGTCCCATATGAGGAGAGGTTAAAGCGACTGGGACTTTTCAGTTTAGAAAAGAGGAGACTGAGGGGGGATATGATAGAGGTATATAAAAATCATGAGTGGTGTGGAGAGGGCTGATAAAGAAAAGTTATTTATTAGTTCCCTAAATAGAAGAACTAGAGGACACCAAATGAAATTAATGGGTAGCAGGTTTAAAACGAATAAAAGAAAGTTCTTCTTCACACAGCGCGTAGTCAACCTGTGGAACTCCTTGCCAGAGGAGGCTGTGAAGGCTAGGACTATAATAGAGTTTAAAGAGAAGCTAGATAATTTCATGGCGGTTAGGTCCATAAAAGGCTATTAGTCAGGGGATAAAATGGTGTCCTTGGCCTATGTTTTTCAGAGGCTGGAGAGAGATGGCAGGAGACAAATCGCTCGATCATTGTCTTCGGTCCACCCTCTCTGGGGCACCTGGTGCTGGCCATTGTCGGTAGACAGGATACTGGGCTAGAAGGACCTTTGGTCTGACCCAGTACGGCCATTCTTATGGGACCACCTCAGAAATTTTTGAAGTGGCCTTGGGCCATCCCAGAAGGGGTGGGGCATCAGGCAGAAGGGGCAGGAACAGGATCCTGATTGGTCTGGGGGTAGGGGAGCGCGCAAAGTTTTTGCCCACCCCCCCGGAGAGAACCACCAGCTATTCTGAACAGCTGGTGGTTCCCACTAGACACCCATACCCCTCGCGGTGGGAGGAGACTGTGTGTGATCCCTCTGTTACCCCCAGGTCAATCAGGGCCTGTGGAGGGAGAGCATGTGAAGTCTCTTGCTCTCTTGCACAGCAGCTGGCGATTGACTTTAAGTGCCACACCCCTTGCAGAGTGGGAGGAGATTTTGTGTACTCCCCCCCACCTCCAAGCCAATCTTCTAAGTACTGCACACTCCTTGCAGGGGCAGGGTAGGAGGAAACTTCACATACTTCGCCCCGCCCCAAAGCCCTGACTGGCCTCGGGGCAGTGGAGGAGCACGCACCAGATCTGGCCCGCAGAGGCCCTTTTGCTCACCCCTGGTCTAGGTAATGCTTAATCCTTCCTGAGTTCAAGGAACTGGAGTAGCTGACATCTCAAGGTACCTTTCAGTTGTACAATTCTAAGTAGACTCACAGAGTCCAACACGTTAGCCACTAGCCACATGTGGCTATTTGGACGACTGAAAGTGGCTAGCTGGCTTGAACAATGTGGCTATTTTGCCGGTTGAGTGTGGCTAGTTGCTATGGCAATAACCACCACAGTGGCTACTGCTTCAGAACTGGATGGACACTACAGAAGTAGACTCTGGAAAACCTGCAGTACTAAGAGACTTTGCCAGCTTAACAGATCTTGCCAATCAGACAACATGGGGAAGATGTGCCAGAGAAAGTTGGCCATTTCAGTTGAAAATACTCCCTCTAGAAGAAAAGTTGGACTCTAAGCAAGTTTTACCACAGAACTAAGAACAAAATGTTCTGGAAAAACTCTAAGATAGCTTGATTCAGAGCTATATTCCATAAACACAACTGTGCCCACTTGAACTAAGAGAGGAGTGACATAATTGGAGCAAAGCATGGCCTTTTTGTGTAGGATATGAAACATTTGTAAGTTATCAATAAGGTGTTTTTTTGGGTTGTTCTTTTTTTTTAATAAGGACATGTATGTTTGGGTGCATTGGGGAGGAAGAGAAGAGCAGGCTTCTAAACTGTCCAGTGTTTCATTCCCCAATCCAGATGCTAGAATTTCTAGTAAGGTACTGATTCTCAACCCTACTCGGGAACATCATCTTTAGTATCAACCTCTGGCTCATAGCTGTTTGATATAAGCATCCCAACACACCCTCTGTAGGAGATAAATCCCATTTTTATTTTCCAGTCCTCCACTGTGAATAGTTTCTGTACCTTCCTCTGCTGCTGCCTGATGAAGTTATGAGAGTTTCAGCTGAGTGAATGGTATTTACTCTTGTCAGCATCAGGGCTGCAAAGAGCATGCTAAATGCAGCAGGGGAACAGATTGGTTTTGTTATTGTTACTATGGTAACAAGAAAAACTAGGCCATTCCAGACACATTGAAGTTATCTGATGACTCTATGGCAGTGGTGGGCAACATGCAGCCTGAAATTGCAGACCTCTGTCTGTCTCCCCACATGCCTTTCTTCTCAATTTTATGAATTCCGTATGGAGCCCTGAAATTGACTAGACAGCCAACGTAGAGAAGGCAGAGTCTATACAAACACTGTGTCACTTTAACTGAACCAGCACAACTCACACAATTGCTTTTGGAGGAACAGTTATGTTGGTGTTGTAGGTACTTAGATTGGCAGATCATGGCTATAGTGTGGAGGATGTGACATAATTAGATTGAACTGCCTTATGTCAGGGTAGACCAGGCCCATGAAAAGGTTTCCTGAATTTGACAAGATATGATTTACTCATCTACATAACTAGAATTTTTATTAAGGCAAATGTTTAAGCTTCTACAGATATTGACTTACATTCAGCTACTACAAAGCTGCTTAACCACCCATTGTCAATGGGATTCCCAAGTCCTACCTCTGAGTTTTCAGATAATAAGTTTAGGGTCAAAAAGAGAAACATGAGGCTGTCATTAAGCATCTGTAAAGTTTAAATGTTTATGTTGCCAAGATTATTTACCAGAATTTTTAATGCACTCCATATACTGTTCAAGATAAATATGTAAGTTCATATAACTGATCCAATAGTTCTATTTTATTATAAAGCAGTGTTTTTATAGTAGGATTTCACATTTAGAAGAACACAAAGCTTTATAACCTGTAAACTACTTCACTGATTAGATAAACTAAGTGGTAAATCTGCAGCTACTGATAAAAGAGACTGCCTTTAGATAACCTAAGAGCGGGTTTAGGTTTCAATCTACGTGCAAATTGTTAACATGTTAAGAGAAATCTAGTTTTAATTAACAAAGCATCCACATAAGTTTAAATATGCATTCATAACAAACAAAAATAATGTTTGTTTTTCAAGATTTGTATTACTGATCATATGTATTTTTCATTTATGTCTTATTTCTTCCAATTTTTAAAATAGATTCCTATCCATATCCTTCAATGCCTATCCCTTAAGTTAAAAAAAAAATCACAATTTAATCATAAATAGAAGGCTGTCCATAAATATATCCACCTTGCCCCCACACCATTAAGCCTTAAGCAAGCAAGAAAAGGTGGGCTTTGCAGTGTGCCCAAGAGGTTAACAATTCTGGCTCTAGCAAATCTAGCAGGATGGAAGCAAGTTCCTCAATTGCAGACGGGGCGGATACAGGGCAGGGTGAGCGGGGCGGCAGCCCCGGGCCCCGCGCTTCAAAAAGCCCCGCGCATGCGCCGTGGCGCCACCACGCATGCGCATTGCGTCACCACGCATGCGCCGTGGCAAAGGGGGGCCCCGCAAGATTATGCTGCCCTTGGCCCCGCAAAACGGTCATCTGCCCCTTATTGCAGATACACCTACACAGAGATCACCATGCCAGCAGCTTCCTCCTATGCATATCTAGGGAGTTCCAGCACCTTTGCTGATCTCAGCTGTAACAATATAGAATCATAGAATAATAGGACTGGAAGGGACCTCAAGAGGTCATCGAGTCCAGCCCCCCACCCTCAAGGCAGGACCAAGCTCCGTCTACACCATCCCTGACAGATGTCTATCTAACCTGTTCTTAAATATCTCCAGAGAGGGAGATTTCACTACCTCCCTTGGCAATTTATTTCAACATTTGACCACCCTGACAGTTAGGAATTTTTTCCTAATGTCCAATCTAAACCTCCCCTGCTGCACTTTAAGCCCATTACTCCTTGTCCTGTCCTCAGAAACCAAGAGGAACAAGTTTTCTCCTTCCTCCTTGTAACGCCCTTTTAGATATTTGAAAACTGCTATCATGTCCCCCCTTAATCTTCTTTTTTCCAAACTAAACAAGCCCAGTTCATGAAGCCTGGCTTCATAGGTCATGTTCTCTAAAACTTTAATCATTCTTGTCGCTCTTCTCTGTACCCTTTCCAATTTCTCCACATCTTTCTTGAAATGTGGCGCCCAGAACTGGACACAGTACTCCAGCTGAGGCCTAACTAGTGCAGAGTAGAGCGGCAGAATGACTTCACGAGTTTTGCTTACAACACACCTGTTGATACAACCTAGAATCATATTTGCTTTTTTTGCAACAGCATCACACTGTTGACTCATATTCAACTTGTGGTCCACTATGACCCCTAGATTCCTTTCCGCCATGCTCCTTCCTAGACAGTCGCTTCCCATCTTGTATGTATGGAACTGATTGTTCCTTCCTAAGTGGAGCACTTTGCATTTCTCTTTATTAAACCTCATCCTGTTTACCTCTGACCATTGCTCTAACTTGCTAAGGTCATTTTGAATTATGTCCCTATCCTCCAAAGAAGTCGCAACCCCATCCAGTTTGGTATCATCTGCAAACTTAATAAGCGTACTCTCTATCCCAATATCTACATCCCAAGATATTGAACAATACGGGTCCCAAAACAGACCCTTGAGGAACTCCACTTGTTATCCCTTTCCAGCAGGATTTAGAACCGTTAACAACAACTCTCTGACTACGGTTATCCAGGCAATTATGCACCCACCTTATCGTGGCCCTATCTAAGTTATATTTGCCTAGTTTATCAATAAGAATATCATGCGAGACCGAATCAAATGCCTTACTAAAGTCTAGGTATATGACATCCACCGCTTCTCCCTTATCCACAAGGCTCGTTATCTTATCAAAGAAAGCTATCAGATTAGTTTGGCATGACTTGTTCTTCACAAACCCATGCTAGCTATTCCCTATCACTTTATTACCTTCCAAGTGTTTGCATATGATTTCCTTAATTACCTGCTCCATTATCTTCCCTGGGACAGACGTTAAACTGACCGGTCTGTAGTTTCCTGGGTTGTTCTTATTCCCCTTTTTATAGATGGGCACAATATTTGCCCTTTTCCAGTCTTCTGGACTCTCCCCTGTCTGCCATGATTTTTCAAAGATCATAGCTAAAGGCTCAGATACCTCCTCTATCAGCTCCTTGAGTATCCTGGGATGCATTTCATCAGGACCTGGTGACTTGCTGACCTCTAACTTTCCTAAGTGATTTTTAACTTGTTCTTTGTGTATCCTTTGTGTATATATTACAAGGAGAGATCATCTGTCAAGTAACCAGGTCCCAAATCATTTAGGACTTTACAGATTAAAACCAATACCTGGAATCCCACTGGAAGCTAGTGCAGATCACTGGTCCAATGTCCTCCCACTATCCAATTCCACTTAATGAATAATTTGCAGCATTAAGTATTGACATAAGCTTTTCAGTGGTCCCAAACTAACACCATCCAGAAGGCATTCAAATCTTATGGTGAAAGACGTATGAGTAATCATGGCAACATCCAAATTGAAGAGAAAAGGTTGAGCTCATCTTGACACACATAGATGGGAAAACAAAACTGGCTACAGTGACTACCTGCATATGCAATAATAGCACAAGATCTGTCACTACCTACAACCTTCACACAGGTTTTAAAATGACAGCTTAGAAAGATATTTGCAAATGTGAAATCATAGGACTGGAAGGGACCTCAAGAGGTCATCTAGTCTAGACACTTGTACTCAAGGCAGGACTAAATATTATTTAGACTAGGGATGTTAAATATCGGGCAATGGAATAGTTGTGTAACTGCATTAAATCTTTGTGGTTAGACAACTATTTAAAGTCCCCAGGGACGGCAGCCATTGAGCTCCCAGTCCCACTCCCAGGGAGCCCTCTGCCACCCCGCACTGCTGCCTCTATCAACAGCAGCAGCTGTAATTAAAAAACAGCTTCCCTCGTGGACCAGCTGCTTGCCACCCCACATTGCTGCCTCTGATACAGAAGCAGCAGATGGGATGACAGCAGCCCCTGTTGGGGTCTGAGCTCCCCACATAAAGAGGCTCTCCATGGGATGCGGAGCAGCCTCTGTCCACAGGGAGCTCAGACACCCTGAAGACACGGGCTGCTACTGGGGATCAGCCTGTGCCTGCAGCTTGTCACAGACAGAGGCTGCTCCAGGAAATGAGGAACAGCCTCTGTCCACAGGGAGCTTGGACCCACCACGGACAGAGGCTACTTCATGGCAGCCTCCCCTGCTCCCCGGGCCCCAGCTGCTGCCTCTAAGTGAGACAGCGGGGGGGGGGGCAAGGGGAAGGGCCATGTGGCACCGCTGAGCCAGTGCTGAGGGGAAAACAGCTTTTAAGCTGGCTCTCCCCAGCACCAGCTCCTGCTTCCCACCCCTTGTTGCCTAGACTTATCAGTTAATTTTCTAGTCAACTATTCAATGGTATCTCTAATCTAGACTATGACTACCTGGTGCTTGTCTAACCTGCTCTAAAAATCTCCAATAACGTATCTCCATCAAGGTACCTTTCAAACCATGGTGAACGTCCAAATGCTAGTAACAAATGTGTCTCATTTTAGTCCCAAAGTTCCCTTAAAAAAAAAAAAAAAAAAAAGAGGAAGTTTGGCAGCTCCTCATTCTACTTTTGAAAATTTGTGTCAGATAAACAATTGTGAAACAGATCACAATGCTGCTGACACTGAAGAAATTAATTCCAAAGCATTTTAAATTTCCTAGATGAATAATTACTGTGCCCCTCATTTTGGGTTCTTGTCATCTACTGCATCTCATACTGCATATCCTGTCCATTTGGGACATGAATATCACATTTTTAAAGCCTTCTTTAAGAAATATTGTTGCAGACTGAGACTCTTTTGAAACAAAGAGCCCAAGAGCCTTAGTTAAGCTCTTAGATCATCACATGCCAAACTATGTAACTATTAATGAAGTCTACAAAAAAAAGTAAAGCCAAAAAATCTGAAGCAAAAATAGTGGGAACTCTGCTAGTTGAACAACTTAAAGTCCCAAAGTAGAAGTATGTTTTTCTGTCTAGTTGGGCAAAGCTCTCTCCTCCTGTGTCCTAAAGCTGTTGATGGATTTTGTTTTTGCCCATAGCAGAGCTGATTAATAGCAATAGCTTAAATCCAGCCTACAGTTCTGGCAGCTGCTGTCTAATCACTCTTCCTCCACTTGCTATTCTCTCACTACCGTACACAAAAACACATGTCATCAAATAACTCAAAGTCATAAAAATATTCACTTGTTAATCTGGTAAACGTAAGATGATCAGTAAAAAGGAGCTGTTCCTTAACTCAATACCAGAAGCGAAATCAACTAGAGCTCTGTTGCAAAACCTGAGAATTCTTTTTATACCCTTAAAAACTGGCTTGTCTGGTAAATAAACTAACAACCCTCTCAACTGTTAAGAAAGCAGGCTTTAATTACCTAACTTATAAACCTTCATGCAAGCAATGCTGAGGCCATGGAAGGTATAAATAAACCCCTGAAATATTTGATATTGATTTATTTTATCTCTAATTTCTAGAATTTATCTTGTCCCCAAATGCTGTTTAGTTTGGTCAGTATGAAAACAACTCTGAATTTCAATGGCATCTCTTTTGGTAATGTCAGAGCAGACTCTAAAAAACAGAAAGGAGATACTTTCAAGTATGAAACATTTAGGTGAGTTTCTATGACCATTTTATTCTGTAGTCTTATTTACTGTACATAACTTTAGGTCAAAAATCTTAAATACCAGTAACAGCCATAGTGTGGATAAGAATCCTAATTATAAAAAAAAAATAAACACTGAGCAAGTTCAATCAACACTAAATTTGTAGACACACTGCTTCTACTTGGCAATTTTACATTGCTTAACATCAACTTGAAAAAATATTCTGTATGAAAAAATATCTACTACTATACAAAATACAGCACTTCTCAGCATGCCAGTAAAGTTACTGAAATTGAGTAACTGCATTATCAAGAATGAATGACCCATCAGGCCAGCATTATTTAAGCATGATCTTCAGCAAAAGACAACACCCAGCTAAACACATCAAACTTAGCAATGGGAAATAGATAATTGTACGTGTAAACTGTGCTAACAAACTAGAAATCAACCCCAACACAAACAGATTGCATCAAAACAACAGCGTTAAAGAATTTTCAAATATCACCATATATGGGCAGTGTGTGGGGGCATGTGCCCCTCCAAATGTCATAGGTGGAATGGACAAGGTGCTGGCCAGAAGACAGTGTACCCAGAGACTCTCAGCGGCCTGGGGTCAAGCTGGGACCCAGCACTCACAGCAGGGATCAGAAACACACTCACCAACAATGTCGGGGCAAGTGGAGCAATGCGGCCCCAGCTCGCTGTGCTTCTAACTGCGTCACTTGGACAGGACCACCCCCACACTCACTGGTGGAAAGTGAAGAGATGTGTCCAGGGAAGCACAATAAACTGGTGCTGTGCTGCTCCGCTTCCCATGCCACTGCCAGTGAGTGAGCATGGGAGCAGGAGCAGACCCCTGGCCCATATCGCTCAGTGAGGGGAAGATAAGGGATGAGGAGAGGCAGGTCCTTGAACAGAGGAGGGTTGTCCCAGCTCTTCCCCAGTCTCAGGGGAAAGGGGTGTCACATGGCCGGTGACCGTCTGTGTCCCCTTTTCACCAGCCGCCCTGTCACCATGCCAAGAAAAAAAAAAGCCATTGTTTGAAGAACTGAAGACTTTAGGGAAACCTTTGCACCTTGCACTGCTTAGTCAGCTCTCAACTGACCAATGTTCTATACAGCAAAATAGCTGTGGTAGCATTTAGAAAATTCATACTTGAATCTACAAACCAGGGCTAATTGCTAAAGTTTTATCTGTCACCTTGAAATAAAACCATTCTTCTTTCCCACCCCTACCAGCTGAGAAAGGGTGTTATTCAGAAGCTGGATAATAGACCCCCCACAACAATCTACTCAAAGCAACCGATACTGGTGCTCCCTCATACAGTATATACTAGGAAATCTATGGAAAGAAGAAAAAATCAGCTAAAATTAAGGGGAAAACACAGACGCAAATAGTGATTTATCTCAAAGTAAAAACCGTACTGTTGCCACAGCATTACAAAACATTGAAATCAAGTCCGATAAAGCACTTAACATAAGTTTTGTGAAATTCTAAGGAGACTACAAATACTTCATTGAATACCATGAAAATGAATGTGACTACTACTGAATTCTCTCCAGACAGCTAAGTACGTACTAGGGATGTTAAATATTGGTTAACTGAATAGTCGATTAACCTCATGAATTCTTATAGGTTACTCAACTATTCTATAGTCCCTGGGTTGGTGCCAGCAGCCAGTGCACTTCAGCCCCACTCCCGAGACACCCCCTGACCCTCCATGCTGCTGCCTCTCACAGAGAGGTAACAGTGCAGGGTAGCAGCAGCCCCTGTTCAAGAGGGAGGTGCTGAGCTCCTGGACCAGACACAAGCCACAACTGAGCTGGACTTTCTGCCCACCTGGCTCCTAATTCACTTTCAATGCAGAGCCGTAGCAGGGGTAGGTCCCAGACCCAGCACAAGGCAGGACTGAGGCAGGCTGCTGGCCAGCCTGCTAAAAAATTTACTAGTGGGGGGGGATGCATATAGTCTATCACATTAACAGATAAGCTTTTGCTTATCAGTTAATCGACTATACTATTACATCCCTAGTAAGTATAAGCACACGTTTTCAAATATATTAAAGCTTCAACTAATACTAGAGACAGTTTTCTGGAATAGCTATACCAACAAATTCCCTACTAGACACATTTTACAATGGAAAAAATTCCTTTAGCTTACAGAGTTGTCCATAGTACAGAATTTTACGGCAGAAGTCACCTTCGCTGCTAACACAGCTTAAATATCAGGCAGCAGCCTTAGCTTTGATAAAGATCTATAACTCAAAAGCGTTCAAATACTATGTGGACTTAAGACAAATGCTGTGTCCCTACGGCAAATCATGAAGGGGTTTTTCTGTTTGAGGGGAGGAGGTAGAGGTTTTTTTGCATGGAAACTGCTGTCACCACGTAAAATCCCAGTGGCAATGAGACACAGCAGATTTTACATTAATGTAACTAATCAAGGTAAACCCCAGGTGGGAGAATAGGATATGGGGCTAATTAATTTCAACTAGCTACAAGGTCAGAACTACCCACATGTTGTCTCCACAAGGTTTTTACATTGAGATTGCTATCTCAATGCAACACATTTTTTTTCCTAGCAATGACAGAGCCGAAGTGGCTGCATAGGATTCTCTTCCTAAAATAAAAGTCTGCCATAGTTAAAGCAATCCAGAACATTTAAATGTCACTCATTACAGCTCTGCTCTTTTCCCTTGCTATCTTTGCTCACTGACTGTCATTAAAACTCATAGACCACTACTCGCTTCTAATTAAAAAAGAAAATAAGTTTCCATTGTTATTGAAGCAATAATAAGCCAGTCTTTTATAGTTTTGTATAATTTAAATTGGCCACCAAGTTTCTTTGGTGTACCTACAGAAATACTCTAACATACGTGTAATATGACCCCTCTGTATATAGGGAAAATTGCTAAACTAAATTAATTAAAAGTGTTCAGTGAGAGAAAAAAAGGTCTCCCCTTCAAGCAATTTCAAAAGCTGAGAAACTTTATAATGGAGTTAATTTTTCATTTTCCTTAAATAGGGCATACAAAAGTTAAAATGTGCATTTTAATTTAAAATAAGGATGATAAAATGCGGACAATTGGCTAACTGCTGAAAAATTTCAGCGGTTACACATATCCACAGTGCGGGATAGCAGGCAGCTCCCCGGGAGCTAATGTGCGCTGCTGCCTTTGTGTAAGAGACAGCAGCACGAGGCAGCAGTCAGCTCCAGCCAGCTGCCCCACGCTGCTGCCTTTGTCTCCGGCTCCCCTGCTGATACAGATGGAGCAGCACAAGGTATCAGTCGACTCCCAGGGAGCCGGGAGCTACCTTTTAAGCCAACTCCCAGCAAATACTAGCTCCCGCCTGCCATCCCAGTCCTGGGGAGCCAGCTGCTGCCCCACACTGCTGCCTCTGGTACAGAGGCAGCGTGGGGCAGCAGCCAGCTGGACCAGGAGCTGTATGTAACTGTTTGGATAATCGGTAGCCTTGTGCTTATTGGTTACCCGTATAAATAGCTACACTCTTATATCCCTAATTTAGAACAAAATTTTAAACAGAACATTTATTTTGAAAGTCTTTGAAACAAGTTACAAAATACTCAAGAAAACCTTTACTGAAAACTGATTCTGAATTCTTAAGGTTCTGAAAAGTTTGCATGTCAAGCTCCTAAGGAAAACGGACAAGCCTTCAGAAATGGCTGCATCCCTCACTCAAACTCTCACTGTGCTTCAAATATCTAATTGCTAGTAATTATAGGACAGCCATCTAGCTATAATGCACGAAAACTAGCAGGTTTATTTTCCCCTCCAATATGCACACACAGCTTTAACTAGTGCTTACAGGAAACATCCCAAAGGGTCAACTTTGAAAGTCACACTGAAAAATAAGCACTCTGTTTAAGAAGTCCACTACTCTGCTCTTCTAACTTCATTGATCTAAAGACGGTTTCTCAGCCCAAGTCAGCAAAAAGCAGTTATTCGTAAGTATACATTTTTGCATATTTACATTCTTTTTACCAAGGCAAATAAATAAAGCTACCTGATTTTTCTGAATAGGCAGCCCATGAATTCTACTAACCACTGAATATTATATAATTTCTAAATAACTACATTAGTCCTGGATTTTGAACAAAGTTTTTTCTAAACAGCTAAACAATGCTCTGCTCCCGCAGAAAATTTGATTTGGGGGTCTAATCTTAGGTGTAGTACGTACACTTTTGAAAACTGGTTAAATGTTTGACTATTGACATGTGGTATTTTGCTTCCCAACTGAATCACTGTAAATATGTAACTAAACCGTACATTGTCCTTTTAAAAAAAGGACACAGATATAATCTGAAATATGATCTACCAATAAGGAAAATATACCCTTGTTGTTATAGATATACTGAAACACCCCACAGTTTTAGAATTTCACACTACTGATAGGCAACATTCTTATAAATATAAGGTGCTTTATTCACCTAAACTATGGATGATTATACTACCAGTTTCCAATACATTTGAATATAGTTTGTCACAAGATACATAATATACTCTTCTGCTTTACCATCTGTTTTTGATCTTACATTGCAATATTTTTAAACTTTTTTGATTTTCCACTTTCCTCAAATTCCAACTATGAGAATATTTCTAAATATAGACAAACTAAAACAGTTTGCCAGAAGCAACATATTAATGTTATTTTAAAATATCTTTGTTTCCACGATGGAATAAGTATATTTATGGATCATTAGACCCATAAAATAAACAAGCTATTCTTAAGAAAAAAGTGTCAATTTATATGCAAGGGTTAAATTTTATAACTAGAAATTGAAAAACTACTTATGTAAGTGACAAAAAAAAATAGAGGATGCCTTATATTTTAAGTAGAGGACAAAAGCAAACAATCTAGAAAAAGAGAACAGTGTAGAGTCCATTACAAAGCAGAACAATTTGGCAATACAGACCTCAATTGAAGAAAAAAAATAAAAGTCATTGGAAATGAAAATATGAATGACATTTTAATGGACTAGAAATACCACATATTTTACACAGATGCTTCCTTGGTTCTGAACAAACTATGCTTTGTTCTTTGTGAAGATAGATTATGTCATCACAACATAACATTGCTGTTAACTGGCACTGATAATTTTGCAGTCTGCATTTGCTCTTTAATAAAAGATTATGTTGACATAACAGCAATAACAAAAGACAAAAAAGGACTAACTATGCAAATTTAAAAATGTGTATATATATATATATATATATATATATATATATATATATATATATATATATATATATATATATACACAGAGAGAGAGAGAGAGAGAGAGAGAGAGAATACTTTGTCTTGCAAAAAAAAATTGTCAGCACATGTCAAAAAATTGTCTGCACAAACTTACACCTTGTGACCATGGCAGACTCTCCCCATTTTGTTGTAAAGTTAAGCTTCTTGCCTTTATTGTGACAAACACAGAAAAAAGTAATAATTTGGGACTTCTTGTGTTCACCATATTCAGCACTGGAAGAGAGACTAAAATACAGATGTCCCTGCATTGAGAAGCCTGCAGTCTAAAACATCTCTACAGTAGACTTTTTTGCCAAATGATTATTTTACTGCCAACAGTCCAGCTGCATTGGTGGTATTAATTCCTCAGCATTTACACTTCATCAAGAAAAAGTTTTGTGGATGTTTGTCAGGGCCATCACTGGGTGTCATAACCAGTGTTCCCTGTAAGCTGTGTGCTTGTGTGGATACTCAAGAGAAATTCTAATACCACCTAGCTGATTAGCAAAGCACCCACCATTAGGTTCTTTGTTTCTAGTAGTGATGTACATTTGTAGTAGCGATTTAAAATGCATTTAAGTAACAGTATGACCACTGAAAATTTCAGCAACTACATGTGGGGCAGCAGTTGGCTCCCCAGAAGCCAGTGTCGGTAACAGCATGGGAGGGCAGGAGGCTCCCCAGGAGCCAGTAGCGCAGCAGGAAACAGCTTTTAAACCAGCTCCTTGTGCATAATGGGAGCCTACATGTAACTGTGAGCACTGAGAGCTCATCGATTAACCACGTACATAGTTACATTTTCACAACCCTAATTTGTATATGCCTCAGCACATAAAAATTCATTCCACGTATTGATGGAAAAATCTGCACAGAGATGGAAAGATTAGAGGGGACATTGGTCATAAAATGAAATAAGACAACCAGAACTTCACAACAAAATAAATGTTTGTATACAGTTTAACTAAGAGTTTACTTTTCCAGCTATTTACATTCACTAAAACTATCACAAAATGCTACTACTTTCAAGGAGAATGATTATAAACAAAAGTGCCCAGTGACCACACACTGGAAGATATTCTGTCACCTTCCCTTTTCCCATGAGTCAGGTTGTAGGAAGGCTAGACTGCTCACTAGTCTACCCAGACTCACATCATCATTATACCTGGGCTAAACCTGAATGGGCTAAACTAGGAACCCAAAGGTTGTAATGCCTGGAGCAGGGAGGCAAGTCCTGTGGGACAGGAGCTACAGAAGCAGCCATGCAACCCTCTGAAACATTCTGAAGACCTTATTTTGGGTTCCGAGCCACAAGCTGAAAATCCTATCTAGATGGAAATGCCAGGACACACAGATTTCCCAGAGATAGAGCTGCCTTAAAGAAGAGGTTATTTATTAATTCCCTTTCTATAGCCATCATAGAAAAAGAAAGTTTTCGGGAGGAAAACAGTGCACAGTATTAAGTGGTTAAGTGTTGTTTTTAGTTCACACAAATAGCTTCTTTACCTCAGCTACAGTAATAGCAGACAAATAGCTATCAAATAGCAACAGAATGAAACTACCAAAATGTCAATCCTACAATTAATAACTTTCTGGACAGCAGTGTAATTGAAGAGTCATGGCTTCCATGCTATGCATGAGGGCATGAAATAATTCACAAAAAAAGTCAACCATCTAAAAAAATATTGCTGCAGAAGAGGTGGAATCATGAATCAGTCTGTTCGCTGACCTCTAGAAACTCCTGACTGCTGTGAAGAAACCAGTGAAGTCTTTTTTTCTTCTGACAGGTTGACAGAGTTTTAGATGGATACAACTAATCACTGGCAGACATCTGATCATAGGTGGTTTATTTGCACGTTTTGTTTTTTTAAAAAAAGAGTCCTATCTTGTAGTTAAAGAAAGTGATATAAAACACCATGGATTTTCATAGCCAAAGTAAAAAGATTAAGTAACCCTGAAAAAATTAAACAATCCCCATAGAACACATTCATTTCATTCGCTTGCTTTAAGAACATCAATTTTTCATGAATGAATCTATTTCAAATGCTACTGTACATAAATGGCTATTCTTTAACAATAGGCTGTCCATTAACAAGACTTTCACGACTCATTACTGCAGCATCATAACTCTTGCAAATGTAACATATCCAGGCTACCGATATTCCTTCAAAACCTTATAAAATTCGAGCCAATTTCAATGCAGATTCCATACATCAATATTGCCATCACAACTGAATGCCTGCTCATTCAAATCCTTCAATACTAATATTCAACACTTTTGCTGGTATTTTTATAGTTCATCATGGAAATAAGCCAACTAGATTTTCATACCAAAAGAAAATAGTTTTAACATAGCTTATCTAAGGTTTGGTTTTACCATTATTTACATTACCTGAAGCTAACAGAAAATGCTGCAACTTCCAATGCAAATGATTACAATCAAATGCTCTCTCCAGAATAAATTGCTTCTTTGAAACTGAACAGTGTAATCTTGAAATCAATTTCACCATTTCATTCATTGAATTACCTTCTCTTTCCATCCTCCTTCTTTCCCCCTTTCCCCACTAAGCAGGACATCTGTTCATCCTAGGGATGTTAGCATGTAGTCATTTATACAATTAACCAATAAGCCTCAGCGTAATCGGTTAATCCTAACAATTACATGCGTCTCCCCTCTTACAAAGGCAGCAAGTGGGGGGGGGGGGAGGATAGGAGCCAATGTCCATGGGAAGCTGGCTTTGAAGCCGGCTCCCCGCACATACAGGGTCCCATAGTGCTGTCTTCCCCATTACTTCCCACAGAGTCAGCAGCAAAGGGGAGACAGGTGGGAGCTGGTACTGGAGGTGAGCCAGCTTAAATGATAGAGAGGCAGCAACATGGGCGGGTAGAAGGGTAGGCAGGAGCCGGTGCTCACAGGGAGCCAGAGCTCCTACCTGCCCCACTCCTGAGTGTAAATGTGTAACTGCTAAAATCCAGATGTTACACATTTACAAATACACGTTAATTAACATCCCTAACAACACAATCAAGTCAGAATCCTCTCTCCTCTTCTTCCATCACCGTCTTCTTTGCCCCACCAAGGAGACACTAACCATCCACAAAACATTCTCTGCCTTGGGACAACCACCCCTAATCCAAGCCTGGTGAGGGAAGCCTCTGTCTATACCAAGCAGAGTATTCCCACACAATACATTAGAATACTCTAAAGTCAACAGTCCACTTTCTCTCAGTGCAACTGCTACCAACTAGAGAAATCAAATTATACAACTAACAAAAAATCAGGCTTTAAACTAAGAATTATAGAAACTGAAAAAAATAAAAAACTTTACTTACAGTTTCCTCAACAGTAATCTAATGTTGACAGCGGAAAATATTAAAACGGGGGAGGGAAGGGGCAAGGTGCCAAAGAAAATGTTAAAAAACAAGGAATCTGCTCTCCTCCTGCAGCTCATACAGGAAAATAATGAACAGGATCAACCAGCCAGCCTCCTATCACAAGAAGAATGATATCAAAGGAGAGATTACCTCTTTCCTGTTCTTTCTTCTGCTAAAAGATTTATATCCATTCTCAGGGTTGCAGAGAGAAACATTAGAAAATGCAGTATTCAGAAGACAACAACAAAAACAAAACAGCAGCCTCTTTAACTCCAATGAGTATCATACAATCACTTAGACTAAAGTTCAAATAGTGAGAATATTTTTAATTATATTTTCAAATGGGGATCAATGAGCATCCCATGCACCAAATCTATGCCTTTAAATATACATTAGAAAAATTAACTAAGCTAGGAATTAATTTTCTTGAAAACAGCTAATACACAGATAGCACTCATTTTGGTTTTATCATAGTTTGGAACATTGCCTAAGTAGAAAATGCAAATAAAGGCCCTTTCTAAATTTAAAAACTGAATGTTGTTGATGAACTGTTTTGTTTAAAAATAGAACTAATACTTACAGCAGGATGAAACAACTCATCAATACTAAGTTGCAATGGGGGGAAAAGCAAGATATCCAGTCTCATTTGTGCACTTCAGAGGGTTAAATTAACTCATCAACTTTTTAAAAATCACAGGTCAATGATACAATTTTAAAGTACAGTAGTTAGCTGTCATTCACATTACTGTAGGGTCCCAATATCCAGAAAGAACAGATTTCCATTAAGGGGTCACTGTGGAATATAATCTTTTAAAGACAGAAACAGGCTTTTGCTATTTAGATAGGAATGACCATTATACTCCTTAAGTTAAAAGTTCCTCAGAGCATGGATCTTCAAGTGTTCAGAAAGACTCGAGCACTTAATGGATTTTACCACAAAAACAACAACTTCAGCTACACAACATAATAAGACACAACGTCAGACAACAATGGAGATTTTTTATTTTGTTTTTTGGGTGTGTGAAATCAATAACTTAAAAAAAAAAAAAAAAGCACACAATTCTCCCTACTCACTGGTGTTTTCATTGGGCCAAAGGCAGCCATATTACCCCCACAACCTGATTGCCTTCAAATCAGTGGTATAGCCAAAAGGCCCACTTCGGGTGAGTGGACAATGCTGGTGGCGGAGTTAAGTGCCAGCATCCCAACCCGGCTCCTCAGCAGCAGCGCCTGGCAGAGTATGGGAAGCTGTGGTGCCCTGCCCCTGCTCCCGGGTTCGAGTGCCAGACCACAGCAGAGGAAGCCCTAGCACCCCAACCTCACTCCCCAGTTGGAGCACTGGATAAGCTGGCAGAGAGTGAGTCTGGAAACAAAGTGGGTGGGCCACAGCCCACACAGGCCCACCCATGGCTATGCCCCTGCTTTCGACAGAATGCAAGATCTCCAAGATTCCAGGAGCTTAAACAATTGAGAGCCTGAGAAGGATTTCTCTCTGCAGGTAGTATGGGCAATGCACTTTATAGGTATTTTCCCCTTTTTTTAATTTTTGCATCCAGATTTGATCTGGCGTCTAAAGCTAAACTGTTACATTCATTTTCCTATTTTTTATATGGAGGCAGAGGAGAGAAAGGCAGGGTTGTGGTATCCAAACTAAAATACACTGAAGCCCCTGCAGCCAGCTGGAAATCTGGACTGAAATAGCCCTGAGAGATTGCATAGGTTGTTTTATTATTAGTGAGTTTTGGGAAGAAAAACGTGGACATTCACGAGAGCACACTTGTCTATCAGTTAAATTACAGTTCGGGTTAAAATAAAATTATGATGTCGGCATTAAACCAGATAGCTGTCTTATTGTCTCCATAGCCACATCTAAGTTAGGATTACAAAACAAGAGGAAAAAAGAGCCATATCTTGGGTACACTATTTTCACTTCCAGATATTATCCAGCTGAAGATTTGGGTTTCCACATAAGAAGATTGCTAAATGTGCAGGCCCTTGTGTCAAACAAATACCATCTCTGGAGGAGGCAATTTCATGATCTCATTTGTGAGGTAAGTCCTACATTCAAGTCATTTATAACCAGAGGGGCTAGGAAAGAAAAACAACTGCTCAGAAATGAAGGACCAGAAATCAATCTACAATAAGCCTTGGAGGCCGTGTAAGAGAAAACTTGCAATGTTATCTTTATTCTGTTTGAGTTAGGCTGCAGAGATGCACAAGGAGAAACGTTTGTGTTTTGCCAGACAAAACACACTTGCACAATATGGTCACTATTCTCTCAGTATAGGTTGAATCTTCAGGAACACATTAGTTTAGAAATATGCTTCATTATGGGTTAGTAATGTTATCACAATCCCTCTGTGTCCCGTCACATGCATAGGCAACTTACAGAAGCCTCCTAGAACTCAAGCACACACATTTTACCTTAATAATTAAATGTGATTTAGTGTCACTATTAGAGTTAAACAATTAAACTTGGCATTAATCTGGAATAGTTCCATCTGCGCATTTCCCAAAACCACTACGACTCTCCTTGATCTATCAGGCTTAATTATTATGCTCAGTTCTGGCAAGTCAACTCTGAACTGCATTGTAACAACTATAGAATATTAATGTTGACTAATGAACACTCGGCTGACAAATACTGAGGAACCAGACCTAAAAATAAATTAATGTTCTAATGTAAACACCACGAAGCTGCTGTGAACAAGATTTTTTTAAGATAAGAAACTGTCCCAAAACACGGAGTATTATATGAAATTATAGAACTACTTAAATGAAAACATACATTACTTTGCAATTTTATCAGTCATGGTACTTAACATGAAAACAGCTCTTTACCATAGGGACAGCATTAGAATGGACCTAATTTAAACAAACTAACCTCTCACTGTTCAAGATTTATTAACAGTAAACTATTACTCTTTAGAATGTGAGCATACATACCAGTGTACATACTGTGGCAAACTTACCCTGCCATCTCTCTGAAGAACAGATACTCCTTATAGATTTTTCAACTAATAATGCTACACCATATCTTGTGGAAAACAAAAGCTTCCCCATGTTTCTGTAATTGTTCAACTATTACAGCACACTGAAATTTTGAGATCCAAAGAGTTCTCCTGGTTTTATTTCTACAAGATTTTAGTCTTAATTTTAATACAGAAAAATATTCTGCACTATCACATATGACAAGATATTTTTGAACAATATTTGTTAAAATACAGCAGTATGCCAATAAAAATCCATACATAAGTGAAATTACAGTTGTTTTTCCACACAAAATTGTTAAAATTCCCTTAGCATAATACTGATGCTAGTTTTTCCTACCATACTCTTCAATGCCTTAAATGAGAATTTAAAGCATACAAAAACAGTTCATGGCATACTGTGGACTTTTGCTATTGTTTAAAGAATAAGTGGTAAACAATTTATGAACAATGAAAGAATTTATGAAAACACAAAGGCTTCATTTCCAGCACAGACATAAAACATTTTATGTATTGTTTTATTTTTGTATATTATATACAAAAATACAGAGTAGAATACTTCCCTACTTTTCTTTCTAAATCCTCTTCCAAATTACAAATTCATCTTTTTCATCAGTTACACTCAAATCAAATAGGTATAAATTAAACAGAATAAAAAAAATTAGAGATGGCAAATCATAATGAAGAGACAGAAGAATTTCTAAGAGGCTACACTAACAAAACAGTGACAGGGAAAAAAGCTAGATATAAAAGTGAGGACAAAATGGGGGAAAATGCACATTTTTCCTTATTTTATTTACAGATTCAGGTGGTATGATTGACATGCATAGTTCTTTTCAGTACTTTTGAGGAGGAAACAGTTGCATAGTGGTAATTCAATCCACTCAAAACTCCCTTAGCTCAATAAATGAAGATTCCTTGGAACCACTGTACCATCTCAGCACAATTTTGTTATTGTTCTTAAAAATATTTAGTGGTCCGGTGATTTTTCTTGAGTATGAAACAGAGGTGCTGCATATTCTGATTTTGGGCAACTTTCTTTAGAATAGCTCAATAGTATTTTTGAAGAAAAAATATAATAGTAAGTCTACACTGCAATTAGAAACCCATGGCCAGCTGATGCCAGCTGACTCAAGCTCAGGCGACTCATGCTAGGAACTGTTTAAACTGCAGTATAGATGCCCCACCTCAGGCTGGAGCCTGAGCTCTGGGATCTCTCACCTTGCAGGGTCCTAGACCAAGGGTAGGGAATAATTTTCACTGGGGGTAGAAGAACACAATGAATTTTGGAAGGGGCGGGAACTAGAGCGGAAGAGGTGGGGCTGAGGACTAGCCTCCCCCCAGTTATCTGAGGCTGGAGGCTCTGAATTAAAAACACAGGAAAAGGCTCTTGGCTCCCAACCCCATTGCTACTGTGTTGCCTGGCAGCTACCCAAGGTTACTGCATCTATTTAAAGTGCTCACAGCTCTGGCCCCTGCCAGGATAGCAAAGTGACCAGGAGCCATTTTAAAAGGATCTGGCTGCCTGAGATACTGCCTGGAAATTTGGAGGCATGGACAGCAGGCTATAAGTAAAATGCAGCCAGATGCAGTCCAAGGGCCAGATCAAAGTGTTAGATGGGCTGGATCTGGCCCCCCGGGACGCATCTTACCCAGCCCCATCCTAGAGCCAGGCATCTAGCCCAGGCCTGAATGCCTACACCACAAATAGCCTCTTAGCCCGAGCCCTGCAAGCCCAAGTCAGCTAGCATAGGCCAGCAGCCATAGGATACTGACTTCTTCCAAGTTACCCATTAAAAAAATAAAAAAGCAGTGATCAAGTGACCTACCTTAATAGAAGTTCAAGGAGCAGAAAACCCACTGCCTTTCACTAAAGCAGTTAGGTCAAACTCAGCCAACACAGTAGTGGCTAACATTTATTAAAAGATTATGGCTATTCTAGGGATGTTAAATTTTGTTTAATCAATGGATTTTTCATCGATTAGTTGATAAGCGGGGGAATGACAGCAGGGTTAGCTCCCGGCGCGAGAGCTAATCCTGCTGCATCTCTGCCTGTTAAATGCATTAAAAGCCTGCCAGATCTTAATACTTTTAAAGGACTGATGCACAGCGGGGGACCCGGCACGAGCCAGGAATCAGCTGTCCCGGCTTGCGCCAGACCTCTCCCCTCTGCGCTTCTGATTTTCAAATGTATTGAGAGCCAGTAGGTGCAGTATCTGGGACTGAGTGCGAGCCAGGAATCAGCTACCGCCTGCATCACCTACTCCCCAGTGAGATGGATATGGGGAGAACCGGCTTTTAAGCTGACTACCCCAGCACCGGATCCTGCTCCCTCCACCTTGATGTCTCTGATAGAGGCAGCAAAGAGGGGAAGCGACTAGTCGAGGGACTAATCGACTATCCTATAAGCTTTCGCTTGTCAGATAGTTGACTATTTGCTTACATCCCCAGGCTATTCAATAGCTTATGTTCAACAACTTGATTTTCCTCAGTCTAATTCTTAAAAGAATCCACACACAAAACGAAACACCAGTACTAACTGTCCCACTGCTGAGCTGAGGGACGCGGCTCAAGAAGCAGTGCAGGCTGAGGGACATGCAGGCTGCAGGGACAACTTTTTTGTTGGGGATGGGGAGTATCTGTACAATTTTAATAGATTGTAAAGGGATCTGTATTCTGGAAAAGGTTGGGAGCCACTGGTCTATACAATATTTCAGTCTTCAGGACAGTCAAATAGCCCGACACATTTCACGGATATTGAATTTGCTGACATCTGTACTGTATTTATTAAAAACAGAGCTCCCCTGAGTAACAGATTATCTAGAAGTATGTATATAATAGCTCTAAATACAGTATCAAATGTGTGTCACCCCAAGATCTTCATGTAACAGGTTTACTCTCTTCCTAGTTTGGAATAAGTTTAGGCTAATTTGTTCATTCATGCTGTTTACTAACTGTTTATTTACTCCTTAGTAGATAGTATATTCAGTAAACTGCTTAGCATCTCAAACAGTAAAGAGGAATCTGGAGCATATTAGACAACCAATATCCCTACCAAGGCTCTGTAGAAAATCTCATGTTTCTGGCTTCTACATAATTCCTTTTTATAATAGACTCGATTTCTTTACTTATGCTGTAACCAATAAGCTATTGTCTTCAAAGTGAATTTCTTTGTGAAAGGGGGATGGATCAACAGCCCTGGAGAATCGAGGCTTGTGTTTTCCCATATTTCAGCAGCAATATACCAGTTTCTCCAAAGTATTTCAACTATAGCTTGCAGGGACCACACATTTTTATACCCATTCAGTCTTTGCTGTCTCTGAAGAGATAAACAGTAATGACAGTTTGTGACTTGTATAATTCATATACCTGCAAATTAGAAATTAAACAAAGGCGAATTTGTTTCACATAGGCAGGGTTCTGTGTATTAACACACACATGCAAAATTTGCCACTGAATTCATTCCTTGCTCCAGAGTCTCAATTTTAATTTTAAAAAATGTTTCTACCCTTGGTCGTTGTGCAGAGAATCCTGAAAAGAGGAAAATAAACTGAAGCAGTGATGTTTTCAGAGCATGCAAGTAATCTGAAATAGCCATGAGAGATTTGAGCTGCTTCATTTGATTGGGTTAACTCTGAAACCTAAAGATGACAGTCTACAATATACTGAGAATGTGGCTGGTGTATAATAAACTTAATATAAAAATAGCCGCTACTATACTGTATTATTCATGTTAATAATTCCATCCTACATATTAAGTTTACTTAAAGATACCACAGAACTGACATTTTTCCAACATACTCAGATAATGTACATTGTTTCATTATCTACATCCCTTACATGCTATGAAGTACACTGTGCTTTGTGTATAGGCAACATGATGTGCAAAGATTTTCATCTGTTTTTCTGGACCTACTCATTTTTAAACACTAATATCTGCCTTTCAGTGCAGCTAACAGTCAGTCCTGATTAGTCTCTCTGTTCCTTCTGTCCAATATTTCTTCATTATATTTTGAACTGGCACCCCTTTGACAAAGGCAGCTAAAACCTACCCTGCAATTCAAGCCTGGCGTTTGTTAATTTTACACTGTCAAGATAATGTTTATCACCATTTTTAGTTGAGTGAATGTTTGGAAGAGAGTGAATTCTGGCTTTAAGAAAGAGTATTCTCTAAGCAAGATTATCACAGAATACGATCTTATAAAAGTCTTCAAAGATAGATGGAACATGATATAGGATGTATTTTCTAGACAAAGGATACTGATTTGGAGTGTGATTATATGCACGTTAATTCAGTTTGCATGCCAGTAAAAATCAAAATTACATTCCAAGTCTGTGTCCCTCAAAATGCTTTTCAGAATGCCACTTCTCACTGCCGCACAGCAGCTATTTTTCACTAGTGGAGTAGCAGATAATATCAGACAAGTTCCAATCTGGCACACAAAAAATATCATTCACTTGTGATGTCATCACAAAACACCAGATTCACCCAACATATTATGTGCCAAGATACTGCTATCTCCTTTCAGTATTTTTCCTCCTATGCTAGACCCGGATGAAAGAAGTTAGAACTAATATCTATTACAAAAATATTTCTACAACAGCAATTCTTAGACAAGAATATATGTGTCTGAACTCTGGACTATTTCTTTTGTAATACTGCTCAAGTCCTCCATTTTTTATTTGCTTAATTGGCAAGCCCTCTCCAAGTTCTATGAAATGCCTCTACAATAAGCAACCTTGCAGTATTTCACTCAGCTTACACATTTTCATTTAGCTGAAAAACAGATTTTTCAAGACATAAAATGCTACTGAAAAAAAATACTGCCTTATTACTAGGAGAGCTTTGGTCCTTCATTGTAAAAACTATTTCAGAGAATTACAAGAAAGGAATACTGACTTGCTTATCCCCAAAATCTATTCACGGTATTTTCCCATATCTTTCATCGTCTGCACATAACACTCCTTCCACTTTGAGAATAATGGACAATAGGACATCAAATATTCACAGTAGCCTATTGAGAAATTTATTCTCATTTTCTGAAACGCAGTCTGATATACCTGCTGCCCAAATTTCAGAAGAGCTAGCATTTGCTTCTGACATCAAATGGAGCTGTAGAAGTTCAGCACCCAATCATTAAGGCACACGGAATTACAGGACACTTTTGCAAATCTGGGCCTTCATACTTCTGTCTAAGTTGTTGATCTGTAAAATAACAATCCATATGTCACTGCCTCACTGAGCTTCTGTGACAATAAATTCATTTGTGTGTATGAGATACTCAGATGTTATCACATAACACAAAAATCCACAAATAGAAATTCCGTATTCAGCATGGGATTTGAACAGTGTGTCCTAAATAATGCACATCAGACACTGAGTGACAGGGAAATTAAACACATACTAAACCACTGCCTCATTTATTTGGCACTAACTATACACTCAATGAGGCATGACTCACAATATGCCATCATGTACTTAAAGACTGTATCTCTCTGTATACACATACAGGGACAAGATTTCCCAACATTTGAGTGCTTGTGCAACCTTAACACACATAAGCTGACATAGTACAGTGCATCCTACCACTTAAGTTTTGCCAGCATATGTCATTCAGTAGAGTAGCATACAGGCAGTCCCCGGGTTACGTACAAGATAGGGACTGTAGGTTTGTTCTTAAGTTGAATTTGTATGTAAGTTGGAACTGGTACATATTGTAGGGGAAACTCTAGCCAAACATTTCTCCAGAGCTCAGTTTTATTCTTCCACACCTCACTTCCCTCAGTCCTTTATTCTCAAGCTGAGGTGTCTGCTGAGAAAAGCCGCTCTGCGTCTCCCTAGTCTGCTGGGGGGGGGGGAGGGACGCTAGCTTCGCGTCTCCCTGGTCTGCTGGGGGGAAGCAGCTAGTGCGGGGTTGCCTCGCCCCGTTTGTAAGTAGGGATCTGATGTAAGTCGGATCCATGTAACCCAGGGACTGCCTGTATTTTTTTCAAACCTCTGAACAACATAAGTGGTAGTGTAGAGGTGGGCTCTAATTTTTTTTTTACTTTAACCTCTGAATTCCCTAGACCCACATTTCTCAAACTGTCGGTCCCAACCCCCTAGGAGGTCGCGAACAACTTAGAGGGCAGTCACAAGCAACTTAGAAGGGGGGGGGGTCACGGTATCACAAAGTTTGAGAACCCTTGCCCTAGATAAAATAGATGGCAGTAGCTATTCTTGTATCTGCAATTGCCTCTTTGCCCAATACTCTGCCCAAATCTAATTCTACATCTGGGAGCATGAATGCTGTGGTTGCCATGTAAGGAGAAATTGGGGGCCAACACATGCTTAGAACAGGTGGAGTGTTCAGTGAGTTAGCAGCCAACTTGTAACTAGCTCTTAACATTTGCCACTGGTGATTTTTAAGGAGCACAAGCAACACTAATCACTTGTCCTACCCTAGGAACACCCTTTGCCCAGCTTCAGGTATCTGCCTCAAATCCTTGAAATGGCAGATCCTGTCAAAAGTACTTTGGGAAAAACATTAACAAAAGCTACATATTTTTTCCCCAAAACACACTTTTCAGAAATAGCATTTTAGACTAAGCAGTTAATATGTAAAACACTGGGTTCAGTTGCTAATTTAATGGAAAATGGAAAACAAGCCATCTTATAGGCATTGTTACCAACTTTGTCTATAAGAAAGGTCTTAGAATCACCAAGTTATACATGTAGGTTAGCTATGTAGACAAGTAACCTTATCACTGTTCTCCTTATCCTTCCCTTCCTTTTATTTTATTACATCTGCTTATTAGGTCTTCACTTAAATTTAATTCTAAGCACTTCAGGACAAGGAATATATCTCCCATATACATCTGGGCTCCAATAATACACATTGCATAAATCACCACCTTTGGCAAGGAGGTTTAGTCCTTCAGCAAGCACACAAGTTTTTCAAGCCTTTCCAGCCAAGCCCAAATATTGAAGAGCTCAATCTCAAAAACTCAAGTTACAGCTCCTACTATTACTAAAAGTTGACCAAAACAATGTATTGAAATAATATTTTATTTAATCCATATTAACATATTACTAGTTTCAGAGGAGCATGAAGTATAAGCCCAGAAATCTTTATAAAAAAGTTTTTTTGCTTTAACTTTATTGTATCCAGATTTTTCAAGTGTATATCATGTAAGTGAAACTTCTGCATTTATCATGGGGCTCAAGTTTGCAAGTGCATTAGGTAACACTGAATGGGATCAGTGTTTTATAGCTCCAGGACTAAAAATATTCAAGTATTTATATTAATTAGAATTTCTCTTTTTTTCTTCCCGCTTTACAACTTGTTCTGTGTTTTTATTCTGAAAGAAAAGTGATAGACACAACTGTTCTAATGTCTTCGATTAGGGGCTCCTAAACAGCAATCATTACATTGCTGCTCATTGTGCTAGCTCTTCCCATTTACAAATGCCCAAGTGCATTAAAAATGGCTAAAAATATATTACATATTTTAACGTAAACATTCTTCTGAGGTATGTGCAACCCACACATCACAGCATTTTGCTAGTTCAGAAGAACCCCTAAACAACACATTTACTCACATATTGTTGTTCAAGCAATGACAAATACAAAAAGTAGATAGAAAAATAAAAAGTTCTTTTAAAAAAAGGAACTAATCTTTAAATGCATTTGTAAGATGGATAAAAGATCTGTATTTTAATCAAGCACCCTATACAGTTTCCCTTGAAACACTTGTTTTCTATGACCATGAAGCACTACAAATAGCTTGACACTTATTTGGAATGATTCAGCAACATAATGCTAGATCAAGAAGTGAATGTTCATGTCTGTCCCTATTAATGAGTTCTCATACAATTAAACTCTTTCATCGGTCACCAGATAAAACAATGCTGTATTCCAAAAACAATGCTACTGGAGAACAAACTGAAAAATTAACTGAAATAAATATAAGTACCTCCTATAATTAAACGATTGTTTCTCTCAAATATTTGGCAGATATCTGCCAGATAGAAGCATCCTGTCTTGAGGTACTCGGACATTAACAGATGTCATTGGCAGACGTCAACTGGGTAATTAGATAGTCCTCCCCTTTCAACATGAAACGTATTACTAACGCCGCTTCTCAGTGCGTTCCAGCTCCACTCCCGAGGAATCCCTGCCATTCTGCGCTGCTGCCTCTGTGGGGTGCCAGGTTGGAGCTGGTCTGCAAGGGGAATCAGTTTAAAAACAAGCTCCCCTTGCGAACCGGCTGCCTGTCCCCATGCTGCTGCCTCTGATACAGAGGCTGCTGCCACCATGCGCTGCTGCTTTGGTCAGGAGAGGGGAGGTATCTGAGCTCCCGGACCCAGCGCAAGCCCGAACTGAGCCAGGCTGCTGGCCCACCTGGCCCCTAATACACTTTCAATGCACAGCCACAGCGGAGGCAGGTCCCGGACCCAGCACAAGCCAGGACTGAGCCGGGCTTCTGGCCAGCCTGCTAAAAAAATTACTGGCGAGGAGAAGGGGGGCAAGCATGTAGTCTATAGCATTAACCTCTAAGCTTTTGCTCATGGGTTAATTGACTACACTATTACATCCCTAGCTTGAAGCCACAAATATATTAAAAGGCATTTTTAAGAAAACCCACTATATTACATAAAGCTTGGGGGCATAAATATGATCGGAATTCATTAACATTTAGAAGTTTAATATTTGACGATCAAACTTTCTATTTGATCCTTCAAAGAAAAACAATATGATTAGCTTAATAAAGCAATTACGTAAGAGAAGAGTTCTGCTATACAAGAGATGCAATTAATAATGTAAAACAATTGGTCATATACATTTTAGATTATATTATTTTCTGAATTTTGTGAAGTAGAATACAACACTCCATTGACTAGAATAGCTCAGGTAGGCTTTGAATATCCAGTGTAAACCTGGACACATTCCCACAATAAAGATTTTTCTGCAATAATTTCTGAAGCAATGCTCTAACAGGACCTTTTAAAAGCTGTCCTAATTAGAAAAGGGTTTCTGAACAGGAAAAAAGTTCTAACAAAATCTCATTGACCCCCCTCCCTTCATAATCTAATGTAATAGTTTGCAAAGCTGTGTGTTCAAACACGGGCTTGCTATCCTGCAGTCAGTCCTCTATTCTCATTTTGACTCACAATGAAGTCATTACCCTAAACTTACATCATCACAATTGAGGGCAAAACACTAACATCAAATGCAGAATTACAGACATCACAAATAGAGAGGAGTAGCTGGGCATGTATAGATAAAGCACTTGCTAAAACACAGCATTCAATAAGCATTGAAAAGAACAAAGAAACATGACCAACAGATGCTTCCTTGCCTATGCACATTCTCTTACATGCACATTTCTGTCAATATAAAAAATGTAACCCTTTTTCATAACAGCCACAACTATACGACTTAATATGTGAAGATTCTTCAACACAAACTTAAATAACTACCTTTCTAATAAAAATCTGGCTTATTTTTAGGGAAGGCCAGCAGCAAAATCAAAGATAGCTAAAATTACTTTTTTAAGCACAACAATAGCCCCTGGCCTTTATGGCTTGATAAAAATACTGATTTTAAACTACAAAGTAATCAAGAAAGAAGCTTACTCACCACCATACAGTATGCCTTAAGATTAAAATGAAGTAATTCCTTCTCAGATAGGAAAGAAAAATTAAATTCTTTTTTAAAATTAAAAACTTAAGCCACTCAATTCAGAAAAAGCACAGGTGAAAATAAAAATACTTAAACACTCTAAAAAGTATAAATGAATTTTCCTTCATCAAGTCTTCTCCCCAGAAGTAGGAAGAGTCACATTTGATCACCAACCTTGAAGACGTCCAGCACTGCCAACAAAGCATGTTTCCCATAGATCTAGTCTGTCTTGTTGACTGTTTTGGCCAGTCAAACCCTAAAGGATTTAGGGTTTCTTTCTCTGTAGACTACTACAGCAGGCTTTTGGATATTTTAAATTTTGTAGTGCTAAAACAATCCTAGTGTTCTGGATTTAGCTTTCTATACTGTGTTCTTCGCATTGGCTCTATCCCTTTGCATTCAGGTTAGTTTCTTCACTGCATCAATTCTTCTTAAAAAAACTGATTGGCAGGGACACTGGAAAGTTTAACAGTTCACTTTATTTGGCACAGATATACAACTGTCACAGTGGACGTTTTGTCTTCTCACAGGCTGGTTTGGAGGCTCCACTACCTGACTGATTTCTGAGCAACTGCCATTATCTCTGCTGCTGACCAACTGACAGTCTTTTTATAATGTTCTCCCAAATCTCTTTGACTCCCATTACTGGAATTTAAGCTTCTCCCAGAAAAAGAGATCTTACTACATATTAACAAGTAGTATCCTTCTGAAATAACAGCATTCGGTTTCCAAATCTAACTTTTCAGTCACTAGTTGTGCTACTCTGATGCCTGTAGGCTTTCATACTGGTGCCAAGATTCAAGGCAAGTACTATAATAAACATTTGAAAAGGTCAAGCAAGGACACACAAACACAACTTTAACTTCACTATAATAAAAGGAATTTGTTCTAGAATGAGATGTAGAAAAGAATAATGTATTTTCATAAAATCAGGACTATCTTTTCTAACACATTTACACCATACTTTTCAACGTGATCTGACGTTGTCACAAGCTCAAGGATGTAAAACTGAATCCACAATGACTTATCTAAAGAAGGAATTCTGGATGCTGCCCCAAAAGTCAAAGTTCTTTCCTCAACCACAATTTAAAATGTCAACAGCCAATCAAAAATCTGGCAAAATCATCAGTAACCATGGTAATAAAAAATAAAACCCCTCTCTAAGATCAGCATATACTAAGTTCTTAGAGAAATAGGACAAATCTTTAGAAAACAGGACAGATGGCACTGCAACTAATGAGCAAAGTAACTCCTTGAATCATTAGCTATTGAACTACAGCTTGACTCAGGGATCAGCATAAAGCTTATTTGTCTTTAGACAGTTGGCAGCAGTAGCACATCCAGTCACCACTCCAAAGCAGTAAGAATTCACTCACCTTACGGAGACTCAAAAAACAAGTCAAAATAATTTTACACATTTTCCTCCCTTCTGTCTCTAATGTTTACAAAGCCCCATGCGCTAAAAATCCTACAGGAGTATATAAGTAAAATTGTTATTTATCCCACACATACCACATATAAGTGGGCCCCCAAGTGAAGACAGATTCAAATACAGCATTTAAAAAAACCTTCTCCCATGTTACTATGAAAGCATTTCTATTTCTGCAAGAATTTCTCCCTATTTTAAGGAAGCAAAGATTTGCCAAAAATACAACATTCACCTCTCTTATAAACGGATGGGCCAGTAATGTTGTATGCGCTATATATGTACGCAGTGAATTCAATTCCAGAATTAAACTACTTGTTATATATTAAGAATAGACACATGCTCTCAGTTTAACATTTCTTCTCTTTCCATGAACTAGCATCCTATACATCAATATTTTGGGTGAGTTAAGTTTGTGTAACAGTGAGTATGTTGCACTCCTATACAAACTATAGTGTTCAAAGTTTCTATTAACACCATAGTATCTTCTTTTAAAACACACTATGCAAAACAGAGAGGAAAGACAGCAGCAGTTACTAAATCTGGGTTTCCCATAGAGTCAGCTTTCAGGATTTATGCAACTCACAGTCAAAGAGATGTCCTCCCCCCTTCTCCTCTGTTGCTGTCTGACCACACAGGGGTTCTCTGCCCAATTTTAGACAAAGATAAAGGGAATGAACAGACCGACTAAGGGAATGTGAGCCCCCCAAAAGTAACAACAGTACTGCGAGAGAGGAGTGGGAAGAGAAATCTTAAAACTACTGCTGGCTGTGAATGAATAAGGAGTTCCTCCATCCCGTGAGTGGGAAAGGGGATTAGAGAGGTCTGAAAACAGATTAGCTGACATACGTATGTACAGATCAAGGAGTACTCGAAGCAGAGGAAATGTTTATGATGTGTGTGTGAGACAAACAAGAGATAAACAAGCAGTAGCTACGGGGAATGTTGGGGAAGGGAGGATTCATTATGTGGGAGTGGGTGGAAGATGAAAAAACTGCACTATGCAACGTGGAAGGGCATAAGGAAATAGGTACCTGTTGCCCCGTGTGCAGCACCCCGGGGGCACAGATCAGGTGATGCCTGCCTGTACCCTGGGGCTCCTATCCAGGAAGAAAAATGGGGGTCGGTGCCCGAGGTTAGGCTCCTCTTGAAAGGGAAAAGAAACAACAAAGGCTGTAGGAGCTCCCCGGGGCAGCGGGGGGCCGAGAGCTAAGAGGAGGGCGCTGCAAGGGGTAAGTCCCCAGCAGATCTCGAGGGCGGGGAGGGCTCCCTAAGGGGACACTACGGGGGAGAGCGAAGGGAGGGTCACGGGCCCCTCTGGCGCCGTTAGAGGGACACAGGGGGGTACCTGGGGGCTCCTCTCCGTCGGGTTCTTCATCACCGCCTGGCGGAAGCTGTTATCCACGTACGACGCCATCTCGTTCCGTCTCTGCCCCGGCCCCGCCGCCGCCTGCCCGGCCCCGCGGCGGCCCCTGCTGGGTGCGGGCTGGGCTGGGAAGCGGCGCCGAGCCCCGGCCCGAGGCGCGCGGCGGGGGAGCCGGGCTGGTCCCGGCGGGCTCCGCTCCCTGGCGCTGCCCGGCTGGCGGGCGCGGCCTCTCGCGGCTCCGGGTTCGCGGCCGCTGGGGGTGAAGCGCCGGGACTCAGCAGCGCCGCCGCCCGGGCAAGCCCGGCCGGCAGCGGGAGGGGCGGCCCGGGAGCTCCCGGGGTCCTGGCGCCTGGCGGCGGCTCCCGACTCCGGCTCTACTGGGCTCCGCCGTCCCGCTCCGCGGCTGCTGCGGCTGCATCCCCGCCGGCGCCTCCCATCCGGGCTGCGGGGCTGCGCTCCCGGCGGGCGCGGGGAGCTGGCGGGCGCGGCGCGGGCGGGGCCGGGCTGTCACGGGGGGAGCGGCCTCCGGCGCTGGCGGCTTTGTGCTGCTGCAACCATGGTGAGGAGCCCGCCGCACCGGCGGGGAGCGGCCAGCGGCGGCTGCAGCGCTCGGGGAGGGGCCGCGCCCAGCTCCCGCCCCGCGGCCCGGCCGACACCTCTTCCCCCGCGGAGCGTCGCCTGCTGTTTGATCCCAAGAGGGGTGTCGGGGTTCGGGTCAGCGCACCGCTCTCGGGCCCCGGGCGGGCCTGCCAGCCCCTGACCCACCCAGCTCTGCTACCACTCTCAGACCAGGAGGCTGGGTAGCCTCGCTAGGTACCCATATGGGGGCAGGCTTCAAAGCCCAGTGCCCCTACCGGCAGCCACCACTCTCCCAAGGAGAGGAGTCCAGTTCCCATGGGGTGAGAACAGGGGTTTGTGCTGTAAATGTCTTCCAGGTACTCCCATATAGGCTAGAGCAGACCCCCTGCAAGAAGTGAAAACTGAAGGGGAGCATTTTGTTGCTAGTGAACGTAAAATATGTGATTAAAGCAATAAATCTGACTTTGTGTTATTAATACAGTTTCTTTCCTAATAGCCTTTTTAAGTCATTTTGGGGAGTAGCAAAGGAAAGCCTACAATGTACAGAGGGTGCGGGAGTAGGGCAGTTGGTTGGGACTTGGAGGGGCAGGAGTCAGTGCACGAGATTGGGGAGCAGGAGGGATTCAGAGCAGGGGATTGGCGGTGTAGAGAGCAGGGGGGGGAGGGGAGTTAAGGGTTGGGACAGTCCCGTCATAGTGATCCTGCCACAAGCTGCTCCAGTTCCCAGCCAAATGGGAGCTGTGAGTGCAGCAATTGCAGACAGGGCAGTGCACAAGACAGGTTGCCAGACTCTATACCATACTCAGTTCATAGACAGATGGATTTAAACTGTGTCTGGATGTGGAAGACATTGCAATAATCTGTTCTAGCCCTGGCAAAATGATAGATTGTCAAACCTGGGAGAGGCTATTATGATAATCTGTTTTACACTTAACAGGATTTAGAATTTCATCCACAAATAGCTGCATCAAGCCATACTTTCTGAGGACAGAATATTGTTTAGAAAGACATCCAGTCCTGATGTAAAGACTTATACTGATAGAGAATACATTACATCTCTCAGAAAGGCATCCTAATGATTAAAAGCTTAAGGATGAAAGAATTTTGATTACTTATTCAAGAGAACTGCCAGAGGTTTCAATCTGTGACTATTCACACACCAGTGCAGGAACTCTTCCAGTATATTGCCAAGCTATTGTATAACAAGATTTACTGCATGGGTTATATTAGCCAGGTCCAAAGGGAAAGGTTTTACCTTCTAATAAGAGGCACATGCTGCTGCTGCCTTCATCATCTAAAAGCAGTTAGGGATCTAATAAGATCCCCCAACTGCAAACTCTGCTAACAAATGGACAAATGTCTTCAACTGGAGCCAAATATAATCTAAACCAACTCATGGCTTTCCACACTCCACAATAACTTTACCCCATGTCTTCAGTGGTATTTAAGTGTTGCTGCACCTAACAAATGGAATTCTCAGCCCCCGACTACCAGCATGGCTCCCCATACAAGAGTTGTTCATGTAAGGAAGGGATCTTCAGAAGCTAAACAAGTTGACTAGGGAATTTCCTAAACTATCCAGGAATGAAATGCCATGTTTAGGTGTTTAAACAGTGTCCTGGCTGACAAGCCAGAGGTAGGCACCTTCCTCTGCTTGGAATCTTCATCTATAATAAACCTCCAAAGCTCAGTCAGCCGCTTAAGTAGCTTATGCTCTAGCAACCAAATCTGCCTTGTGCTGTGTCTTACACTTGCACTACATTTACCCAAGCTATTGGCGGTTTGGATAGGTGGTGTGCAGTATTTGTGGTCTGTGTCCCGGCTGTTTGCTTCAGGTCTAACCAGTTTTAGGCATGCACAGAGCACACCTAAAGGATTGTCCCCTATTGGCAGAATAGGCATTCCCCTGCCTAGGTTTCAGCTTTAGCTAGAACACTGGACTATTTATTAGCTAGATCTGGGGCAGGGTGATGGGAGTAAAGGGTTGGCATCAAGACTTCAGGAGGCTCTGTGAATGCTGACCAGCAAAAACCTAGGCTCAGAGGGGACTTTTAAGCACTTGACTCCTGATTGATTTCAACTGGAATTTGGTGCCTAAATATGTTTTAAAATTTGGTTGTAATTTCTTTGGCAAGTCCACTCTTGTCACTTGTCTCTATGCTAATCAACATCAGCCAAATGTCCCGTTTGTGTCATGTTATATAAGAGAACAGAGAAAGAAAAACAAGATGTTTTAATTTACTTTTTTTGAGTCTCCTAGCGAATTTTCTCATATAGGAGCCTGACTTCATTTAAACTATGAGTTCCTTGCAGCAAAGACCAACGTTATTTGTGTTTCCCATAACATTGAGCATACCACAGCTGCTTAACAAATAATACTTGTTAATTATACATAATACTTTCAGCAATGTAGAACTGTTCAGTGGATTTGCTTTTCCAAATACTACCGTGCTATGTTATGTAAACACTGTTAACATTATAAAGGTTTAAAAAATTTTAAATGATAGCTTTTCAAATAATAGCACAAGAGTACATCTTTTAAGGTGCAAACATTACAGGATGTTTATTTCTAATTTATTGAAATTTAAGCATATGAAAAATATTTTTTTAAACAAAACCTAAATTTGAAGGCTTAAGTGAACTAGTAATTTACAGGCTAGTTTAGGAAGAGCTAGCTGACTGCTTAAGGAGTCTGTGGAGTAGCTGTGTGAAATTTACTAAATCTAGTCAGTTTCTCCATATAGGTCTTCACAGTGCTTTTTTTGTTTTAAAAAAAAAGTGCCAGCACTCCAGAAGAAAAGTTGTTGAGCTCTGACTGGAAGTGCTGGTACTGCATCTGGAGGTGCCAGTACTGCGTACCAGGCAGTACCATCACAAAAAAAGCACTGGGTCTTCCTCAATAGAAAAAGCTGCAAAAGTATACAAATTAGCAGGGTCTGATCTTAATGAAATGCTTGTGTGGCCAGTGCAGAGAATTCTGTGTAAAGTGTTGGAGTAAATGGAGGAAGTTCCATATCTCATCATCTTGATTTTCAATGCACAGGAGTTAGTTGTTTGAAAAGACAGGATGTTGTTTAAATTGACAGGACCGAAATCAATTCCCTATTCCCTAAAAATATCAGTTTTAAATGTGCCTCAGCTCTCCCCCTCCCTCCACTCAAAAAAACCAGAAAGAATGTATTATTCCTTCCAATTAATAAGGGAAGCTGCAACTGTGTGAAAGTGCCAGTTTCTCTTCTGAGAAACCTATCACCAAGCCAGGGTGCCTGTGATTCTCTTGAAATACACACACAGGCTATGTTTATACTACAAGGTTTGCGCAAACACCGGCAGAGCGTCCACACCTCAAGTGCATTTTTGCGCAAGAAAATTGACAGAACAGAGGGCTTTTGGCGGTAGAGTTATTCCTCTCCCCACAAGGAATAACTCCTTTTTGCACTACAGCTCTTGCACATAAAGGCGGGCATGGACGCCTATCGGAAAAAGCACAGGTGCTCTGATGACCATTCTCTGAATGGCCTTCAGAGCTTTCTTGTGCAAGAGTGTCTATGCAGTGTGGATGCTCTCTTGCACAAAAGCACATCACTTTTGCAATGCGCTTTGAGGTCCGGATGTGATTTTCCACAAGAAGTTTTTGCGCAAAAACTCTTGCATGAAAGGCTTCTTGCGCAAAACCCCTGCAGTGTAGACTAAGCCATAGTGTAAGTGCCACACAAGCATATGAAGCATTGATCTGTTTTTGAAGCATTTGAGGGCACTAAATCCTGTATGTTACAAGCAGAAAAACTAGTTTAATTTACAAGTGAAATGATATGCACGTCCGCAAATCAAGAGAAAGCTACCAACTCTATTTTACCATACAACTGTTATTCTTAATTTTAAGATTATATATTGACTGAGTCCCTCTAAGAATTTTAATTTGGTGATTGATCTATTTTATGGTGTCTATTACTATAGTATTTGAGAGTCACAATGGTATTTGGTTTCAGTGAAACAGTCTCTCCCCTCCCCCTCACCCCCGCCTCCCAACACTAATTATTTCTTAATTTGGATTTACTAGGTAAAAATAAATGGGGCCTAATGCAAACAGACATTATCCTTTCAACACATGATGGCATGGAATCTATTTCGTTCCGCTTAAGATTTTGCACTTGTCATAAAGCTTAAAGGTAGATATTTAAAGAAATGGATGTTGTTAGATTGTTAAGTCATATGAGTCTCAAATACGAACAATGCTCACTGGCAAAATAGGTACAAAATACTTAAAACTACAGAGATTGTTTTGTTTTTTTAAGTCAGTCCAGCATGGAACTCATGCACAATTTCTGTCAGAATAGGTTGTCAATGTAGAACTACATTTTCATGTATCTTGTATGAAATTACATACATAAGTAATTGCATACAAATTGTGTAAATAGCTATGTAAACTACAAAATAAGTTTATTTTAGGAGATGTACAACATGCTGGTATATTTGAAGACAGGATACAAAAGGGCATCTCATGAATTACCCTGGGTGTACTTTTATTTACCAAATTAAGTACTGTATATTTTCTTTAGTCCTTAATTACAACTTTAGATACATTTATGATCTACTTTAGATTAGTGGTGGGAGAGTCTCACTGACCCAGCACAACCCTTCCTAAGAGACTCTTCAGCTGGATAAGCCACTTGTTTTATGGAGCTTTTCTACCAGCCATCACCAGCACTAGTTTGTGCATGCTGTAACTGGCATAGATATGTTCTCTCTCAATTGTGGAAACACTGAGACAGAAATCTTCCAAACACAAAATTAAACTATAGCCATCAAATCATCTAGTGAACCAATCACAATGAATCATCTTTAGGTGGAGTAGGAAGGAAGGACCGTAAGCACACTCAAGTTAATATGTACAGTGCTTTATTATTAGAATGCACTCCTTGAAAATTTGCCCAGTGAGGGGCAAGTGTGTTTGCTAAATTTCAATCATTGTGTGATGTCAAAGATAGCAGACACAGATTAAGGATGGATTTTACATTCTGATGGCTTGTCATGTGGTTCAGTTTTTAGATAACGAGAGGAGCCAGTAAAAACACCTCAGATGAACTCTTGTTAACTTTACTGTGCACAAAATAGTAAAAGAAAGCAGTGCAATGTTGCACAGATCTATTTCAATACATGGGATAGTAAGCACAGACAGTAATAATAACACCTTTACCTAGGACAGTACACAAGCTACTCAATTATAAGAATATGAATATACTTATTCATGTAAATCACACACACACACACACACATACACAGACACAGTTCCAATGCTGTTACCCTTACGATTGTCAGACAGGAGGTCGTGGCCTCTTTCTTTTCCCATGTGCAGAGGCATCCACAATGCATCGGGCAATAGGAACTGGTTCATCTTCTTGTTGCAATGAGTAAGGTAGTAGGGACACCTTATTCAATCCCTCCCACTGATTAGATCTTCTACCCCTATATTTATAGCAAAGCGAGACTTGGTCGTTCTAGTAATATCTACCAATCAACTACATTTTGCATAAAATACCTATTATGCCAATATCTAGGATACATTTTACAATGCCAAAATATTGCAAAAGTGCTTCATTAATACTTTTTCTGTCTGTCTCTGGAAATTTTCTCTTATTAAAAATGGGATGTACTAGTACCAGGTTGTTTCTGCTCTTTTTGGCCTGGTCTCGCTGTCCTGTACCAGTTCTGCATAATTGGGCAAGCACTCCTGACTTTCCCCACCCTTTCTGGCCCGGCCTGAATGCATACATATGTGTGTGCCCAGGCTCGAGTCAGACCTAAGGTGGTTTGTTAGAGATCCATACTTTGGACAAGGCTGGAATGAGGCCTAACACTGCAGACATTGTTCTCTCGAGGGCTGTCCAGGCTCCGCTACATGGCTCTACATGTATAGACTGAAATCTTTATTCATTGCCAGATGTCCTATGAATGGTTTGGATATATTATACTAGCATCAGTGGTTTCTGAAAATAAGTGCTTCTCCAGATTTTTTTTCCTGGGACAGGGAGTCTGTTTTGTTTACAAACTGGGCACCTGTGATGTGTGATGAATATATAAAAGGTCTAGTAATTAAAGTAAGGATCAGGAAGTCCAAACCTGTAAAACAGGAATCCCTGGATGGAAGAAGGTTTGAAAAGAGAAGGAAGGGGATTGAGAAGTAATATAGCTAAGCCCTCAGAGCCAAGGTTATATTGAGAAAAGAGGAAGAGACGAGGGAAATAGGAGAAAAGAAGCCAAAACCCAGGGAAGAGATAGCCAGGGTCTCTGTAAACTCAACTCCAATTCATCTGATGAAGTAGGTTTTACCCATGAAAGCTCAGGCCCTAATACATATGTTAGTTTCTAAAGTGCCAGAGGACTCCTTGTTTTTGTGGTACTTATATGACTCCATTACCATAATACCTGAGTGCCTCACATCACATCTCCCCAGTGAGGTTGGCTAGTGCTGTGTTATACACATTGTACAGAGGGGGCACTGAGGGACACACAAATAAAGGCCAGATTTTCAAAGGGATTTAGGCACCTAATGATATTTTCAAAAGTACCTAAGGCTAAACTCCACTGGATGCCTAACTGCATCTTTGGGTGCCTTAAAACTTTTGAAACTCTATCCCTAAGGGACTGATGTGAGGTCATACAAGCAGTCCATGGTGACTGGGAAGTTGGTCTCTCAGGGCTAGCTCCCTATTGAGTGGATCAGCCTATCTTTATGCTTTAGGTTAGGCTGAAAAAAAGGACTCCGACTGAAGCAAAGCCAAGAAGCCATTTCTCTGAGGGTACATCTACACTAGCCCCCTAGATCGATCTAGGGAGGCTAATGAGGGTGACCAAAATTGCAAATCAAGCGCTTAAATATCCCGCGCTTGATTTGCATGTTTCCTGCTGGTCTCCATTTTAGAAATTGACTAGCCCGAAGTAACTGCCTGTGTCTACACGCAGCGGTGAAACGGGATTCCGATTTAAAGCCCTAACTCAAATTAGCTGGTATTCCTCCTGCAATGAGGTTTAGCAGCTAATTCGATTTAGGGGCTTTAAATCGGAATCCCATTTCATTGTCGTGTGTAGACGAGGATAGTTACTTTGGGCTAGTCAATTTAAAAAATGGCGACCGGCTGGGAACATGCAAATCAAGCACGGGATATTTAAATCCCGGGCTTGATTTGCAATTTCGGTCGCCCTCATTAGCCTCCCTAGATTGATCTAGGGGGCTAGTGTAGATGTACCCTGAGACTTCAGCAGCAGTGACAGTAAGGCAGCAAACCGGGGTGTGTTGCTCTAATAAGGAGCTGGCCAGTGCGGCGTGCTCCACTGCAGGCAAAGATGCAGTGTGCCCCCAGTCAGGCTCCCACCAGCTCCTGGAGCTCTCCTGCAGGCTGGCTTTGGAGGTCCCACCTACTATGCTAAGCAGAAGGCAGCCAGGTAGCAGATGAAAGGGGAGGGCTAGAGGTGCATTGTAGGTGGAGACATACATGCTCTCAGTCAGGCTTCTGGTGGGACATCCATGTCCCAGCCTGTCCTGCTGCCCCACTCTCATCATGCTGACCAGATGCTGGGCAACATATGCACATGCCATCCCTGCAGCGTGCACTGCTGCAGCTCCTAGGAAGAGGGGGAAGTGAGTGGCAGACTGCCAGCCCAGAGGGTCTTCTCAAGCCATATCTGCCCATTTGTTTACAGACACAGTGCCCCATATAGTCAGCTCACAGCTATCATAGAAGGAGCAGGTGCAGCATGGGACAGGGACTCATCTACAAGCCAGGTAGCCTGGCTGCAACTCGGACTGCCCCAGGCCAGCCCTGAGGCTCCCCTCCCCGCCTCTGCCTCTGGAACTGGGCCAGCCCCAAGCCCTCTTCCTGCACTCTCCTCCACACACTCCAGCTCCCTGCACTGACTCCTGCACATCACCCACTCAAACACAGCCTCTTGCCCTGAATCTTCTCATACCCCACTCACCTGCACAACCCACCCCCTACACAGCATTCCCCCACACCTACCTACATCCCAACTCCCTGCCCTGAGCCCCCCCACTCTTCATCTCACACTTATATTTCTTACAAGCACTGTCGTATTGCAGCCCCACCAGCTCCCCTACCCTGAATTTCCCCCGCCCCCGAGGGAGGTTGTGATATGACAGTACCATAAGAAAATCAAGTTACTTTCACCCCCAAGCTCTACAGAACTCACATTCCACAATTGGTGCAATTAAGATCTCTGCCTAGGAGCATATCTTCTATACTAAACTCAGGATGGGAGAGGGCTGCAGCCCACACACTACTGCCCCTGAATGTGATCTATATATATGTTGTTCTAAAACTACCTAAGCTTTTACCAATACTTTGTTTCTTTTTCTTAAAAAAGAAGTTAAGTTTCATATTAATTGTTACAAAATATTCTGTTGCCATTTTTGCAAACCAGATGTCCTGGTGCATGAGAAACAAAAAGGGAAATTGACTAGAAATTAATTTTATACTCCATGATTATTTATTGTTCTGCAGTAGCACTTACAGGCCTCACTCAGCCATCAGGGCCCATTGTAATAGGCACTGTACAAATTGACAAAAAGAAAAAAAAAAAGATGTCCGAGACCCAAATTGCTTACAATCTCAGTACAAGATGAGAGAGAGGCAAATACAACAGAAATAATGAAAAGTATAGAGGTCTGAGTGATAAGCAGCAATCACAGCATATTAGCTGACTAACTACTATTCTATTTTCATTATCCAAGCTAAAAGAACTGCAAATAATCCAACAAATAAATACCATAGAATACTTAGTAGAAAGTAAATTACATTTCTGGATTTTTAATAATCCAAAGTGGAGTTCATAATAAAGGTAAGAGAATTGGCGAAGTTTGTGTTTAAATCAGGCTCTGTCATTTAAGAACTGACAACAGTAAATGTGAACTATAGTCAATTGCTACTTTTTTTTTCTTATGTGAACACCAAAAGATTCATAAACATACCTAACAAAAAACAGAACACGGAAATGTTTGTGGTCAAACTAAAAGAGACGATCAAAATTCCACTACTGCAAAGAGGAGTGGAATATTAATAAGTAAATAATCTGTGTGGCATCCTTTACCATAAATGTCCCTTCACTATAAGAATACTACCGTATTTCAATTTGGGGATTCTAGCAATAGCTTAATGTTCAAAGTCTTTAACCAGAATTCTTTAATTAAATCACCACCCTATTGTATGCAATTAAGATGATTCCATAGGCCTGCAGTTACAAGTCTTTGACTTCAATTCATCCCAAATTTAAATTTTTAAATTAATTTATAATCTTTATTTTTTCTCTAAGACATGCTCTGTAAATTAAGTTTACAGAAAAATTCATCAGCAGCAAAGAATTATTGATTAATTATTCGAGATACAGCATTTCTTATCCAGACAAAATCCATTGTTTATTGTATTGCTTGTAATATAACTATTTCTTGGAACCAATCCCATACTTTTGCGTACAAACTTTGTTTTAACTGTCTGCTCTTATAATATGGTGTTTTATAGGACTCCCCATCATTGTTCTCTTTTGCAGATTTTAGAAGAATAGTATAATACACCATGAATTGTTTTCATTATAGTACCACCAGCAGTAATTAGACAAGCATTTGGCAGTATTAGTTTCTAAAAGCATTTGTAAGTCATCCTGTCGCTTTAAAATTACTGATCAGTGTACAGAATATTTTATGTGGCTCATGCTTCTTCATCATGTATTTGTTGCTCAAATCTGTTCCTAGCATATGGGTGTGTGGGGGTGTGAGCATGAGAGCATGTCTGGGTATGCTGTACAAGTGCACATACTTACAGAACACATTCACACCTACATAATAGCACGACAAGTTCTACGTGATATTAATTTCAATGGAGAGAGAATCAGATTCAAAATTAGTAAATGCTGCAAACAAACCAGACAAGTAAACATCCCTGCCATTTATAACCCTTTGAATACTATGATTCACCAACTTCCTCCCATTTATTTTTCTAATCATCATATCTCTCCGCATCTAAATAGTTTCAGGGATTAGCCAGCATTAAAACTAATCACCATTTCATTCCAGAAAAGTTCATACCATGTAGGTCAAAACTGAGGTGAACTATTAAACAATATAAGTTTGTCATAGAATTGTCCAGACTACCTTTAACTAGTTAATGGTACTATACCTGCACTTACTATGTGCAAAGTTTGACACTGCATGTGTTTGGCAAAAAACATTAGAAATATTACAGAGGGAAACTGTATAGAATTTCACTAATGTGTATTGATTGTTTGCTTTCCAAAGTGCCCATGGTCCAGTGTAAGTTTAAGACTGTGCATGTATAACACCTCACACAACGGGAGTCCTATCTGAGGGCATGTCTACACTGAAGCATTTTCCCAGAAAAACAGCTGTTTTTCCAGAAAAACTACACTTACATCCACACTGCTATTGACAGAAAGTCAAAAGAATGGAGGGGTTTTTCTGACAGCAGTAAACCTCTTTCTCCGAGAAAGAAGCCTTTTTCCAAAAAAAGATTTTTTGGAAAAAGGCATGTGTGGATGCAGAAGAGGGAGTTCTTTCAAAAGAAGAGGCCTCCAGGAAATAACACAGGTGCCTTGCTGGCCACTTGATCCAAATTAATCACAACTTAAATGTGAGAAAGAAGAAAAGTTTCTTCCAAAAGAAGCTTGCAGTCTAGACATAGCCTCAGCTGGGACCATCAGAGATTATCAAAATACAAATTAACAATAATACATCTGTTCCTTAAAAGTCTTTCATCATTATGAAAATAAAGATTCAGTGAAATCTCTTGAGGGACAGATGAAAAATAAATTGCCTAAAGCAGGTGATCTGTTAATAAAGGCATAATATAATTTTACATTATACATTAGTGGATACTGGAGTTGGTTTTTAAGATGAGAGACTACTTAATAAAGCTCTCATTGGCAATGAAAATTATTGTAGCTCTCAAGACTGTCTAAATGCTTCCTATAAATAAAATATTGTTATGAAGTTATCCCTCAATATTCTCAGCAAATTTCACCAGTCTTCACTCATTCATCAGGCATTCCCAATACCAGACCAGCAGTAACATGCTGCAACAAGCAGTATCGCCTGAGCAGCCTTCTATGTTGATTGATTGATTCTGTGCAGTCCCATCATGCACCATCATTGTTAGCTCTGTTGGAAGAAGTTGAGAATCTGCCCTCAGGTTATTTCTTCTTTTCACAGACAAATGATTTCAAAATCTACATAGATTCAAAAGGTTATGAAACTTGCTTTTTCCGTGGTGGTGATTCCTAACCCAACATTTAGCATCAGGCATGAATCACATAGCAGCCCGAGCCATCAAACCAGTCTTGCAAATTCTATATTTAGTTAAAAAAGAGAAAGTGAAATATAAAAGGCAATTGTACAGATATCGCTAGGTAGGATTACAGTTTACTGGGAAACTAAGCAAGTAATGTGTGACAAGAAATACATTTTAAAAGAAGAAATCTCAAAGACAATAAAACAAGGGAAGAGCTTCTCAAACTTTTTCCTACTTTTACAACTTAATAGAGATTGTTTTGTAGATCAAATCTCCTCCCATTTACAATTATATATTTGTATTATAAATGTATTATATTTACATTTCTACTCCTATTCATGGTCACATAACATCCCAATGAAAGTTGCTTATACAGGCATTCCCCGGGTTACGTACAAGATAGGGACTGTAGGTTTGTTCTTAAGTTGAATTTGTATGTAAGTTGGAACTGGCGTCCAGATTCAGCCACTGTTGAAACTGACCAGCAGCGGCTGACTTGGGGATGCCTGGGTCAGAGCAGCTGGGGTGCTGCTGGGTTGGTCCAGTAGCGCCGCACCTCGGCGCTGTGGAACCAACCCGGCAGCCCCCCAGCTGCTCTACTCCAGGCGTCGGCGAGAAAAGCCTGGTCTGCTGGGGGGGGGCACTAGTTGCGTCCCCCCCCAGCAGACCAGGGAGACGCGGAGCGGCTTTTCTTGCCACAGAGAACGCGGGCGGTGGGACCGCCCAGACGCTCCGCGGTCCCGCCGCCCGCGTCCTCCGCGGCTTTGCTCCATGTCTCCTTGGTCTGCTGGGGGATCCCCTCAGCAGACCAGGGAGACACGGAGTGGCTTTTCTCACTGCGGAGGATGCTGGCGGCGGGACCGCCGTGGCGCGTCTTGGCAGTCTGCTGGGGGGGGGGGACATAAGTTGGATCCACGTAACCCAGGGACTGCCTGTATTGAAAGTTGTTAATAAAGAATTCACAGTATTTTGTCTTGCATCAAATGTGATTTTGCTTCCAGAAAAAAAAAGGAAGATATATCATTTGATCTACCAGCCATCACAGACCTCCAGCCTAGACTACAGTTTGAGAACTATTTGCTGATCTCTGAAAACAAGTTACAAGCTGTTTGGTAAGGTGGTAGAAAGGAAACCTCCAAGTTCCATTACCAGTCTCTGCTTTTTGTCCACTTGGCCAGCTGGGGTGGAGGGAAGCTATAGAGACCACACACTCAGTCCTTGGGATAAGGATGGTCTTGAACTGCTCCATAAAATCTCCTCCAAGTTAGATGAGGGAGTGGTCATATCTACTCAGTTGTTTTGTGATAACAATCAATTAGCACTGAAAGTTAGATTATCAAGCTATGTAAGGAATGCACAACACCACTTCCTAACATTCTGAATATTTTAACATTACAGGGTCAATCTTCATTTGTCTATATAATTCCATTGAAGTCAAAGGAACTATGTTAATTTATACTAGAACATCTGATCTTCTGTTTGGGGTCTGAATTCCCCAGGAACAATTGGGAGATATTCAAGACCAAAAACAAACACAAACATTCCATTCCCTGGCTCAAGCTGGATTCAAACCCTCCTTCTTCTTGCTTTTGCTACTCTTGGGTTCCTTTAAATCCAGCACTTTGCTCTGCTGTCTGAAGGAAATTTATCCTCTTCTCAGGGATCAGTAAAGAATCCTGTCACAACTGTCAGTCTATCCTCACCAATGCCTTCACACCTCTCTCTGGGTTTCTTTATATCCAGCCCTTTTTCTTGGACTTTTAAACTAGCCATGTCCCCTTTCTGGAACTTATTTCACTGCAGCACATTCACCACTTCAGGTCTCAACCCAGTAGCTGCATGCTGTTCCCTTTAGGGAAGATGCCCTGGGCCTCTTTGCACCTGGCCTCTTTTACCTCTGTCCATTACCATAGTGCTAGAGCTCTCAGGTCCTCTTGGTCCCAGGTTGAGCTAATGCTACCCATGCTGCTCCCATTTTCCAAAGCAGAACTCCCTTTCTTGTTTCTCTGAATTGTTCAGCCTCTACAGCCACTTTTATTTGAGTCTACTGGGCTCTGACTGGCTGTGTCTAAGTTTTCTGGAAGACCTACCTTTACTGCTCTTTTCCTGAAGTGGGATGTAGCATAATGACAGTGTTCCACCAGGGAGCCTTGAAAGTCCAGGTACACCCCCTCACAGTCTAAGTTCCCTCTAAGCTGTCTAATAAGCCCCACAGAGGGGCGCAGGACTGCTGCACACAAAGCTGCTGTGATTGGAAGTGGGGCATATCTCCCCCCTACTAATAGGTATGAGACATAAGCAGTGAGCGGGGGTCAGTTAAGTGGGGAGGAGAGTTTGGGGTGTCCCAACTTCCAGCGGGGCTGCAGGGACAACAGCAAGGAGAGGAAAGATGCACTCTGTGATGACAACAGCCCCAGCTGGGTTTGGCTGCAACTGTCACTACATGCAAGAGACACAGCACCCCCATAGACTAGACTGGTGGGTGTGGGGAGAGCAGATTACACTGGAGTAGGTAGAGAAAATAGGGAGTGGGTAGGCATTGGTGCAGTGAAGTGGGAGTAGGGGGTCAGTTTGTGGCATTTTCCTGAAATTTGCTCACATATACCTCAGAGTTTTTCTGGGCAGAGTCTTCTGGCTCCCCACTCATCTTTGAGGTGCAGCGAGTACTGTCTGATCTTCTATGCTCATTGTCTCCTTACAATTCCTTGCTTATGGCCCTTTAATATCACTCTTGTTTTGCATTAGCTGTCCCCCCAAATCATCTGGGCCTCTGGTTTAGTAGCCTCTCCTCTTAGGCTACGGGAGGGACTTTCAGAGGTGGGCAGGCTTGTGCCCACCCACCTCTCAGAACTCAAGAGGTACACTTTGGAAAGAATACATAATGAACTATAAAGTTATCCTGCTCCTAGTCATGTGATGAATACATCTGTGACTTGTTAGCAGTGCACAGGCTTGCAGAATAAAAGACTGGAAGGTTGAAGGTTAGCTGCATAACTTCATTCCACGTATGGGTATAGTTTAGGAATTTAGTCTCAGCTCTATCCTTTGGATTGCTATGGGGTGCAGCCAGGAGATAGAGCAGAAGAGAAAAAGTGATCTGGAGTGAGAACTTCAGCTCCTGTGCACTAAGGAAAACGACAAGAGCCGCATATCAGGGCATTATAGCTGTTTTCCAGAATGTTCCTCCTACCAGATGCCAAGTCTAGCACCTTTTTGCCAGTCTGGACCCTTTGTGTGATTCTGAGGGGACAGAGCTGGGATGAGGTTTGAAAAACCACAATTCTTTCATCTGGGTCCCTCTCCTATACAGGCAGTCCCCGGGTTACATGGATCCGACTTACATCGGATCCCTACTTACAAATGGGGTGAGGCAACCCCGCACTAGCTGCTTCCCCCCAGCAGACCAGGGAAACGCGAAGCTAGCGCCCCTCCCCCCTCCAGCAGACCAGGGAGATGCGGAGCGGCTTTTCTCAGCAGACACCTCAGCTTGAGAATAAAGGACTGAGGGAAGTGAGGTGTGGGAGAATAAAACTGAGCTCTGGAGAAATGTTTGGCTAGAGTTTCCCCTACAATATGTACCAGTTCCGACTTACATACAAATTCAACTTAAGAACAAACCTACAGTCCCTATCTTGTACGTAATCCGGGGACTGCCTGTATTATAAAGGGATGTATTTTGCATTTGCTCCTTAGCAAGCAGAGACCTATAGCGGATCTTGCCTATAGAGTGCATGGGTGTGTGTACATGTTTGTGTGTATATGGTTCAAGATATTGACACTTAGGGTGCGTCTATATTGCGGTGCTTAACTCGAAATAAGCTATGCAAATTGAGCTATGTCAATTGCATAGCTTATTTTGAAATAGCTTATTTTGAAACAGGGAGTTTCTACAGGCACTTATTTCAAAATAGAGCACTCTTCCTCCAACTTTCCTTATTCCTTGTACAACGAGGGTTACAGGAGTCAGAGTTAGAAGCTTGACAGTATTTTGACAGTATTTCGAAATAAGTGCTTGCTGTGCAGATGCAGACTAAGTTATTTCGGAATAGCACTAGTTATTTTGAAATAGTATTGCAGTGTAAATGTACCCTTAGGTAACCTGTTAGTCCAGGCTTCTTCAGGCTTTTGTTGCCATTTATTGTCAAATATGCATACAAATTGTTTTAGTATATAAATACCTATTAGCTAATATTACTACTTTTTCCGGAACTTACCACAATTTCTAGGGATGAATCTAGGAATGTGTTTATAATTTGTCTTTCAAAAGAAAAAAAAACCCTAAAATTAAAAAAATCTGAGTTAGTTTACATTAAGATTTTACTATTTACATTTCTTTTCTGACGTATTTGAAACTTCCATATATTTAATTTTAACACATAATCACCATTAATACATATTTACAAAAATACTTAGACGAAAGAGTACCTCCCATATTTTGGAACTCCATAATTTCTCCACAACGGTGCTATTTTGGGATAACGTCCGTTATTCTGAAATAGCATTATGCACCTCTAAACAGCATGCCTATTATTTTGAAATACATTTGAAATAATGGGCTTCTTATTCTGGCTTCCTGTAAATCTCATTGCACAAGGATTAAGAAAGATCCTAGTAAAGCAATTTATTTTGAAATTAGCACTGTGTAGATAGCCCAAAATGTTGAAATAAGCTACACAACTTGTGTAGCTCAAATTGAATAGCTTATTTCAAGGTATGTGCTAGTGCCGTGGTCACCAACCAGTAGATCGCGATCTACCGGTAGATCTCAGGGGCTCTAAGAGTAACTCTTGAGCCCTCTCTGAACTGCACACCTGCGCAGTACATTTACATTAGATTTCCTCATGTAATGTAGGCGGGGCTTCAAGGAAGGGGCGGGGCAGTAGATCTTCGCCTGTTCTGAGACTTAAAAAGTGATCTTGGGTGTAAAAAGGTTGGAGATCACTGTGCTAGTGTGTAGACATACACTAACTTAGGAACTATAGGGTCCCTATTACCTATTATCATAGTAGTATATGAGCTCTTTGCCATCTTTAATGTACTTATCCTTGCAATATCTCTCTGAGTTAGGAAAATGCTAATCACTCCATTTTACTGGGAACTGAGGCACAGAGGCTAAGTGACTTGCACAATGTCACACAGAAAGTCTAGCAGAACAGACACTTGAGCCTAGGTCTGTCAAATCTTAAACTAGTGTTCTTACCGTTGTACCTTACTCTCCAAAGGCCTCAGTGATGTGAGAATCAGAAATGATGGGTAAGGTAAGGCAATTAACTACAAACATAAATCACCATGTCTATCACGTTAGGTTATAAAAAAGGTCTTTCAAGCAAATGTTCAATGCGTTTTTAAAAACTAACAGAAATCCGGAATCTTCCGCTTGTATAAATTGGTGGTGCTGTACCGAACCTAGTATTATGAGCACTTTCCTTTTGTGCTTTCCCAGAATTCACATAGAAGGTTGTGGAACAATGGGGCTTCAGAGTGAAATTACAGATCATTTTTGGTGGTTGCACACTTGACCATCTGAGAATGATTTGGGGAAAACTCTTTGAGTAGATTCATATAAGGAGCTTCAAAGGTGCCTTGGGAAGACCAGTCCAAATAGTTTCCTGACTTTTATCTCATTTCTAAATGCTTGCACAGATTGTCATCACATCTTAGATTTTAGAGTAGTACAACTGCTTGACAAAACTGAAGAATAGAACAGAAATTGGCTGAAACACCTGTTGGTTTTGCAGTGAACACACAAGTGGTTTTGTCATTCAGTCCTTAGGTAGTTGTATGGCTCTGGTTAGAATGTTAGAGCATCTTTGCCCTCTTCAATCAGAGATGTTTATTCTTAAGTCTTCCAAGAAAATAACAATGTTTTCCAGCTCCATTAGGCTTTTGCATTTTTTAAATTACTAAATAACAATAACTGATTAATTGGTCCAGATGCACTTACTTATACGATTGTAAAGTAAAATAGGATAGTTGATGTTGATCGCTGAGGACGTGCAAGCCATAGAAATGTAATAACCTTTTCCAGCTGTAATTTCCCATGCAATTTTTTTATGAACTTCTCTGCCCATCATTTCCATGACTTCATCTACAATTGTGAATAATTAAAAGAAAAAAACAAAAGCAAAACAAAATCTGAAACTTTCCTTTTCTCCAAATTGATTGTTGGAGGCCAGTTTCTCTGTCCCACACAGCATAGAAGAGGGAGAATCTGGAGGTGGTTGGCCAAGTGGAAATTCCAGTGGTGGGTAAGCAGAGGACCCTCAACTGGGATAAAACCAATATAACTGATCCTGTGCCCCTACCAAACTTGAATATGTCAAGATGGGCTTCTTGACCAAAACAAAGGAGAGTTTATGTTCCAGAAATTGTTTAAGTTCGCTTGTATTTGGGGATATCTATACCCAATTTATCTATACAACAGTAATCCTAACAAAAACAAGATTGAATAAAGGCAAGGAGAAATGTTTTGCTTAACATCTCCCATAAAATAAAGTACATAAGATATTTTCATCTTCATTACAGAGTAAAGCGTGAACTTCATGTCTAAAAAACATGCTCTTGTTCTGATATTGTTTTGTTAGAGAATCTCCTCCTGCTGCTGGTCCAGAGAAAGATGAGTTACTTCTTCTCTCACTCAACCATCTTATTAAGTGTTGCAGATCTTCTTTCCAAAACAGGTTTTTCCAGTTACTTAAGCACACAATAAGGTTTTGATTTCCTATTTTCTCTAAAGGGTATGTCCATGCTGAAAACACTACAATGGAACAACTGCACTGCTGCAGCCCTTCAGTGTAAACTCCACCTATGCTGAAAAGAAAAAAAAACAAAAGCAAAACAAAATGCTGATGAGAAAGGTTCTCATGCCAGGATAGATAATCCACCACCCCAAGAAGCAGTGCCTCGGATGACGGAAGAATTCTCTGGTTGACTTGGTGCTATCTACACCAGTGATTAGGTCAGTGTATCTACAAGTCTCAGAGGTACACCTAGTAATGTAAGTTTTTAGTATAGACCAGGCTTTAGAGATGGCCCATTGAGGATGCAAAGATCTTACATGATGATAAGCCTATCAAATGGCATCTAACATCATTAATGGTCTTTACATCCTCAGTAGTCACTTAAAAATTAGATCAATGTGCCTACTTCACTCAGGATTGTGAAAAATTTCATACCCTGATGACCAAAGGTAAGTCTACCTAACCCCATTTGTAGACATGGCTAAGTCAATTGAAAAATTCTGTGAACCTACCTACTATTTCTAACAGAGATGGGCAGATTAATTATATTGATGGAAAAACCACTTCTATCAATGTAGCAGATCCTATAGCGCTTCAATGGCACAGCTGCAGCCTTGTAGCTGGGTCATTGTGGTGGGAATAGTGGATACAAAGCTTTAATATAGCTTAGAAACTGTATCTCTCAGAACAGTCTCTTCCCTAGTCAGATTCTGTAGGCTGGTCTGTGCTTAGGCTTGGTGTACAGCAGATGGGTTGACAGGAAAAAAAGTTGGTATATCTACATTACCCAGGGGTCTGGAATAGCTAATCTCTAAGCAATGCAGTTAAATCAACCTAACTCCCCAGTGCAGACAGCACTAAGTCACTGGGAGAATTATCTTTACCTAGCGACCATCTCTTGGGGAGGTGGTATACCTACACGGATAGGGAAAGCCTTCTTATTGGTATAGGTAACATTTCACTGAAGTGTCACAATGGTGCTGCTGCTGCATTTTAAGTGTAAGCATTTAAGCCTTTTGAGCTTTTATTGGTATAACTATGTCAATTAAGGTTAGATTTTTGCTGATTAGTTATACTAGTAAATGTCCTAGTTTAGACTGTTACTCCAGTATATCTTATTTCAGTTTCCTAACCAGAATACAGCTAGGTCTACATGACAGACTCATTCTGTCACAGCTTTGTCTGTCAATGGTGTGATCCCTGACCAACATAGTATCAAAGGAGCAGGTAATAGGTAGTCAGGCCTAGAGATAGGTTGAGTCAGGCCTGATAGAATTGCAGTCAGTGCCAAGGGTCAAATGGTGAAGTCATGAATCAGAGCAGAGAGTCAGAACTAGGTTATTGGGAGTCAGAGAATACAGGAACAGGGCTGGTTCTGAGGCAAGAGCAGGGCTGGGACAGGTTAAGAATGTAAGAACGGTCATATTGGGTCAGACCAAAGGTCTATCTAGTCCAGTAACCTGTCTGCTGACAGTGGCCAATACCAGATGCCCCAGAGGGAAGGAATACAACAGGTACTCATCATGTGACAAACAGAGGCTAGGAACACCATTCCTACACATCCTGGCTATAGCCATTGATGGACCCAACCACCATGAATCTATCTAGCTCCTTTTTTAAAGTGCTAGTCTTCACAACATCCTCTGGCAAGGAGTTCCACAGGTTGACTGTGTGCTGAGTGAAGAAAAACTTCCTTTTGTTTGTTTTAAATCTGCTGCCTATTAATTTCATTTGGTGACCCCTAGTTCTTATATTGTGGGAATAAGTAAATAATTTTTCTTTATTTACTTTGTCCACACCAGTCATGATTTTATGGACCTCTATCATATCACAAAGAGGATGAAAACAAGAAGGGATGAAGGGCAGGATCTGGACTGTGGTTACGGAGGAACAAAGCAGAACCAGAGCTTGGCAAGAGATGAGCACAGAGCAAGCCCACCAACAGCAATTCTAGGCCTTAAGACAGACATCAATGGGCCCCTGTCCCCCTCTCTTAGATGGGGCCACAAGCTCCCACTGTTCTGGAGAAGCCCCAAGTGCCCCCTCTCCTGCTAGAGGAGCCATGTGTCAACCCATCTCCCACATGATCATTTTTAGACTGAAAAGTATGTGTAGAAGATTAGCTCAAGAACTCCTGAGTTATAATCCTGACTCTGGTAACAACTTATTGTCTGATGTGTCCTTGGACAACTAATTTAATGTATTCCTCAGTTTCCTTGTCTTTAAAAAGAGTATAATAAAATATATTTCATACCTATTTCAGAGAGATGTTGAGAGAATTCATATTTGTAGATCATTTTGAAGATGAAAAGCACAATATAAATAGTTAGTATTAGTCCCAGTCTTGCAGGCAAGCTGTGCATATTCTAGGTTAACATCATTCTAATGGCATCCATCTGCATCTTGAATACAAGAAAGAAACTGTAAGACTGCCTGTCTATGATCAAGGCTTTTTCATGCAGCTCACCCTACTGTTTGGCATTTAGCCAACTGCAATAGCCTATTGAGGAGGGAAACAGCTCTGAAGGAAAGAATGTGCATGTTAAGCAGAAGGCGGCTTTTGCAAAGGGTGAGAAAAATAAGACAAATATCACCAACTGCCAATGTACTCACTGGTGTGCTCAAGAATGAAGCAAGACAAAGGGGAGGAAAAAAGTTGTAATAGGTCCCTGATACCTTCCTCTTCGTATCCCCCACTAAAAATATATATATCAGTCCACGTGCACTGCAGGCTGCAATAAAGAATTCTTCTACCTCAGGACCAGGTCTGCTTTACATTAAGGTTGCTTCTCTGTGGAAAAATATGGGAGGGATTAGTTTGGAGCTACTTAAAGCAATCCAGAATGTGACCAAACTTTCACCATTATAACAATGATGCCAAAAGTTTGAGGGTCTGTGAGGTCAGGCCAGAAGCCAGGTCACATTGAGAAGGCACCCACGCAATCGGCTTTTCTACTAGCTGGATAATGATCTTTTGATTCAACTGGACTCATCTCACTATCAGAGGCGCTCTGTGCTTTGTTGGTGATCTACTGGGAGCTAACTCCCAAGTCTTCCTAAGAAATTACAGGATACAGTGCAGAATCATCTGAAGCTTCTGTTGCCTACATATCTGATGTCAGAACTAGTCTCCTTACTTAGTCTATAAAGTGCTAGCGGACCATTTGTTGTTTTTTTCTGTACAGACTAACTCGCCTACCCCCTGAAGCTTCCTCCCACTAGTCATCTATAGATTCATTTCATTCAAAATGTGTTGCAGCTTTACATTGCTGCAGTGCTGTAACAAATATATAAAGTTGCAGCCAATGTGTCCTCCTTCATTTTCTACAAGATTTCAGTCTGAGGCTGCTACATCTAGACTGCAGACTTCTTGTGCAAGAAGCTTTTATTGAAAGAGCTCTTCTGCAAAAACTTCTTGCACAAGAGCACGTCCACACTGCAAAAGCGCATCGAAAAAGTGATGTGCTTTTGTGTAAGAGAGTGTCCAGACTGCATAGATGCTCTCGCAAAAGTAAGCTCTGATTGCTATGCATAGAACAGTCAGCAGGGCACCTGTGCTTTTTCTTCTTTCCTCTTTTTGCGCAAAAAAACCCTCTTTCCCGTCCACATTACCTTTTTGCGAAAAGCATTCCGGTAGAATGAGGAATACCTATTGGAAAATACCTGCTGGAAAAAACCCTCTGTTCTTTCGATTTTTTTTGTGCAAAAATGTGCCTGAGATGTGGACGCTCCATGAGTTTTTTCAGAAAAATGGCTGTCTTTCTGAAAAAACTATATAGTGTAGACATAGCCTGAGAGAGGTCAGCAGATAGCCACTTTCCTCTGATGCCGTTTCCTCTTTTATAGGGCTTGGTATCCTTAAGTCCAACTGGGCAGTAAATAATCTTTCACAGATGCACTGAGGCCTGTTCCCATATAAGGGTTAGTCACCTTGGGTGCAGCTACACAGCCAGGCTTAACTCAAAATAACTTGAAATAACTGCTTTCTGTGTAGATGTGGACTAAGTTATTTCGAAATAATGCTAGTTATTTTGAAATAATGCTGCTGTGTAGACAGCCCCTGTGACTAACCTACAGAAGTTCTGGAATTTGTATCAGACCTAGCTAAAACACTGAATTCATTTTTTATTAAAATTTTAGCAAAAACGTGTCCCTGTTTTCTGCTGGCTGTTTTTTGTTTTTACTGTCTCTGCAGCAGTCAGACTGTGCCTGCTGTGATATGTTCCCTGATTTATTAGGAATAGTCCACACACAATTTTTGTATTTGTATAACTATGTGAGTTAAGAGAATGATGTTTTCCTGACAAAGTTATACAGGTAATGATGGACATTGTTATGCTAGTGTAAAGGTCCCTTCTTGTGTGGTACAAAGTTCTACCAGTATAAGCTGGTTTCTATTGGTATTACCATGTCCACATAGAAAGGTTACACCACCTTAACTATGCCAGTATACTCAAAGCAACACATATTTTCTACGTAAACAAGACCTCAGGAATGTGCTTGCCTTCCAGGAGAGTGCTGCCTCCCAGTTAAATGGTTGAACGCAATAGAATCATGGTGCACAAAATCTCTGACCATGCAATTCTAGGATTTGGTGCATCTCCCAACACTGAATGCCAGAGAACAAAACAATTCAACGAAAAGGTATCGGGATGTAGCCCAGAAGATGTGGTGAGAGGGAAAATAGCCAAGTCCAGAGGCTGAGGAATAGACTGGGAAGAGGAGACTGGAAAGTTAAAGTGGTCAAAGAAGGGAGTGGAGTTGTGAATTGAACAGAAAATCCTCAATGTTCCCTTTCCTGTTTCTCACTCGGATTATCAAAACTATCCAGCAGCCATGTACAGACAAGTGTTCCCTATCTGTGCTATGAAATGCTACCAAGTACCCTTAAGTTGGGTTGGCCCGTGGCTAAAGTTAAAAAATAGCCCTTCTGCTCATAAAAGATTCTCATTTTTTACTCTAGCTTTACCAGCAGGTCTTAGGACTCAGCTAACTGAGGCTACATCTACATTGCATCCCTCGTGAGCAAAAGCATATGCAAATGAAGTGTGGATTAGCATATTGATATGCTTCATTTGCATAATTAATTAAAGGGCGTTTTGTGCAAGAGGCTTTTGCGCAAAAAAGAGCCATCTACACAGCTCCTCTTTGAGCAAAACCCCCCACTTGTGCAAGAGCCGTTCTTCCTCATTTTTTCAGGAAGAACGGCTCTTGCACAATAGGGGGGTTTTGCGCAAAGAGGAGCTGTGTAGATGGCTCCTTTTTGTGCAAAGCCTCTTGCGCAAAAATGCCTCCTAATTAATTATGCAAATGAAGCATGGGAATATGCTAATCTGCGCTTCATTTGCATAGGCTTTTGCACAAGAGGGATGCAATATAGACGTAGCCTGAGAGTCTGCATCACAAGCAAAGGGGGGGAATTTATAAGGAAGGATTACAGGCCAAGATGGATGAGCAAACATTTCAAAGAGGTGAGTAAGAGAAATCAGAAAGCCTAAAAGGAATGAAAGATGAGAGGGATTGGCAAAGAAAGCTACCACTTGGAGGTCAGAAAGTGGAGGGATAAAGTGAGAACTACCCAAAGCCAAGCAAAATTGGATCTTGCAAAGGGAATTAAAACCAATGGTAAAAGGTTCTATAGCCACAAGAAGAAAACAAGGAAAGAAGAAGTAGCCACGAAGCACTCAGAAGGGATTGAGATTAAAGATTACTTAGGCATGTCCCAACTCTTAGATAAATACTCTGCCTCAGTTTTTAATGGGGCTAATGAAGAGTTTAGGAGTAGTGGCAGGGAGGATAATGGTAACAAGGATAATGGAGGCAGGAATTTCCACATCTGAAGTGGACGTCAAACTCAAACAATTTAACGGGACTAAATTAAGGGGTCCAAGTAATCTCCATACAAGAATATTAGAGGAACTAGCACATGAAATTGCAAGTCCAATAGCCAGGCATGTCCAAAGTCCGGCCCGCGGGCCAATTGCGGCCCGTGTTCCGGTTTAATACGGCCCCACAGGTAATTTGGCAATATCTATCTTTTATGGCCCCCAACAAATCCATATGTATTGAGATGAATACATTGTAAAATCTCAGTTAATGTCAGTTGGTCTAAATCAGTTATAAATATATTTGGACACAACATGGATACTTGGTGTTATGTTCCTGTTCATATTTTTTGAACTTAAAAGTTGACAGACAACCTTTATTACCAATAATATGTAATGTACTTTACAATGTTCCTGACATATATTTCAGCTTCCTGGATTTTTTTTTCATCTGGCCTTCAGATATGAAAAGCAGAGTGATTTAACACCTGTTTAGATTTGTCATCCATGTGACGAAATGAAAAGTATGCCGTTTGCAATAAACTTTGCATAAAATAGTTAATTTGCATTTAATTTTAATGGTTCAAAGAATGTCAGGCAAAATGGTCGGCCCTCACGCGTGTTCACGTCATCAAATCTGGCCCTCTTTGAAAAAAGTTTGGACACCCCTGCCAATAGCAAAGGTATTTAATTAATCGGTAGATAATCCAAGAAATTGAAAACCTATTTTATGAGAGGAGACTTAAACAGCTTGGCTTGTTTAGCCTAACCAAAAGAAGAATGAGGGAAGATATGATTGCTCTCTATAAATACATCAGAGGGATAAATAACAGGGATGGAGAGAATAATTTAATATAGTGCCAATGTGGACACAAATGGCTATTAACTGGCCATCAACAAGTTTAGGCTTGAAATTAGGTGAAGTTTTCTAACCATGTGAGGAGTGAAGTTCTGGAATAGCCTTCTGAGAGGAGCAGTGGGAGCAAAAAAAACCCTAACTGGCTTGGAGACAGAGCCCTAGATGGAGAGGACTCCGAATTTTTACAGAGAATTTTTTCCCACGATATTTCTACACAGCAGGGCTAACACCAAAATAAACTATGCAACTTGAGCTATGTCAATTGCATAGCCTAAGTTGAAATAGCTTATTTCAGCTTTTGGTGCTGTCTACACAGCAGGAAATCTGAGAAAGAGAACACTTCCTCTGACTTCCTTTACTCCTCGTAAAATGCGAGTTTTAGGAGTCAGAGTAAGAAGTCTTCCAGCTCGCCATTATTTCAACCTTATGTTGAAATAACTGCTTGTAGTGTAGACGTGGACTATGTTATTTTGGAATAACTGCTGTGTAGATGTACCCCCAGGTTCCTGCCTGGTGGGTTTTGCTTATGTGCTCAGGGTCTAACTGATCGTCATATTTGGGGTCAGGAAAAATTTTTCTCCTAATTAGATTGGCAAAGACCTGAGGGGTTATTGACCTTTCTCTGCAGCATGGGTCACATAGGTCACATACAGGTTTAAACTAGTGTAAATGATGAATTCTCCATAACTTGAAATCTTTAAACCATGATTTGAGGACTTCAGTAATACAGCTAGAGGTTAAGAGATCTATTACAGGAATGGGTGAGGTTCTGTGGCTTGCAGTGTGCAGGAGATCAGAGTAAGGCTATGTCTACACTATGGGGCTTTATTGGAAAAAGGTACACAAATTGCACTCCACAATTTGCGTAACTTTTCCTGATCATTTTTTTGGAAGAGGCTTTTCTGCAATTTGGCCTGTCTACACTGGGCCAAATTTCGGAAAAAACACCTATTTCGGAACAGCCCCTCTTCCTTATGGGAGGAGGAAGACAAGACTTCCGAGAGTGTCTGCTCATCCGCAAAAAAAAGCAGAAGCGCAGACGCATTCCCTGGATGCAGCAGAGAAAACCTTCGTAGACTAGAAATAGCCTAGATCAGTGTTTCTCAACAAGTGATACAAGTACCTTTAGGGGTACGTGAGAGAAGTCTGGGGGGTATGTCAACACAACTGAAATTTGAAGAAAACTGAATTTTTGTTTTAAGTTTTATTATTATTTGCGTACTTTTTACTTCCAAAAATGTCATTGCCCAACTGGCTACAATTAAGTTTTTTAAACAAATGTGTTTCAATGGTAGAAAAAAAAATTGTGTGTCTGAAAACTATAGGTACTGGGGGTACTTATAATTTTTATAAGATACTTAAAAAAACCCAACACGTTGAGAAACACTACCCTAGATGATCATGATGGTTCCTTCTGATCTTAAAGTTTATAGGCCTTTGTCTTCACTGTAAAGTTAACCTGGTCTGGGAACCTCAGTTAGCCTATTCCATGTGAGTGTCTATTCCACAAAGCCACAATTAAGCCATACCAGAGTTTCAACATCCTTCACTGGTGTGAAGCACTAGGCATAGCCCAGGGATCTTAGTGTTGCAGTAAGCTGTGCTGCTCTAAGACTTATTTCATAATATATTGTGGGAGAACTAGTCTGTCCTTCCTGGGCACCTGGGTGGAAGCATTCTTAGCGTGTGAACTCACTACATTAAACAACTTGTAGCTTGTCATGCTCTAGATTTCTGTCCATGGCCTCAATTCCATTGAATGGCAAAATATGGATCCAGTCAGGAAAGATGATCGGTTACAGCTGTTGGCATTAAAACAATTCTGATTTCAAAATCAGGAGGCAAATTTAGGGCAAGACACAAGACAGGACATTCCAGCAGAGGCTTGTCACACTGAGAAGGAAACACCATGCTTTGCGAGGCAGATCACACTAATTAGAGGCAGACTTAAAAGAATGGAGAAAATTAAATTAGGTTTTAATATCTATGGGTTCTCCCTATGCTCAGTGGCATCTGCACCCATATGGACCCTTTAAATTAAACACTGAGGTTGGCTCCAGTCGGCGCCGGTACTCCTCGCAGTTGTGAAGAGTAAAGGAAGCCAGCAAGAGCATTTGCTTTCATTGGCCTCCCTCCGTGAAAATAGCACCAAGTTCAGCTTAAGGTAAACCAACTCCAGCTATGTATTTTACATACGTACGTACGTACCTTAACCCAACCTTTCAAGTCTAGTGTAGACCTGGCCTCTGTTGAAGTGAGAGTTGTTCTCTTTCTGGGGGAATTCCTGCCTGTGTGACTTGTAGCTCTGACGGGCTGCCTGGGGGAATTCTAAGACGGTTCAGGAGAACTATCAACACTCAAGTTAGTTAATCTACATCAGCGCTGTATCAAGTGTAAATGGTATCCAGGTTCTAGTCTGTTTGTTTATGCTGCTGGGCTGTCTCCACACAGCCTATATTTAAGGCACCAACAAACTTGAGTTAAAGGAGGTTGTGTGTTGCTGGGTTAGGGACAACATCTGAGTAAGATCCTGTGTCGACTGTTTACTGAAAACGTACCCTTAGAATTACAATAAAATGCAATAAGTACTGATGATAGAACAGGGGACTACTGAGTCTGCTGACTCTGTGTAACGGGTAGGAGAACAAAATGCAATGTCTATGAATATATCAAAATATGACATCAACTGGCAAAAAGTAAAATACCATAAATCCTGCTTACACTACATTAATGAAAAGTGATGCCTCCATGTAAGAGCCAGCACCCAACAGAACATGTTAGCCTGGTGTTGGTGGGTAGTTTAAAGTCTCTGCAGCTGAGTGGTGGGTGGGATGTGGAACAAGTCATCACAGGCCACTTGTGACAGGAATTCCAAGGGAGGCTTTGCAGCTAGTGTCTTTCATGAGCACGAAATTCAATCCCAAATCAAAAAAGTTTAACAAAGGCAGAGCAAAAGAGAGACCTGCATGTCCCTATCCCACTGGTTCCTAGACTGCAGGCCAGTGATTTCAGTTCTGCAGCATGCAACAAGCTTAGCCCTGTGACTATACCCTGCAGAACTGGGCAGTCTAGTGGTATCTGGGGCCTTTACATATGACCTATACCACCACCCCAGGACTGTAGGACCAACCACCCCCTGGGGCAAGCCTGCATTAAGTAAGATCTGGCGCCAACCCAGACCTTGCCTCTTGCAGAAGTTTCCCTTGAGGTGTTACCAAGCCATTTAACATCCTCTCGCCCTTCCCCTCCCCCCCCCCCGAATCCTCATTCCAGACTGTCGGGCTGCGCGCCTGGAGAATGCGCCTCTGGAATGCGCGGCTGCTTGCACAGGGACAGCGTGTCACAATGCAGCTGCCGCCGAGCCCAGCAACTGGCCCGCGCCGGTTGCTGCCTGCAGAGAGCCCGCAGCTGCCGCGGCGCCCGGTGCTGAGCTGACTCCGCCGAGCAGTAACCGCAGCCAGGCAGGGAGGGAGGGGCAAGGGGCTGCGTCATGCCCACCAGCGCCCCTAGGCCCGGCCTAGGAGCAGCCGCCACTGGGAAGCGGATGATATTTACAGGTAATTAGTGCGTCTCTGCCCCTGCACCGGCACAACCGGATTGCCGCGAGGTAGCTGCTCCTGAGGGCCGAGCCCCTGTAGCCGACAGAGGCGGCTGAAGGCGCAGCGGTAGATAACTAGCTGCATCCTACCCAACACGACAGCGCTGCCAGCATTGCCACATTATCATCACACTATAAACGAGCATTTTCTACATTACTGGTTCCCAGCAGGAGCAACAGGGGCGCAGCGCATGCACAGAGCAGCAGTAGCAGTGCTCTGTGCAATAGGCTGTGCGCTGGTGCTGCGGCTTTCTTTGATTGGAGGGGAGTCCTCGTAGCTCGATTGAAACCCTTCTTTTTCTTGCTCTTTTTTATTATTATCCCGGCTGTCCCCGTCAAGTCAGTGTCTCCATGGTTCAACCCTCCGGGCTTGGTTAATGGGTGCGTGTGAGGGAAACGCACCCGGAGCACGAACGTGAAATCGACACTTCCCCGAGCTGGAAGCGCTTGTGTGCTGCTCAGCCGTGCGCGTTCTGTATTGAAAAAGCGCGCCCTCGGCCTAGGCATTGAACAAAGAGGCCAGCTCAGCATCTCAGAAGAGCGCCATGTCTGAGTGGCTGTAGGAGAAGCTGCTGGTAGCGAAAGAGATTTCTAAGCACTGCAGTTTAATAGCAGTGCCCAAGCTGGATGTTTACTAGAAACCCATTTGCATTTGAAATGTCTGGAAAACAGGCGACAGGGAAAAGGCCCTGCAGCTACACTGAAGGACTGAGAACAAACTTCAGTGTATTTAGCTTTGAAAAGTGCCTCTTAAAAGTCCATCCTGAGTCTCTAACTTTATAAAGAATACATAGCTTGACAATTGAATTATACACATTCATTTGAGAGGAGCATATTGAAATTGAGCTATCCTATCACATAAGTGATTGTAAAATCACTTAAGCTTTCCCTTTCATACTTGAAATGCAAAGAACTGGAAACAAAATATGAATTGTAGAAAGTATTTCAGACATGGTCCATATAATTGAGAGTCATGTATCCAATACCTTAGGCTGTACTCTGTATATTATATACAGAAGTATAGTTCTGCCAGTGGGGTATGATCCCAATAAGAAAGTATTAGTAAAATATATTTGTGTTTGTGCCAGTGTAGATTAGGGATGTTAAAATGATTAACTGGTTAACTGTTTTAACTCAGGGCCTGATGCCTGGCCCACTGCCTAGCCCCACGATGGTTGTGGCTGTGGGGTCCCACCGCAACTGGCCCACTGGCCCCTCCGTGACCAGGGCTGCCTCATGGTTACTGGTTAAATGTTTAATTTCTTTAATGTAGATTAGGGATGTTAAATATAGTTTAATCAACTAATAAACTAATCGATGGATGTCAATAAGCAGGGGAGCTGCAGCGGGAGTAGCTCCCTGTCATGGCAGCTAATCCCACTGCAGCTCTACCTTTTAAATGTATTAAGAACCAGCAGGCTCTTAATACATTTAAAGGGCTGAAGCACAGCAGGGGGACTCATTGCGAGCCAGGGCAGATGATTGCTGGCTCTTGCTGGGTCCTCCATGCTGAGCTTCTGATTTTTAAATGTATTAAGAGGTTGCCAAAATTGGGAGTATCTACACAGCAAATATTTCAAAATAGAGCGCTCTTCCTCCAATTTCCCTTACTCCTTGTATAATGAGGGTTACAGGAGTTAAAGTAAGAAGTCCTCCATCTTGACAGTTTTTCGACGTTATTTTGAAATAATGCTAGTTATTTCAAAATAATATTGCTGTGTAGTCGTATCCTAACATAATGTCTATACTATGAATTTTTTTCAAAATAACTTATTTTGAAATAACTCCTGAATAACTATTTTGAAATAGCGTGTCCACACTACAAGCAAGGCTCAAAATTAGTCTGAGACAGGCCCCCTTAATGTGGATGCACTACCTAAACTTAGGGTACATCTACACAGCAGGGCTTAACTCAAAATAAGCTACGGAAATTGAGCTACGTCAATTACATAGCTTATTTTGAAACTGGGAGTGTCTACACAGCACTTATTTCAAAATAGAGCACTCTGACTTCCCTTACTCCTCGTACAATGAGGGTTACAGAAGTTGGAGTAAGAAGTCCTCCAGCTTGACAGTATTTTGACATTACTGCCTGCTGAGTAGACACGGACTAAATTATTTCAAAATAACACTAGTTATTATTAGTCCTTAGAGTCCCAGGAAACACTGGGGAGTAATTATTTGGAATGACTCTGAGGAATAGTTATTTCAAAATAGCAGCATTGCCACATCCACACAAATTCTATTTCGAAATAACTATTTAAAAATAGTGCCAGTGTGGATGCTCCAGTTCTATAACTATTCAAAATAAACATGATTCCTCATGACAAGCAGGAGTTATTATTTTTTAAATAACCAGCCTGTTATTTCGAAATAATGCACTTAGTAGTGTGGATGCTCCACCTGTTATTTCAAAATGAGGGGAATTATTTTGAAATAAATCCCTAGTGTAGACCAGGGCTAAGGTGCTACAGTAATACACATAGGAACAGCCATCCTTGATCCCCAATTCCTGGAGTTCAAACACCATGGTGTACACATGGAAAGACTTTCCTGGGGCTTACGCCAATTTAGTTAAGCTAAAATCAGTTTTCATATTGATTTAACAGGTGCAAGTGCATTGTGTGGGCAAGAATGCAAACTGACAATCCCTATATTTCTCTTGGGGTCAGATATTCTCAGTCAGATGGACCTTTTACCTGGAAATGCCTCTATCACGTACACTAGAACAGAACTAGAATGTATTGACCATCCATGCAGGCTGAAATGCCAAACTATCCATTCAGGAGCTTTCCATAAGCCAAATCAATAGCAGAGTTGAGATTAGCGTTGAGTTCCCTGCTCCCAAATCTAGTGCTCATATTAATAGACCATGCCTCTCTCAAAGAAGCTGTAACTGCAAAATGCATATTGTAGAAACAACAAATGAACTTTACATTCTACATATATAGAGTCAAACTCAGTATTTTCACCAACATTACACATTTTCATTCACACTTTTCCTCTCATTATCCCCTCTGTGGAAGGTTTTTAGGCCTTTGAATCTGCATAGAGGCACATCTACTAGCCATTCCTGTTCACTTGCCTCACCATGCCACTGAAATCCTCCTCCATATATTTTTCCCCTGTTTGATCTGCCCCTTTATCCAACAAGCCCACAATTTTAGGCTGTATTTAGAGTCTCTTGTGGCTGTAGAATACACATGAAGCAGGGTTTAGCCTTAGAGATGCTGTCTGCAAACTCAGCACTGCATGGGCTTGCATTGAATCATAGAATCATAGAGCTGGAAGAGACCTCAGGAGGTCATCAAGTCCAGCTCCCTACCGAAGGCAGGACCAATCCCAATTTAATCAACCTAGCCAGGGCTTTGTCAAGTTGAGACTTAAAAACCTCTAGGGATGGAGATTCCATCACCTCCCTAGGTAACCCATTCCAGTGCTTCACCACCCTCCTAGTGAAATAGTTTTTCCTAAAACTTGACACAATTTTTGAAAAAAGTAACATCTATTCTTCTGAAATTGAGGGGGGCCACTAGAGAATGCTCATCTAACATGCCGTGGGGAGGCCTTATCTACACTGGCGTTTTCCTAAAAATCTCCCAATGTGATATTATACCAGTAGTAGCAATATTGGGGCTATTAGCATAACACCACTGATAAACTGACCATTAGTATTTAATCTGTCTGTATTACTGACTCCAGGGCTGGCTCTAGGTTTTTTGCTGCCCCAAGCAAAAAAAATTTTGGCCGTCCCCTCCCCCCCTTTTTTGTTGGCTTTTACACGTTTCACTTTTCAATGGTTTTTGTTTTTGTTCTCGTTTTTGTCCCAGCATTTTAGCCCTATAAATAACAAATATAATTTTAATTATTTTTTTTTCCATAAAGGCAAAGGCGCTTCAGGTAAACTCCTCCTCCCCTTTCACTCGCTGCTGAGTCACAACAGCCTTTTCCCTGCTTTGTCCAGCCCTTCCCTATGGACAAGCACCCCTCACTCCCGACCCACATGGGGAACAGGGTGCAGGGACAGCGAAGAGCCAGAGGGGCATGGGGAACAGGGGGAGCAGGGTTCACTGTGGGGAATGGGAGGCACAGAGCCAGAGGGGCGTGGGGACCGGGGGAAGCAGGGGGACTGGGTTGCGCAGAGCCAGAGAGGTGCGGGGAACAGGGTGGGGGGTACAGGGGTGGTGCGGGGAACGGGAGGCGCAGAGGCAGAGGGACGCAGGGATTGGGGGGAGCAGGGTGCAGGGGAGGCACGGGGAATGCGATGCGGGGAACAGGAGAGGCAGAGAGATCGGGGTCCAGTGGCAGTGTGGAGAATGGGGGGCACAGACCCAGAGGGGCACAGGGAAAAGTGGCTGTGGGATGCAGAGGGGGCGCAGAGCCAGAGGGGCGTGGGCCGGAGTGCAGGAGTGGCGCAGGGAATGGGCAGCGCAGAGCCAGAGGGGTGCAGGGATCGAGGGGAGCAGGGTGTGGGGTGTAAGAGCAACACAGAGCCAGAGAGTCGCAGGGAAGAGGGAGAGCAGGGGGAGCAGGGTGCGGGACATGGAGAATGAGCGGGGTGGGCGCAATGTGCCGGGTGGCTGGCAGGGAGCGGTCTCTTGCCAGCGAAAGGGGCTGGGGCCATGGCAGGACTGGAGACGGCGGGGCGGGGCAGAGTCTGGCCACACGGCGCTCCGCAGCCAGCTCCCAGAGGCACGCAGCCAGAGTCGAGCTCCTGCAGCCCTTTAAAATTGGTGGGGCAGGGTGGGGCCGGGCATTGCCAGGGGCGGCTGCTTACCTGGAAATGCCGCCCATGGAAATGTGCCACCCCAAGCACATGCTTGATTTGCTGGTGCCTAGAGCAGGCCTTGACTGACTCCTATTATTGTTACTGTTGAAGCTGAAGTACAACAGTTGGAGATGTTTAGAAAAGTGCCAATGTAGATAAAATCTAACTGGCCAAGTCTAGCCCCGGGCTATACAGATTGTATTGGGTTTGTAATGCTTGATCCTTTGCTACTGAAATCTGTAGAAAGATTCCCACTGGCCAGTCATCTGGCTGACACACACTCTCCTATGAGTAAATATTTTTCTGTGGAAAGCACACTTGTTAAGAGTGTAATGTTGGAAAGTGATCATCACTCTTTGTCCTGGCCACATTTAATTCAATAAAGTTGCAACATCTTTATTTGATGAAGGCAGGATCACCATACTATTGTAAATGTTTGATCACTGACAGGCAATTTCAACATAAGAGTAATAGTCAAGGTTATTTTTTAAAGAGTCAAAGGGAACTTAATCACAGCCTTAGTTCAACTAAAATGCAGTGTTTGCTTTTAGTGACACAGAACAATGAAGTGCCAGTAAAGCAAGCAATACATTTCACATCATAACTTGTTGGCTGTCAGGGCTAGTAACTATATTATGCAGGTTTACAGCCTACTGTATTAGTTCAAGGTTAGCATAATTTTCATATGCATTTCTGTAACTCTTTGTATAAAAAGAATTAACTTCAATATTTTTGTTTTCTAATATGGTTTTAGAAGGAGGACTTAGGCTCTGCAACATTGGGGTAGCCTATGTACCCAACTGTTAGGTACCCTGCTACTTAGTGGAATTCACAGCCCTGAGTTAAGTGGTGCACCTATCTTCACTTGTGATTCATAGCCATGAACTCTCTCTTGTGTGTAAATAATTAAATATTCATGGAAGCTGAGGGACAAAACCTGGCTGTCATGTCTCAGCTGAGTGTTCTAACCACTGGAGTATAGAGTCATTCTAATGTTGTCTCTGGCTCAATTACTATTTAATTATTTATACTAAGTGGAACAGCTTCACGAGGAGAGCTTAAGGGAAACCTGTCCCATAATACCTTATAGTCCAGTGGGTTAGGACCCACCTCTGGGAAGTGGGAGATTTCAATTAAAATATCTGTTCTACATCATACAGAGGAGGGAATGAAACTTGGGTCTCCCATGTGCTTTAATTACTAGAATAAAGGCTGAAAGAGAAAGAAATGTACAATCCTCTTCTCTGGTTGTTTTGTGCGGGTTTCAACATACTCCAAGCACATCTACTGATTGGACCCCATACGAAATGTAGAAAGGAGAACTAATTTAGCTGATTCTTACATGTGAGTTGGGAGCTGAGCTGTTGATCAGTGTCAGAATTTAAGTAGCTGTTAGAATTCTTTGAGGTGTCAAAAAAACCACAGAAGATCCTTTCACGGATCAGTAACTGGGTTAAAAAATAGAAAATGAAGAGTAAGTAATACATGGTCACTTTTCACAACAGAAAGTTGTAAATAGTAGGGACCAGTGTTGGTCAATGTATTTCTAAATTATCTGGAAAAGAGGGTGAATAGTGAGGAGGAAAAGTTTGCAGAGGACAGTTAAATCCAAAGATGATCAAGAAGAGAACAAAAGGATCTCACAAAACTGGATGACAGGGCAACAAAACAGCAGATGACATTCAGTGTTGTTAAATTCAAAATAGTGCACATTTGAAGACATCAACCCTCAGGTAATGTCTTTCTAGGAAACCAAAGTCATAGTATCACAGTACAAAGTGGAACAGATCGTTTAGCATAAGTAGTTGATATATATTTCAAGGGGCCATTGAAGCTGTTCCATCATGTATTTAGCTGTGACACTCTGAGTTAGTTCCCTGGACCCAAAGAAGAACTCTTTGTAAGCTTGAAAGCTCGTCTGTCTCATCAACAGAAGTGCAGGGAGATCCAATCACTTCTGCCACATCATGCCAGGCCCCCCGGTAATCCCCAAAGCTGCGTCCGCAGGGAGTGGGTGGGGCGATGGTGAGAAGGCCAATGTGCAGTGGCAGTAAAAAAAGCTGATAGGATGTTAGGAGGCATTAAGAAAGGAAAATAAAAAAGGGAATAACATAATGCCTCTAGATAAATTCATTGTATACCGATACCTTGATTACTTCATGCAATTCTATTCATGCCATCTCAAAATGTTACACTACAATTGGAAAAGGTACACAGATGGGCAAGGAAAATGATTAGGGGTAGAAAACAACTTCCATTCAAGGAGAGATTTGAAAAGACTGAAGGTTTAAGCCAGGTCTGGGTTGGAGCCGGGAAAGGCTGCCCTGGTTCTTACAGGGCCATGGTTTGCCTCTGGGTCACCCCAGCATGTAAGGGCTGGGCTGGGCTGGGCTGGGCTGGGCTGCCCTGGCTGTGACAGATATGGGGTAGGCTGCTGTGGTAGGAACAGGGCCAGGCTTCCCTGGCCACAGATAGATTTGGGCCAGGAGGGAGGCACCCCAGCCATGGCAGATTCTGTGGATGACTTTAAGGGTATGTCTAGACTACATGGCTCCGTCGACAGAGCCATGTAGATGAGTTTACTAGACATAGGAAAATGAAGCAACAATTTAAATAATCGCCACTTCATTTACATCAAAATGACCGCCACGCTGTGCTGATCAGCTGTTTGGCGGCACAGTGGGGCAGTCTGGACGTGCCGTGGTTAACAAGGGAAGCCTTTGTCGACCGCTCCAGTATGCCTCGTGAAATGAGGTTTACCAGAGCGGTTGACAAAGGCTTCCCTTGTCGACTGCGGCACGTCCAGACTGCCCCGCTGTGCCACCAAACAGCTGATCGGCACAGCGCGGCGGCCATTTATATGTAAATGAAGCGGCGATTATTTAAATCGCCGCTTCATTTTCCTATGTCTAGTATACTCATCTACATGGCTCCGTCAATGGAACTATGTTGTCTAGACATACCCTAAGTCATACTTCCCCAGCTATGTCAGATTGGAAGCCGGGCTAGGGTGGGGCCAGGCTGCGGCAGGGGCCAGGCTGTGGCAGGTCCCCACCTTAGTTGGGGTCCTTGAACACCTGCATGGCACTAAGTAGGCAACTGGATTGCCACACAGTTTACAGGAATCAGCCTCTAACTGCTAGAAACTGGGACTAGATGACAGGAGATGGATGACTTGGTAATTGCCCTGTTCTGTTCATTCCCATTGAAGTGCTTCCCATTGAAGCACTGATGGAAGACAGGATCCTGGGCTTTGTTTCTCTAACCCAGTATGCCCAGTTTTTATGTTCATGTGCCCAACCACTGACATTTAAGAGTAGAAATGTAGCCATGTTAGTCTGGTGCAGCTGAAACAAAAAACAGGACTATGTAGCACTTTAAAGACTAACAAGACGGTTTAATTGGTGATGAGCTTTCGTGGGCCAGACCCACTTCCTCAGATCAAATAGTGGAAGAAAATTGTCACAACCATATATACCAAAGGATACAATTAAAATTTTTCATTTTTTCATTTTATAAAACAATTTTATTTCAATTGTTCATGTTTTTTAATTGTATCCTTTGGTATACAGGCAGTCCCCGGGTTACGTACAAGATAGGGACTGTAGGTTTGTTCTTAAGTTGAATTTGTATGTAAGTCGGAACTGGTACATATTGTAGGGGAAACTCCAGCCAAACATTTCTCCAGAGCTCAGTTTTATTCTCCCACACCTCACTTCCCTCAGTCCTTTATTCTCAAGCTGAGGTGTCTGCTGAGGAAAGCCATTCCGCATCTCCCTGGTCTGTTGGGGGAGGCGCTAGCTTCGCGTCTCCCTGGTCTGCTGGGGGGAAGCAGCTAGTGCGGGGTTGCCTCACCCCATTTGTAAGTAGGGATCTGATGTAAGTCGGATCCATGTAACCCGGGGACTGCCTGTATATGGTTGTGACAATTTTCTTCCACTACTTGATCTGAGGAAGTGGGTCTGGCCCACGAAAGCTCATCACCTATTAAACTGTCTTGTTAGTCTTTAAAGTGCTACATAGTCCTGTTTTTTGTGACATTTAGGAGAGTACTTTAACTGTTGTAAACTCTGTTGCCTAGGGAATTTAGGTGCCCATAGAGTTAGATGACAGCTTTGTGGCAACTTTGTGGAAGTTAGTGGTACGTAAGGGCTGGTCTACACTAACATCAGCATAGCTACGTTGACCTAATCCCCAGTGTAGACAGAACTAAGTTGATGAAAAATGTTCTTCCATTGACCTAGCAAACAATTCCCCCAGGGAGGTAGATTAACTACAGCAACAAGAAAACCCATGCAATCACTTTAGTGAGTTTCTACACTGAAGCAGTACAGCAACACAGGTGCAGAGCTGTAGCTGTGCTACTGAAGCATTTTAAGTACAAACATAGCCTAAGTGTTGGAACTTAGGTGCCTAAAATGGCACCTCGGTTCCTAAATCTCCCTTGTTAATTCCATCACTAATGTTCTAGCTCAATTTTTGATTGCTAGTCAGTTTCCAATGGTTTAAAGAATATATGATTATCCTTAAAAATAATTCACCTTAAAATAGTAAGAAATGAATTTATTTTTTCAATACAGCCTGTACATTTGCTCCTACCATTTTTTTAATAAACAAAGTCTCCTGCCACTATATTGGCATACTCACATACCTCCAAAGATATGTGGTGAGAATTTTAATGTTCAAGTGTTAGGTCTTCTGATTTGATTGACGATCCTAAGGTCAAAGGCAGACATCATATGGTCTCAAAACCTGTCTTGTCAGGAAGATAAAGAAGATAAACCAGAACAACTGTATGATAAAGCTGCCCTAATATGACTCCTTTGCTCCTGAGCTATATGGCTTCAGCCTCTAACATCAGCACAACGCTGACTGACTGTTGGCAGGTGGATTAAAAATAAAGTTTGCTTTTGTTTCTCCACTTCTCTTGCTTTGTTCCAGTCTGAGACTCAGATTGTTCTCTGAGAATCAGGCTTAGATTTTTTTTTAAAAAAAGCTCAGGCAAATAAAAACAGTTAAATGCCATCATAGTGCAGCTTCAGGCACACGGTAGAGAGAACATCCCAGAATTCTTGCAAAGATTAGATTAGGAAGTTAAATGATAATACTTAGTGCCGTGGTGTCCAACCAGTTCTGAAGCAGCCAAAAAGCTAGTGGCTAGCATGTTGGACACTATGGACTGAAATTTAGTGTCAAGAAATTTAGATCGCCCCATATTCATTATGGGGGACTGAAAATCTGTGAATCATAGGTTTGAATCCAGTGTGGGTTGGTTGACATAGCTAATGCCTGTGTTGTATCTAGAGCAGGGGTGGGCAATAATTTTTGGCCAAGGGCCACTTCAAGTGGCCCTGGGCTACCCCAGAAGGGTCGGGCCTAAAATGGAAGGGGAGGGGCCAGGCTGCTTCCAGGCTTCCCCACCCCCAGACAATGATTGGTCTGAGGGTGGGGGAGCCCCTTTGCCCCTCCTTCCCACTAAGCACTGATGCCCCTGGCAGGGCGGGAAGAGGCTTTGCATGCTCCCCCACCTCCTGGCCAATCAGAGCTTGGGGGCGGGGAGCGCACAAAGTTTCCTCCGCCCTGCTAGGAGTGCCGTACACTCCTCCCAGGGTGGGGGCAGGGCGGAAGAAGCTTTGTGCACTCTCCGGCCCCCAAGCTCTGATTGGCCTGGCGCTGGGGAGCATGCAAAGCCTCCCTCCCGCTGTGAGTGCAGCGTGCTCCTTGCAGGGTGGGTGTAGGACAGAGGAAACTTTGTGCACTCCTCCTGTCACCAGGCCAATCAGGGCTTGGGGGCAGGGGAGTGCGTGAAGTCTCCTCCTCCTGCCCTGCCAGGAGCACGTGGTACTTCCAAGTGCTACATGCTCCTGGCAGGGCGGAGGAAACTGTGTGTGCTTCCCCACCCCCAGGCCGTAATTGGCCTGGGGGCGGGGGAGCAGCAGGGCCTCCATGGGTCGGATCAACCCACTTGGAGGCCTGGATCCAGCCTTAGGAGGCCCTTTTGCCCACCCCGAACTAGAGGAGTTGTGTTTACATAACTGTCAGTCTGGCTCCTTTCAGAAGGAGAGTTTTTAAGTGGACAAATGTATGTATAATAGGGGTGGGCAATAATTTTTGATGGGGGCGCCACTCCAAAATTTTGGTAACGAGCATGAGCTGGACTAATCTATAGAGGGGGTGCAGAGTCTTGGATGGAAGTTGGGTGAAGAAAGGAGCTTTTGATTACGAGATTGGGGTGCAGGAAAGGGTGTGGGGTCTGAAAGGGAGTTGGGGGGAAAGAAGGAGGGGGTTTACGGCACACAAAGCTTCCCCCTCACCCAACAGTCGCAGAGAGTCATATGGAGCAGCCAGCTGCTCTGATCTCTGGAGCTGCTATCTGCCTGTGGATCCAGTAAGGTGGGCTGCGGGCTGGATTGAAAGGCTTGGCAGGTTGGATCTGACCCCCAGGCCGGATCTTGCCCACCCCTAATGTATAAGTTTGTGATTTGTTTGCTTTTAGCTTTTGCTAAAGCACTGCAGAGATAAAATGTGCTTACCAAACTACACATCTACACATTCACATTTTGGAAACATACCCAATTACAGTACGATTTCAAGCAATATTTCTCAGTTTATAGCATCACCAGTTAATCTCCAAAAATGCTGCTGCTCTGAGAACTGATTTATCAATTTTAAGAAAGAATAAGCCGTGGACAGTTTTATCATTGGTTGGTTACAGAGTCCACTCTTCTGAGGTGTTAAGCATCTCCTGCAAATTGACGAGTGTTGCTGAGCACACTAAACAGTTGTGTACCCTTGAAAGTGTTTCTGAAAAAGTGGGGTATGAATTTCAAGTGCAACAGCTATTCCTGAATAACTCCATGTGTGAAGTGAAATAAGAGTATTCACATATGGAGTGAATCAGGAACACATAGATCAAATCCACGCGTAAATATTAAGCAACTTACAGGATTTGATCTACATCATATATCAGCCAGGCTAAAGACAGTCACTATCCAACTGGGATGATGACTTTGACCCTCATTCTGCAAAGACTTACACACATACTTAACTTCATGTATTGTGAGTAGTCCCATTGCCAGCTTCACATGATAAAGTTTCAGTCATCTGGGACTGGGAGTTATTGTTCTGCTGGTAGATTGAACTTTGTAGGGAAGAGCAACATAATTCTCTTAGGCTGTGTCCAGACTCAGGGGTTTTTTTCGGGAAAAGTAGCCTTTTCCTGAAAAAACTTCCCCTGCGTCCAGACTCAAGCCGCGTTCTTTCGAAATTATTTCGAAAGAACGCGGCTTTTCTTTCGATGGCGGTAAACCTCGTTTCACGAGGAAGAACGCCTTCTTTCGAAAGTTCCTCTTTCGACAGAAGGCGTTCTTCAATGTAAATAGGGCTTCTTCAAAAGAGAGCATCCAGACTCACTGGGTGCTCTCTTTTGAAAAAGCGGATTGCTCTTTCGAAAGATCCGCCTGCAGTCTAGACGCGATCTTTCGAAAGAGGTTCTTTCGAAAGATGCTTTCGAAAGAGCCTCTTTCGAAAGAAGCCTGCAGTCTAGACATAGCCTTACGGGGCACAATGCATTTAAGTGATTTTGGCGTAGTTAGCTGTTCACTGCATTTTTAAGCAGTTTGTTTACCTGCCATGAGGCAGGACAGCAAGAGGATTTATTTAAGTATTTATTTAGATTTAAATAAAATAATGTTTATATAGACCTCTTGGCATTCACTGTAACACATAATTAATATTATAAAACAAAATTAAAAAAACAGTACAAATCTCCAGCAGCATTAACCTAATTATTCATAAAGGAGCTCTGCTAGTCTCTATACAAATCCTGCCCTTTCCCACCCCTTCATTGTTCTGGGAATGCACCCTGAGTACTCTCCAAAAGGCTAATTGAACAGAAGTCTTCTGCAGCATTCTCAGAAAGTAGCCACATTCAGGCTATTTTGGACCAAGATAGGAAGCACATTACAAAGACTTTGAGCTGTCATAAAGAACATTCTGCTATTGGCTGCCTCTCTTCTATAACAAGGGGAACCTATTCCAATGTCTTTGATGACTGCAGGTGGAACAGTATAGCACAATTCCTCAAGATTCAAGATGGAGGCTTTTAGATACATTCCACCTTCTTTCTCACTCATGGAGAGTTTACAATTGTTCCTTCCTTATTTGTTATTTCCTTACTCTAAAAGGAAAGACTGAACATACATACTTCAGGGTATGTCTACACTACCCCGCTAGTTCGAACTAGCGGGGTAATGTATGCATACCGCACTTGCTAATGAAGCCCGGGATTTGAATTTCCCGGGCTTCATTAGCATAAGCGGGGAGCCGCCATTTTTAAATCCCCGCTGCTTCGAACCCCGTGTAGCGCGGCTACACGGGGCTCGAACTAGGTAGTTCGGACTAGGGTGCCTATTCCGAACTACTGGTACACCTCGTTTCACGAGGAGTACCGGTAGTTCGGAATAGGACCCTAGTCCGAACTACCTAGTTCGAGCCCCGTGTAGCCGCGCTACACGGGGTTCGAAGCAGCGGGGATTTAAAAATGGCGGCTCCCCGCTTATGCTAATGAAGCCCGGGAAATTCAAATCCCGGGCTTCATTAGCAAGTGCGGTATGCATACATTACCCCGCTAGTTCGAACTAGCGGGGTAGTGTAGACATACCCTCACTCTTTGTCTATAGAAAACATTCTTTACAAGGAGTAAATTACACAATGGCAAGCATTAGACTAGTGATGTACAATGTATACCAACTATATTTCTACATATTAATGAATGACACAGGTTTCTTTTAAATGAAATCTGAATAGCAGATCAACATGTGTGAATAGTGAAGGTTATTTTATGTAGTTGAAATGTAAAATGAGGTAATAATGTAACTGGTAGATCTGGAAAATGCCAAAAGAAACTTAACACATACAACATTGATGTTCTAAGCCAAAGGTGTCAATGTCTACTTTATTGTGCTCTCATGGCTAAAGTAATGGGAAGAAGAGAATTAACTTCCTTATATCCAACTAGATGGTACTAATGATATTCCTTTCTGAGTAGGTCATTACTGCTGGTGTGAAATCTGTATAGTATAGGGTAAAAAGCACACAAAATATTAGATTTCACAGGATGACACCAGAATTCTGTGAAGCTTTTTTCATGGCCGTGAATTTGGAAGTGCATTACCTATTAGGGCAGAATCAGGCTTCAGAACCTATCAGGATCAAAGAATTCCAAGTGTTTTGGATTTCTTAGCACATCAGTACTAATACAGCTTTAATTTTATATGAGGTAAGTTTCTACAGCTCTTTGTTGCAAGGGTATTCTTTACACATAATAATACAAAACCACTGATATACAGGCAGTCCCCGACTTACGCGGATCCGACTTACGTCGGATCTGCAGTTATGAATGGGGCTTTTCTCGCCCCGGAGAACACGGACTGCGGGACCTCGCGGTCCCACCGCCCGTGAACTCTGGGGCGAGAAAAGCTGCTCCGGGGCGAGAAAAGCTGCTGCGCGTCTCCCTGGTCTGCTTTTTTTCCATCTGGCAGCATGTTGTAACCAAGGTTGAATCATAGAAATGTAGGGCTAGAAGGGGCCTTGAAAAATTATCTAGTCCAGATCCCTGCACTGAGACAGGTCCACATAAAGCCAGACCAGCGATTCTCAAACTTTTTGGGCTCCGGAGCCCTTTACATGCGTAAAAATTTATGCAGAGCTCCAGCGGTCCACTGATTGTATGTATTGTACCTATTGATGTTTCCAGTTTGTCAACCTCACGGAGCCCCTGGAAATGTCTCGCGGAGCCATGGGGCTCCACGGAGCACAGTTTGAGAAACACTGAGCTAGACTATCACTGATGGGTGTTTGTCTAACCTATTCTTAAAAACTTCCAAAGATTCAAATTCCAAAGCCTCCTTTGGAAGTCTATTCCAGAGCTTAACTGCACTTGTAAATTAAGCCCATTTCTTTTTGTCCTGTCTTCAGTGGACATGAGTACAATTGATCAATCTCCTCTTTATAACATACCTTAACATATCTGATATAGATAGAATGAGCATGCACTATTCTTATGCAGTGCAGTGAAACAACTCTTTAAAAAGTTGTTACACTGAAGTAACTGAGAAAATAAAGTCTGGAATGACACACACTAAAGTAGTAAGAAATGTAACCCTCCCGTTTTATATAACCAATTTTTAATTATTTTTTCCCTAAGGCCCAGATGCTATTTGTGATTACAGAACAAAGTTCCCTGAATATACTCGCTATATCGGAGCAACCACTCCAGCACAAGGGGCCACGGGTGATGTTGAGTATTTGTGGCGGACTGCCCCCTGGACGACTTCTATACTGCCCCACAAACGTTCCTACCCTGGACAAATTGGCTGGGGAGTAAGAGAATTTAGTTATCTCAACAGAGGAAATATGTTCAGTGGCAATCAGATTAAGGTAACTACTCAAATATTTCTCCAGAATTTTATCAGATGCTATCTAGATGGCATTAAAGAGTGTCTTGCTTTGCAATGTTGTGCTATACGAAGTGGTTAATGGAAGAACAAGATAGAACACATTTACTTGAAAAAGGGCATCATTTTTTAAGATCATGAACAATCAACAGTGTTGCAAAATGTATTAAAGTGGTTGCACTTGAAATTATACTAAGCATTCATAAATCTTGAATTTTATGAAACAAATTAAATGGGAAAGTTGTGTTGTGTAATGAAGACATGCACTAGAACTGTGCAAAATATTAGCATCTTAAATCAACTGAGCCCATATGTTTGCAAACATCAACCCACTTTCATGAAAGCTTGGGAAAACATTTTCAGAAATGGACCCCTGAAGTTAGGCTCTCAAGTGCATGCACATGCCTAAACAAATGGCCTGATTTTAGACAATGCTGTATGCACAGCACCTCCCATTGATGCTAGCTTTAGACTGCCAAGTTTTTTAAATCTTGGCGTTGCTGGGAATCTGACTACTCAGAAATATGGCAGGAGGAAATGACTGGAACATTAGGAAGAAACTAACTTTAGGATAAAAGTTTCCATTAAGGATTGCAAGGTTCACTTCAGGGTTTGAGTTTGAACTTGAAATTTAAGGGGAACCTATAAGTGATGGTCCATTTCCAAATACTCTGAAAAGAATTGCAAGCATGAACTCCTCAGTGAGAAGAATCCTGCAAGATTTGATCAGATCAAGTATTCACTACCTCTGAGAACTCTGTTAATGCTTTTGTTGTGCTCAGCCTCTTGGGGAGCAGAAATAGAGAAAAGAATCTCAAGACATTCTTGAGCGTGTATACCTCCACTCTGGGTGTTGAATCTGCAACCTTTGCTTACCACTGCAGTCCCAGTGGAAGTCATTATGGGATGCTTGGCATATGTAAGGATTCCAGGAGAGTGCCCTCAGTGTTTAATTTTTGCAAAATTCTTTAGTTTTTTTATACAGTTGCAAAAATGGCATATTTTTATTAAGCACATCTGACTAATTTCACCTGAGGCCCCAGTCAGGTTGGGGCAGTATCGTGCTCAGTGCTGTACAAACATATACAACACAGTTCCTGTCCTGAAAGAGCTTTTTTGTATTGCTAACACATAGCTTACCAATATCCAATAGTGTCTGCACATTACATAACTGCACACTGCACTCCTAAAAAAAGGTCAGTTTACATATTTAATCCTCTCTTCACCCCCAATTATTAGTTCCGAGTAGTTGATTTCTTACCCCAATCATGAGTCCCCGGTGTTTTTCCACTCCTCCACTGGATGCAGTTTCCTCTCCCCAAGCTTCATAATTGTGAAAAGGATCAGAAAGAAAGGCTGGAGGAGCCTGGGCTTATCTTTCTTCCAACATCTTGTGAAGAAAAGCAGGAAGGGGCAGCTGTCTTGTTTCAGTCCTGTCCCACCCAGATGAGGATCAGGATGGAAAGATGGCCCTTCCAACTTTTATCCCCTCAGCACAGTAACACAGGAGCACAGTAGCAGAGAATATAAATAGCTACAAACATAACCGATTATTTCCGTTGGTGGACAGGTGAGAACCGTTGTTTGAGTTTACCAGCAATGGAAAAGAGAAAGCCCAACACATTATAAGAACTAGTAGAGAAGACCAGCAGACCTTGGTTCTAAATTGTTAAAACTTTAGTTTCTCTGAGTTATTCTTCCATAGCTTTGACACAGGGAACTAAAAGACAGCTGAACTTGAGGCTGTGAAATCCGCATTTAGCCCTAAGGGCATACTTTGGGCACCTTGCAAAATATTGCCCTTTCTATGTCAAAGTCTGAACCTTCATTGATTGCTTTTCTGCAAAATCTGAACAGGTGTACATTCCTAGGAAGAACATTGACATTGATTAATGTCTCATGATTCTTTGTTCAAACAGTATATCTTGCTCAAATGAAGCTGGTCTGAGAAAAAGTTTTATGAAAGCACTAGAAGATTTACTCGGCATTGCTCGGGTCCTTAAGTCACATAAGTTTTGGTTTTCTTCATTTAAATCATTGTTCTGGGAGATGAGGGGTACACTATGCAGGCTTCCCCGGGGGAAAAGAGAATAACCCCAGCCCTCTCTCACTGCAACTGCTAATGGCCACTGGAGCTGCAGCGGGCACAGTCAGGGGGAGGGGTACATGTCCTCCAGCTGGGGTACAGACAGACACACTCAGACAGACGCTCTAAAGTACAGAGTAGTTAGCTGTCCCTTTCTCTACCTCTTCCCCCTGCTGGCCCAATAGGGTTATAGCTTTCCTGGTACCCATCACTGGTCCCTTGTAGTCCCACTATGGATATTCTGCAGCATAAGTGTCCCTCTTACCAGACCCCTCCCTTTCCATTTAAGAGAAGCAATCAAATTCCAGCCACATCCCATTGTCCTGGCACAACCAAACCCTGCTTTAGGTTATGATAAGAGGAAGCTTCAGACCAAATGTGGTGGTCTTAGCTCTTACTGTTTAGGAGATGCCCTTGAACAAATGGACACACACATGTATACACACAATGTATACGTTGGTATGGACTCATGAATGGGTGGTAGTGGCTACCACTCAAGATTAGGCAGAAATTAAATAACAATGTGGGACCTAATTCTCTTCATTCTTAGTACTTGCCTCCCGTATATAGAAACCAAAGAATCTCTTTATTTAGGATCCTGAATTATTTGGGCATAGGAGCCTTCATGGCACCACTGCCCTACAGAAGCAGGAGTAGCTGTATCTCTTTTGGGCACAGCATCAAGTGTAACCACTCAATTCAACCTACAATAATAGAAGGAGACATAAATCAACTGGGCCTGGAAAAGGATGCATAAAATGCACAATTCACACCCCATTGTGCCTTATCCCCTCTGTTCTCTGGCCATGAAGGATCTATATGGGATGAATCTGCAGATTTTAGTGGAAACCAGAGTTGGGCTCAACAGTTGCACCTTGCCCTCCTTCACTGCTTATTTTCCTGTCTATGACAAAGTGGCAGCTAAATTTAGCCTAACTAGTGTAACCGGTTTATTCCTTTATCAAATAGCCATTAATGGAAGGAGTATTTTAAGCTTAGCAATCAATACACAGATGTTTTTCCTTTAACAGTTTTCTTATTTTACTTGATACTTCTAAGTCAGCTTTTTCTGGAGCTCCAAATGATTTTGAACCACTTTTCCCGTATAGAATCAATAATACACATGGATTTCAGGTCTCCCTTAAATGCCAGACAGTCTTCAAATAATTGCAGCTCCCACATTTCTGATCTGCAGATGTTGCTGTCAATACAAATTAAAATTAAAAACAACATCTTTGGACTTTAATGCAAAGATATGAAAGTAGTTTTTAAAAGAACCTTTACTAGAACCAGACAGCTCCATGGCTATGAGTTTTAGTTTCACTTAAATATTTTCTTTCTTCTGCGTCATAAAAGATTGTGGTTAAATCAGGTATGCTAACCAGGCGTATAAGACTTCATTCTCTCTTAGATAAACATATTTTCAAACCTACAAATTGTACAAATTGTACAAAGTGGTAATGTCTGACAGTGTTAGTACCATAACATTTCTGAAAATGAAAACACGCTGTGTTCTGAACAAGGGCCCGTCATGTTGACATTATAGATAGGAGTTGCCGAACCCATATTCCTGTGGCCTCCTTGCATCAGACAAACACGCTAAAAGCTATGCTACTTCTACATGACTACATTGTTATTTCAAATTGTTGCTGATCCTTGAGAGCCAAGTCTACTGCAAATTCTGCTCTCAGTTATACCAGAGTCAATTTGCAGTAGCTTCATTATTCTGGATTTACTCCAATGCAGCTGAGGGCAGAATTCAGCCCTGAAACTTCACCTAGGATCCTGGTCATGAAGTATTTCAGTTTATTTTGCTTTACAAACCTCATAAACTAAGGGGGTCACATACTTTATAGACTGTTAGCTGAGCTCATTGCATATACCAGGAGCTCCTTGCATTCCTGTATTCGATCCCACAAGCTCCCTGTGTGCCACTCACCTATCCCCCTCAATTTCAGGCACTCTGCAATTTCCCACACTATCCCCCATGCTAGACATTTTGCATGCTCCCTTTTCTCCCTTCTTCCATTTATAGGTTCTCCATTCTTAAAGATTGGCTCTCAGCAGGAAGGGGGAAGAGGGGAAAGAAGAAACAGAAACAGCTTGACCATACTCCAGTCTCATAGTTAGTGATATTTGTGGATACTGAACCTGATTTTCTTCTGACATACACCTATGTAAACACATTTTACTTTAGTGGAGTTACTCCTGGTTTACCTGATGTGAGATTACTATTCCCTTTCTATGTTACTATTCAGAATCACTCTGCTTTGCTGTGCTTTTAAATTTTTATTCTGGTTCATTTTATTTTCTATGAATTCCTGTTGCCATAGCAGCTAGGCTTATACACTCAATCAAACTTAAAACAAATTTAATGAGTTAGCAGCCAGTGATGGCAACTTAATTACACCGTGCATTACTATCACTAATGTCTTACTAGATCAGGTGTTAATACAAAATAACCAAAACTGAACAAAAATAAGAACTTGCTAAGGATGCCAGCGCTGAAGCTATTCTGGGATACTCACCCCTTAACATGATGTAATGTAATTTTCTTAAAATATCCTGTTACAATCTCCAGGATTGCTTTCAATAGTCATCGGGAGATTGATGCCGATTCCAGGAGACTCCAGGCATATCCTGGAGGTGTTGGCAACTCTAGAATTCACACAAACCATTTTAAAGGGCCTTCTGTCAGACCCAATAGCTTGCCAAACTCTGGTTCTGGCAGAGCTCTGAGAGGAGCAAATTCAGTTGGTGGAGGCACCTCACTGGGCTAAAACCTACCTACTGGCAATCAACCAGAGTTGCTGACTCAAGTCCCATGACTTGAACTCGAGTCTGACTGAAGTCGCCTAGGTGACTCGACTTGAGACTCGACTTGGGTTCATTGTTAGTGACTTGAGACTCGACTTGAGACTTGCTAATTTTCGACTTGGTGAAAAAATTGTCCCAAAATACCGATATTGATGGCTTGTACAAAAGTGACTTGACATTTTTAAAATTAAGACTTGAGACTCGACTTGGGACTTGACTTGAAAGTGACTTTAGGGACTCAAGACTCGACTTGAGACTTAAACTGTAGTGACTTGAGACTTGACTTGGACTTGACAATGATGACTTGAAGACAACACTGCAGACAACACTGCACTCAAGCCTTGCAAGATCCCACCCGTAAGCTAACAGTACCTCTTTATAGACCTTACTTATGCTCCCATCACTGTGATGTCTAGGCACCAAACACTTAAGAGTCACTAGTACCAAAAACTGCTTATCTAATTAAGACACATATCACATACCTTAACCTAGTCTAAACACACCCCAAACCTCAACAAAGGAAAGGACAGCAATCTAGAGCTTTAAATTATAAATGGTTCAGGAAAAGGATTGTTCTTTTTTGTGTACACAATACTCACCACAATGGGGCCCTATCCCAGTTGTAGCTTTTGGGTGGTATCATAATATTAATGTATGCTAATAAGTGCTGCTACTGCTACTCTAATATGTCTGTATACTTAACTGTTCTCATCTTCCAGGAGAGACTATCAAAAAGCCTGGCTCTTTTCAGGTCTCCCTCCTGCCTTGTTCAGGAGCAGAGAGTGAGCGTTCCTGCCGCACGGCATGGGGCTGCACCAGCGGCAGCCAGTGAGGGAGAATCCGAGCTCCTTGCATCACCCAGCTGGATACAGCACCCTGGACAAAGGCACAGTTTGCCCAGCCTTGGGCCAGCCCAGCAGATTGGCTGTTGTTTGTAAACTACACACTGCGTCCCCAAGATTACAGCCCGTGCCTCATGATTGTGTCCCTTGTTTCAAAGATATTTGGATAGGAAAATTGAGATAGGGTGTACTAGCTCAGGAGGCTTCCTTATAAAACTCAGAGGACTCGTGTGCCCTATGTTTGCATTTAGTGGCTTCTGAACAAGCCAGCAAAGAGGGTGGTATCTTGGCTGTCCTTAGGATTCATGGGGCCCTATGTAGTACTATTAAACTGGTGCCCCTATGCTTAATGGCAGCCTGAGGGGCCGGCGGGGAGCACATATTAGAGATGTGATTTTATAATCTTCAGCAGCACACTAATGAAATATTTGTAAAGCAGATTTTAAACTAAGGTCTTCTTGTGCTTAATGGACTCATGCACAGTGTGATTCAGAGCCTTGGGATACATCCATACTGCAGATTATTTTTTTAATCATAAGCTTAAATTCTGCAGAAACTGAGAGTGGGCACAAGGTAAATGCTGTTTTTTCAATACAAGTCTTGAGAAGTAATGGAAACAGATGTGGGGCTGGTAAGAGAGAATAGCACTGGAAAGGCAACAATAAGAGAGGTCGGTAAGTTGCATGGTATAAGCTAGTAAAAGCATGAAATGAAAACAAGGTAAATTTTGTATTATAAGACTATAGTTCCATCACTACAGACAGTCCCCGGGTTACATGGATCCGACTTACATTGGATCCCTACGTACAAACGGGGTGAGGCAACCCCACACTAGCTGCTTCCCCCCAGCAGACCAGGGAGACACGAAGCTAGCGTCCCCCCACAGCAGACCAGGAAGACGCGGAGCGGCTTTTCTCAGCAGACACCTCAGCTTGAGAATAAAGGACTGAGGGAAGTGAGGTGTGGGAGAATAAAACTGAGCTCTGGAGAAATGTTTGGCTAGAGTTTCCCCTACAATATGTACCAGTTCCGACTTACATACAAATTCAACTTAAGAACAAACCTACAGTCCCTATCTTGTACGTAACCCGGGGACTGCCTGTACTTAAATTTTGTGGGTTAAACAAAGAAGCAGCTCAAAGCAAAATAACATGGACAAGAGAATAAGGCAAGGAAGTTATATGGCAAACTTGCTGCTGTTTTAGCAGTGACTGACATTTTCAGTATTGAACTGCATATCAAATGCAACCGTTGACAAAGATGAATATGACTTAGAAACAGAAAAGCCAAAGAGAACAATGAAGACATCAGATGATGCTTGAATTTCATAAAAATAACTGAAATTTTGATTCAGAAATTTGCATCAGAATGTTTGCAATGCACCAAGTTCTGCCCTTGAATAAGGAGCAGAATTCAAACGAGAAATGCTTAGACTGGCATTCGTATTTTAATTTTTACCCTCAGATTTATCAGTAGACATGGTGCATCTAAATTACAACTTGGAGAGATGGAGAGAGGCAAAAATAGGTAAAATTAGAATGGGAAAAATAGGATGCAAAAAATAGGATGCAGTATTCAAGTGTGTGTGTATTTCTGAAAAATGCACACTGCAGGCTACATTGTTGCTTCCCTCATAAAGACACATGTACAAGTGTTGTGTAAGATTATCTTGCTGAGCAAATTTAAGTTTTAAAAATTTACTTTCTATAGACATTGTCCATACTGCCATTTTCTGCCCCTGCATTCTTTGGCTATGTCTACACTGGCGCGTTCTCACGCAAAAACTCTTTTGCAGAAGAGTTCTTCTGGAAAAACTCCTCCACAAGAGAGCGTCTACACTAGCATGTGCTTTTGCGCAAGAGCATCCATGCCAGTGTAGATGATCTCTTGCGCAAGAAAGCTCTGATGGCCATTTTAAACATAGGGCTTTCTTGCGCAAGAAATTCATGTTGCCTGTCTACACTGGCCTCTTCTGGAAGAGCTCTTGCGCAAGAGGGCTTATTCCTGAGCAGGAGCATCAGAGTCCTGGCGCAAGAAACGCTGATTTTATACATTAGAACGTCAGTTTACTTGCGCAAGAACATGCGGTGAGTGTAGACAGGCAGCAAGTTTTTGCGCAAGAGCGGTTGCTTTTGCGCAAGATCGTGCCAGTGTAGACACAGCCTTTGAATTGTAGTCTGTTGTGAACATTTGATCTTTACAATTTTATAGTCCCCATATAGGATCCTTAGATATACCAGATATTGTTTAACTTTTAAGTATTTTGTTCCATTGCCTGAGACATTGCAGAAACATAACCGCCTTACAATGCCAGTTTTATTGTCTTCATAAATTCTTTCTATCTAAATTTTAAGGGGACCAGAATTCTGCATCCAGATCACTCTCACATTTCAAGATGTCGGAGCATAGCACCCTTCTTTGGCTTTCAGATCTGTTAATGGACTCTTTTCCCACTTCCTCTCTGATTGGAGGGGGACAGACACATATAGCATCAATTCACCTTGCCAACACACTGTCGTTTTCTTTCTCTGTGACAGACTGGAGAATTCCGTCAGGCTGCTGAAGATGAGATAACTCATCGATACCAGAATCCATGGTAACTATTTATTCATTATTCTAGCAAATCTCCTCTGGTAACTGGCCACTATAGCAGTCAACAGAGATGTGTAGATAACCCTGATCTGTGAGAAGACCTGGAACAGGCAGAACAGTGGCCTGCTTAGCCTTAGAGCAGAATTAACTTGACAACTCTATCTGTCATTTCCAAAAAGATTCCATGGGTATCTACTGCTGTAGAAAATCCTTCTTTGGCAATGGAGCTGTAGTGATAGCGGCTAAGAGACAAGGTCTATAGTTAACTATTTAATTGATATGTTATTATAAATGAATAGCACTATTATGTAAATAGAATCAAAATAAACTTTACAATGGAGGGAAAACTCATTAGGAGTCATGAACACCACTATCAAGAGAAAAATCCTACTTTTTAGGGTACCTACCACTTTTCAAGCAATCCCTAATTTTACCTTGGCTTACAGGGTCTGTCACATTGATTGGTGCACAAAGTCAGTGCTTTATAAATATTTATTATAACTATTAACAATAATTGTAGGTAAAGTATGAGAGATAGAAAGAATTGAAAAGATCCGTGGAGAAAAAGAGTGAGGAGAGTGAGTTCTCCCCCAAGACTAACCTTGCAAAGACTCCTAGCATCATAAAACTAGTCATATTAGAATGAGAGCGAGGTGTCACATTATGATCCACTCTGAAAAAGGGGCAACGACTAGTTATGTTGCCCTAGGAGCAGCTTATGAATCTCTCTCCACGTTTGCCTGCTTGCTCTAGGGAGGAACTAAACTGCAGTGGACCTTCCCTGCCACACTGCCTTCTGCACTGATACAGACCTGCCCTCTGTCATGGTGGATTGACTAGAGTCAAGGCTGTCCCTCTAGTCTCCACCCCATTTCCCCCACACATACCTACCTACACATGGTGAGGGGAAATGGTTCTCTGGAGACCATTTCCCCTCCTATGCTGAAGCCCATAGTATAAGTAGGCCATACAAAAGTCAGGAAGTGCTATAGGCCTTGTCTACACTGGCATGTTTTGTTGCCAAAAACTGCCTTTTGTTGACAAAACAGTGAGAGCGTTCATACTACAATGTGACTTTTGTCATAAAAAACTTCCAGCCCTGCAAGAGACCTTTGTCTTTTCCCCTCTTTTTATTGTGGATAGAGAACCAGTGTGGAAACTGCTGTTTGTTTTGTGGACAATTGGCTTCCACCAAGATCCAACAATGCCTGCCCTGATGGCTGTGCTCAGTGTTTTGATCTCTGATGCCCTGCAGTCATGCATCCCTCTTCTTTCAAAGCACTGGGAAGTATCGGATAGCTGAGTGAGCTGCTCTTTTTGGGGAACAAAAAGAGCAAATCCCGTTCTGCCCTGCTAGAAATACAGCAACAGGCAGACTGCTGTTGTAGGGGGAAGGGATTGCTGTGCTGCTTTGACATTCCTCAGCATGGAGAGCTCACAGAGCTAGGAGGGAATCCCAAGAAGCACAGGGATCAGCTCTGTCTTCCCACAATACTGCATTGTGGGATGCTTACCCACATTGCTTTGCTCTGTTTTTCAACAGGGGAGCTAGCAATATGGCCATGAAATGTCAACAATGGGAGACAGAAAAACTGGTTTGACTGGTTTCCACTTTTGCCAACTTTTGCTTGTCAACAGCACTTTTGTCACCAAACCTTCCTAGTGTAGACATAGCCTTAGTTACCCTGACTGCCTTGTGTGGCCACAGAGTTGATCACCTACTAGCCCTGCGTTTCTTATGTTGTCCTATAAATCACTGGTACAAAGACATAATATATGTAATTGCTTATTTGGGTTAATACGATGGAATGCTGTTGAGGTTTCTTTCTTCTGGTGACAGGTTATAAAATAAACAGCTTCCTCATTACATTTTCCAAAGGCTGCGAGGTAATGAAACGTTCAGAGTGCAGTGTAGGAGGACAGCCAAAGCAGTATCTTTCAAGAAGGCTTAGACTGCTTGTCCATCTTTTAATGAATTCATAAAACATTCATAAGGCATTCATATTTATCAAGATTTTTTAAAGCCATCCTTGTGTATAACAATTGTAGAGGGATTAATGTGTGGCTTTCTATAAAGGACATACTATATTAACGTTTACCAGAGAAAGGTGTATGGAAAGGCAGAATGATCTGAGTTTAAACACAATAATTAAATGTGCAATGTCTCACAAAAGGATACACTATTAGATAATTTAATAATTTTGTTTAGTATGCTGTAGGCTTTAAAGGATGAACAAATTTTACAGGAACTGCATAAAATATTCAGAGGTTTTTAATTGTTACCATTGGATCTTTTACATATAGTTTCAGTGCGGCTGACACTAATGCCTCTGATTTTCTATTCTCATGAGCAATATAAGGTGGTTACAGATTTTTTAATGAAAAAAAGAAAAATTCATCAGTGCAAGGAAAATTCTTTGATTATCTCTAGTTATTTCAAACACAAAGCATTCTCTGAGATATGCTGCAGTATCCATTTTACATTTAGGACAGTTGGTTAGGAAAGGGTCAGTCATGTTTCCTGGTGTCTTCCAGTTCCACTTTTCCAGCAAAACTATTAGAAGTGTAAGCAAGAGTGATCAACTTTTATCCTTGATAACATTGATATCACAATATTATTCAGGCAATATCTGTGTGACTTTTATATAATTTTCTGCTAGTACGATGCAAACTCCATTCGTAGTAAATATAGTCCACTATCTATCCTTGCTATAAACTTTTTTGTCAGTCTCTCTCTGACTTTACCTAAATTACTTTAAATTACTTAATAAAAGTCCAACATACCAGAAATTCTCTGAGCCTACGTCTACACTGCAGTGCTATTTTGGGATACCACAGGTATCCCTAAATTGCTAGCCCACATCTTAACAGCAAGCCCATTATTTCGAAATATAATAGGCTCACTTTTATTCCGATGTCCCTGTAAACCTCGTTCCACGAGGGTTAAGGAACATTTCGGAATAGTGCTTTATTTTGAAATATGGTGCTGTGTAGACAGTGCCATATTAGGAAATAAGCTATTTCAAAATTGACTTGAAATAAGCCACACAATTTGCGTAGTTCAAATTTCATAGATTATTTCGAGATAAGGGTGCAGTGTAGATGCACCTTGAATGAGTAATTTTTTATTTGGAAGAGAATCAGAAGTCTATCATAAGAAGCAGAAATACTGATTCATTCAGCAAGAAGAAGAAATGATGATAGGAAGACTGCATTTCAGCTGAAGAAGAGTGGCTGAGTTGCAGATTTCTGATTCAAATTTGAATTCATTTATAAAGTTTCTCAGTTTAAAGGATAATTAGTTCTTATGACTTGGTTCCAGCCTATAAAGAGAAATAGATTATGTATATATACTGCAATATCTGGAATAGACATAAATATAATGAACCCACTAGCGCATTACTCAGTGTCTTCTCTGAAACCTAAATTAGATGAGGGGGAAAGGATGTAGCCAAAGAAGGATTCAGTATTCCCTAACCTAACATTCAACCAAGTACTGTAGCAGGCTAATTAGTGGATAGGAAAGGGTAGTTACTCTCAATGGGCTAAGGTGGATTTAGGTTGGGAGCAGACCAAGTTCTGGAAGAAACATTCCACGGATATCCTTAAAAAGAATAATTTCTATTTCCCCCTGTTTTGTTCAATTTCATTGGAAAATTTCAACTTTTCATTAAGAAAAAAAAGTTAAAACAGTGTTGATCTGACCCACTTGAAAGGGAAAGCCAGAGGTTTGTGTGAGTAGAAGCAGCTGGCCAGAGACAGCAGCTTGGCAGGGCAGCTGGTTGTAGAGGGAAAGCTGCCTGGCAGTCAGCCTGACTGCTGTGACTGAAAAACCAAGAACTGTGCATAGGCAGGATCTGTTGTTGGCAGAGGGCCTGCCAGGGCAGCATCAAGAAGAGGTAACAGCTCTGCACGCGGAAGGCATGAGACATCTGGATGGCATGTGCATAGTGCTGAGAGGCCACAGCAAGACCTGAACCCTGGCTAAGCACTTCTTCCCTGATCAAGAAAAGCCCTTAGGAACACTTAATTTTAAACATGTGAGTAAACTAGGGCTGTCAAATTAAATTGACACACATCAGTTTTAATTGCACTGGTAAACAATGGAATACCAATTTAAATTATAAATATTTGGATGCTTTTCTACACTTTCAAATGTTTTTCTACACAATCAAATGAATTGATTTCAATTAAAACACAGAATATAAAGTGAGGACTACACGTTGTATTATTTTTATTATAAAGATTTGCCTCATAAAAAGATAATTCGGTTTACAAGTCAAAGCATAAAGAGACATTTCTGATATGTAACTACCTTGCAATTCCAGCTACAATAGTGCCATATGAATACCTATTCTCCCTTTCAGGTGGTATTGTAAATAAGAAGTGGGCAACATTATCTCCTGTGAATGTAAATACATTTGTTTGTCTTAGTGATTGGCTGAACAAGAAGTAGGTCAGAGTGGACTAGTAGGCTCTAAAGTTTTACATTGCTTTATTTTTGAGTGCAGTTATATAAAAATAATTCTATATTTGTAAGTTCAGCTTTCATGACAAAGAGATTGCACTGCAGTTCTTGTATGAGGTGAACAGAAAAATATTATGTAATTTTTATTACAGTGCAAATATTTATAATAAATTATAATATAAAAGTAAGCATTGTACATTGTATTCTGTGTTTAATTTAAATCAGTGTATTGGAAAATGTAGAAAAACATCCAAAATATTTATAATAAATTTTAGTTAGTATTGTATTGTTTAACAGTGCAATTAATCACAATTAATTTTTAGTGGAGTTAATTTGTATTGAGAGAATCATGAGTTAACTGTAGTTAATTGATAGCTCTAGAGGAAATCCCATTTTTTTCCCACTAATGTACTTAAATTTAAGCACCATGCTTTTTTGATTCGGGCTGGAATGCTCAGCTTCTTCCACAATCAACTCCTGTATGAGCAAGGTATTTCTAACTACAATTCTAAATGTATTACTGCCTTTTTTTTTAAATTGTATCCTTTGGTATATATGATTGTGACTATTTTCTTCCACTATTTGATCTGAGGAAGTGGGTCTGGCCCACGAAAGCTCATCATCTAATAAACCATCTTGTTAGTCTTTAAAGTGCTACATTGTCCTGCATTTTGCTATTACTGCCTTGAGTGTTTTGAGAACACATAGATACTATTGCTATGGAAACTGTTTCTATAGCTGTAAGAGGAGTTGCAGCTAGGTAGCTTGAAAGCTTGTCTCTTTCACCAATAGAAATTGGTTCAATGAAAGATACTACCTTACCTACCTTGTCTCTCTAATATTCTGGAACCAACACTGCAAATATCTGTATCTTAAGTCAGTCTTGGATTGTGTGATTTGCTAAGGCAGTGCTTGCCCTAAAATATATTGTGGAAGTAATGGGTCAAATTCCACTCCACACCACCCTCTCAGCCTTTGTTCTCTTGCTTATGTGAATGTACAGCATCCAATACTCAATACAGAGTAACATTGACTGCTAATGAATCTGAGTGTTCTTTATTTCAAACAATGAGCACTGACTTTGTTGATACTGAATGAATAATTTCAACATCAAGTATAGGATGAGATGATTTAGGATGAAATATGCCATACTTGACACCAGTGGTAGAATGTTTCTAGTGCTGGCACAGGGAGTTATTGTTCAGTTTGGATGGAAGCACTAGAAAGGGAGAAGCTGTTGCTTTCAGGGAAGTGAAAGTGTTAACATTTGCCTCTGTTTGGTGGCCAAGTGAAGATGCTTCTGCGTGAGTATTGAATGGTGAGGCACACAGAAGACATGCTAGATGCTTCAAGTAAAAAGTGTGCAAAAAGTCATAGGAGGTGAACTAGCTCAGCACAGTGGCAATAGCGCCTGTTAAGATAGAAATACTCTTAACCCCTAGCAAAGAGAAAAGGCATAACTGTTATTCTTGCCTTCAGTTTTTAATTTTACAGTAAGTAACAAGTCACTTTTCCCCTTGTGGAAATTTGATTTGCATAAAATGGAAAAGTCCCACTTGTCATATATTCATGATTTTGCTGAGTGGTGCATTTCATTACATAAAGCCCTTTTATTTTTCTTGGCATGCTGGAGACTTGGCAAAAATGGTGAAATTTGTTTGTGGACAAATTCACAGCTCCCAATCCCCATTTTCCATCAGGAAAACAGCATTTGCTAGTAGAAGTGGTATATCTTTGCCCTGTATATTCATGTAAATCTCTATTTAACGTGAAAACTCACAAGAGTGTCATAATACCCTGTGGCTGTGTCTACATTGGCACCCTTTTCCGGAAAAGGGATGCTAATGAGACACTTCGGAAATGCAAATGCCGTGGGGGATTTAAATATCCCCCGCGGCATTTGCATGAACATGGCTGCCACTTTTTTCCGGCTCGGGGTTTTGCCGGAGAAAAGCACCAGTCTAGACAGGATCTTGCAGAAAATAAAGCCTGTTCTGGAAGATCCCTTATTCCTACTTTCCGGATCTTCCGGAAAAGGCTTTATTTCTGCAAGATCCTGTCTAGACTGGCGCTTTTCTCCGGCAAAACCCCGAGCTGGAAAAAAGCGGCAGCCATGTTCATGCAAATGCCACGGGGGATATTTAAATCCCCCACGGCATTTGCATTTCCGAAGTGTCTCATTAGCATCCCTTTTCCGGAAAAGGGTGCCAATGTAGACACAGCCTGTATGTTTTCACACTGCATGGACATGCTTAATCTGACTGATTTAATCACCAGTTACTTCTAGTCTTCTTTTAATCCCTGCTTGACCATTACTGTGTATTATTTCTTAGCATATCGAAAAATGTAAACAATATGTAATCCTTTTATTTGATCATGAATTTTCAGAGAGTTAATTTTTGTTCTGGAGAAGAAGGAAAATCTCTTATGTGCTCTTCAAATTTATGTCGCTTCTAAAAGTTAAGCTCCTGATCTTGTTTACACCGATGTCAATTCGGAGTAACTTTATTGAGTTAAATAGCTTTCCTCTGAAGTTTCACTCATGTAAATGACATCACAGTCTGGCTTTGCTTGCATTCCACCAAAACCAAATATTATAAGATCATAAATAGGCATCCAGACTTTTGGAAACTTAAGATCAAGCAAAAAGTAAAAGTAGGAGGGTATTTTTAAGAGCTTGAAAGGAATTGAGCTGCAGCACTCACAAAATCCCACAAGTTCAATCTTCGTTATGGATGCGGTGACACACTCTTTGCTCTCTTGAAATGAGTATATTCCATAAAGGACTGCAATATGAACCAGTAGTTAAACTAGCACAGATGTTGCTGGCAATATTCAAAATATATTTACTTCATGTTATTAGTGATCAGCGATGTGATTTTGTATGGGGAGTCTGCCTCACAATTTCCCATAAGACATAATATTTTCCTAGTTAGAAAGACCAAATGACTATATTGGAGACTGGCTTTATAACTTAAATATTTCAGACTGATGACGTAACTACTTGGCCAAAGAGGGCCTCTTCCCATGCCTGGTCCCTTCCCCTCCATACACAACCAAAATGACCAGCCTAACCACCTCTCTCCCCGCATCCTCTTAAAGCTCTTCAGTCTTTCAGAGAGAAAGTCACTAGCACTTTCTGAGATTATCTAATGCTGTCTTCCCTCTTTGGTTTCAAAAGATCTTATTGCTGTATAGCTTCCTCCAAATTTCTACAGGGATCTTCTCCTTGAAACTTTGAAGAAGTGGGAATGGTGGTTACCTTGAGAGTTTGGTGGACATCCAAACATAACCATGTCCTACACACAAGCTGGTACTGGTTTAATTAAACTGGTTCAGTAACATACCCCAGTGTGGACATATTTATATTGACTTAAGACTGGATACAGTGGTATAGCTTGCTTGTGGAAAGCCAGGGTTAAACTGAGGTAAGAGTCTTTAATTAAAAAAAAATGCATCAATGTAACTAGCTGGCTTCAGAAATCACTTTATTTAAGCTGGTGCAACTTTGCATATAGGCCTTTATGACCGAAGGGGAGTGTTAACAGCTGCAGCTTGCTTCTCTTTCTCCTGCATCTCCAGCTTTTCAGATTGAAAAAATAAGAGTATCCCATAATAGAGTAAAAGCCAGGCATAAGTGAAAGATTTTTCCATGTCCCCTTTATAGTCTTCACTCCCTGTATTTATGAATAAAAATATGTTCATTTTCCTACTCTAAGTCTCGCTTTCCTCTGTAACGGCAACTATTAAAATACAGTGGCTGCCAATTCCTATCAGGTGAGAGATCTCATCTCTTGGAACAGTAGCTCAGTTTATGTTCCATAGAGCTTCATTTCCTAGCCTCAGTCTCCTTCCAACAGGCCTGTTTCACACCCTTCATATCATTGCACTTTTCTTGGCTCTCTAGACCAGTGTTTCTCAGCCAGTGGTACAAGTACCCTTAAGGGTACTTGAGAGAAGTCTGGGGAGTACATCAACAACTGAAATTTGGAGAAAACTGAATTTTTGTTCTAAGTTTTACAGTGCTTTATTATTTTTTGTACTTTTTACACCCAAAAATTCATTGCCTGCCCAGCTACAATTAAATTGTTTAAACAAATGTGTTGCAATGGTAGAAAAAAATGTGTTTGAAAACTGTAGATACGGGGGGTACTTATTTTTTTTAAAAAAGGGGGGTTTATATACACACACACACACACACACACACACACACACACATATATATTTAAAAAGGGTACTTTCTAAAAAAAGGTTGAGAAACACTGCTCTAGACATTGGACTGCTCTCTCCTTCCCCTCCCATCCTCTCCTTCATCACTTTTCCTTCTTGTAGTTCTCCCATCTTTTCTCTCCCTGCGTTTCTCCCATCTTTTCTCTCCCTGCGTCTACTCTTTTCCTCTTCATCATGCTTTCTCACATCAGATATCCCACTAGTAGGATCATGAGTGGGCCAGAACTAGCCTGAAGAGCAGGCCCCAAAGCCTTTACAGCACCCTTCAGATGTTCATAGGTTTATTGGGAGTTCATGAGGGATGTTTGAGCCTAGATGCACAACTGCAGTGGTTGGCAGTGGAGAGGTACCTCGCTGTAGTGTTTCAGTGTTGAGAGGAAAATAGGGTTGTAGAGAGGAAGACTGGCTTGTTTTCTCCCCCTTCCCATTTAAGGATGAGAAGAGACAGGACAGCACCAGAGCTAGCCTGTGGGATATTAGAGCTTCAGCCTCTGTGCAAGACTTTCTGGGATTGCTGTAATCTCAGCCACTCAAGTGCTGAGAGGTGGACTGCTGTGCCTTTCTTGCAGGAGATTTCTCTAGTACCCAGACAACACTTTAACAGAGCACTTTCACTGTTGTCAGATTCTAATTCTCTTGGCAAAGGGCACAGAGAATGATTCTGCTCTGACGTGTGTAATTCCATCAGTATCAGCAGAATGACTGCAAATTTACATTGGCACAATGCCAGAATGAAGACCATTGATGCTTAAATATGGATATTTTATTTAACATATTACATAATTACACAAGCTGCGCAATAGTCAATGGAGTAGTAAAAAAAAAAATCACAAAAAATCTAGTTTTATGTTTATCCTTCCTCTGAACTAAGTCTTGCCTATACCGCTTTCTCTAGCACAACATGTTTTATTCATAGGTAACTCTACAACAAGGGTCAGAGGGTAAAATGTCATCTGTACTGCCTGTGAGCACTCACACACATCTCTATAATTTGCTGAAATAGGCCAATAACACTCCATTATCCCTTTTTCATCATTGTCAGGATGTTTTACATCAGACATTCTGAGCACGTAGATCAGAGCATGCCTGGCTTCTGTCCTGCTGCATGCGGCAGATTGTCTATGTAACTGTGAGAACAGGGGCAACGTTCTTGGCCAGCAGAGTCCACTGAGACTGGAAAATGATGACAGTAGGAGGCAACCCCAGAAAGATGTTTTTACTAAAAAATTTGGAAATCACTATTACTCTTTCCCATAGAGATCTTCTCAGGCAGGGTGTGTTTTACACATATTGAGCTTAAGTCCAACTATCAAGCACGTCATCCTTATTTTAAATGAATTGTCCATGGCCACTCTGCAGGGTTATAGCTGAGCAAGGAACGGATCACAATTCTTCATCAATAGTTAAGTCGTTTTAGCCAAAAGATCATTGCTCTTCCTCCCTGCCTCTAACTTAAATGCCAAAAATTAGTGTAAGAAATAGTTGCGACCAAAACACACAGTTACCAGAGTATTGAATTGGTGTGCTAGCATCCTCTATCCCCTTGCAGCGTCTTCCTTAGTCAGAAGCCAGTAAGTCACCCTGGCAGCTCTTGTTGGCCTGTCTGTTAGTACAAGCCACTACAAAAGGGATGGTAAGTGACAGAGCCTCTTTTGAACCAATCAGAGAGATGTGAACATTGGAGCCTCCTGAAAGAGTGCAAAGGGTGAATTTCCTAAGTACTCTGAATTGTTTAGGGAGTTATTATGTCTCCCCAAGTCACGACACTTCCTGGGGTGCTTGCTGGGACAGAGTGTCTGTGCTTTCTGGCATATTTCATCCCAAATTTATAAGCCACAAGCTATCTACTGTCAATTTAGAATCAGAAATTAAAAACAGATTTAAATGGATTCCCCCCCCCCCTTTCCAAGCAAACAAGGAACTAGGTCACAATAGTAATAAATATCATACAATGTTTGAAAATGCACAGTTTGTTTCAGCTTTGACTCAGTTGCCCGTAGGGTCAAGTTGGAAGAATGGGAATAACATTCAGACTAGGTAGATGGATGTTTCAATATTGCCACTGCTGTTGACTTCAGCAGATATTAGGCATCAGTTAAAGCCTACCTGAAAATGAATAGGGTTAGTTTGCAGCTTTAAGCTACTGTGTCTACACACACTCATAGACTTTAAGGTCAGAAGGGACCATTATGATCATCTAGTCTGACCCCCTGCACAACGCAGGCCACAGAATCTCACCTTCCCACTCCTGAAATAATCCTCTCACCAATATCTCAGATATTGAAGTCCTCTGAAGATGGTTTGAAGACCCCAAGGCTGTGTCCAGACTCAGGGTTTTTTTCGGGAAAAGTAGCCTTTTTCCGAAAAAACTTCACCTGTGTCTAGACTGCAGCCGCGTTCTTTCGAAATTAAATCGAAAGAACGCGGCTTTTCTTTCGACGGCGGTAAACCTCATTTCACGAGGAAGAACGCCTTCTTTCGAAAGTGCTTCTTTCGAAAGAAGGCGTTCTTGACTGTAAATAGGGCTTCTTCAAAAGAGAGCATCCAGACTCACTGGGTGCTTTCTTTCGAAAAAGCGGCTTGCTCTTTCGAAAGTTCCGCGTGCAGTGTAGACGCTCTCTTTCGAAAGAGCCTTTTTCAAAAGAGGCTTGCAGTCTAGACATAGCCCAAGATGCAGAGAATCCTCCAGCAAGTGATCCATGCCCCATGCTACAGAGGAAAGCAAAAAACCTTCAGGGCCTCTGCCAATCTACCCTAGAGGAAAATTCCTTCCCGACCCCAAATATGGCGATTAGCTGAACCCTGAGCATGTGGGCAAGACTCACCAGCCAGACACCCAGGAAATGCTGTCTATAGTAACTCCTATCTTCCCACCATTGGCCTATTTACCACCAATAGTGAAAGGTCAATTAGTTGCCAAGATCTTGTTATCCCATCATACCATCCCCTTCATAAACCCATCTAGCTTAATCTTGAAGCCAGATAGGTCTTATGCTCCCACTACTTCCCTTGGAAGGCCGTTCCAGAACTTTACTCCTCTAATGTTTAGAAACCTTCATCTAGTTTCAAGTCTGAACTTTCAGATAGCCAGTTTATATCCATTTGTTCTTGTGCCCACACTGATATTGAGCTTAAATAATTGAGCTCTAAATAATTCCCTTTAATATATTTAAAGAGAGCAATCATGTCTCCCCTCACGCTTCTTTTGGTTAAGGTAAACAAGCTAAGCTCCTTGAGTCTCCTTTCATAAGACAGGTTTTCCATTCCTCGGATCATCCTAGTGGCCCTTCTTTGTACTTGTTCCAGTTTGAATTCATCCTTCTTAAACATGGGAGACCAGAACTGCACACAGTATTCCAAATGAGGTCTCACCAATGCCTTGTATAATGGCACTAACACCTCCTTATCTCTACTGGAAATACCTCGCCTAATCCATCCCAAGACCGTATTAGCCTTTTTCACAGCCATGTCACATTGGCGGCTCATAGTCATCCTGTGATCAACCAGGACTCCGAGGTCCTTCTCCTCTTCCGTCACTTTCAACTGACATATCCCCAGCTTATAACTAAAATTCTTGTTATTAATCCCTAAGTGCATAACCTTACACTTCTCACTATTCAATTTCATCCTATTACTATTACTCCAATTTACAAGATCATCCAGATCTTCCTGTATGATATCCAGATCTTTACTGAATTGGCAATACCTCCTCCTTGCAGTCCCCACAGCGTTTCTTTCTCCCTTCAGCTGATAGTAGTGCATTGGTTCACATTCCGAAGACTTTTTTCAATCTATTTTGTGGAGGGAAAAAAATGAGCATGGGGGTTTTTTGTTTTTTTTTTCTGATTCTCCTCTAGGAGCATATTGCAGTATTTCTCCAAAACAGAATTCCACCTTCCTCCCCCCCATTGTTCTTTCCCTTCATTTTAGAAATGAGGAATTACAATTGCTGACATCCCATGCTCTAGATAAAATAAGGCCCACAAAATAGGCAGAATCCCAAGCTGCAGTTTAGCCCTCTTTTGAAAAAAAAAAGAGGTGTTAAAAGAAAACTTCTTTGGGAAAGAGCTAACTGCCATTTAGGAGTTTGAGTTAAACAGGTTTGTAATACTGACAAAACAAAAGCAATAAAAGATTTAAACAAACTGATTTAACATCCCTTTCCTTTCCAATTGAGAAAAAATGAAAATTGTGAATTCAGAGTGTTGCATAGAGTTGCCAGGTGTCCAGTATTCTACCAGACAGTCCGGTATTTGCGCTCTTTGTCCAGTAAAAAAAAGTCAGAGAATACCAGACATGTGCAATGTCCACATGTCCTGTATTTTTTGGGAGACCATCTGGCAATCCTAGTGTTGCAAATTAAATTTCTGTCTTTTGTGATTATTCTGGAGTCACCTTAAAAAAAGCAAAATTAAAGTGCAGTTTCTTCCATGAAAAGTGACATTGAAGGATCCCACATTTATAGCCTTTCAAATCAAATGTGTTCAGTTTAAGTGAAAAGAGTGATTTCTCCCCGATTGACAGTTATAAACATTCAATATTAAATTCAGCCTGCAGCACCACTTGTGCATATTCAGTGACATAAACAGGGGTAGGTCATACTTAGCAAAATTGTTCACTAATACAGGGAAGGAAGTGGTTTTCATTCCTTTGCATTTTAGCTATGCTGGCTCTGCAGAGCTAGCTAGTGTTAAAAAAAAATCAGCTATAAATTATATTAATAACTGAAGCAAGCAGACACTACAGAATACACATGAGTAAATCTCTTGTCTAAGATGACGACAGTTTTACAATAGAATTGTGCCTTCAGTTCTGCAGAAACTGATAGGGTCACTGGAAAAAATGCCAACTCTTTCTACCAAAAAACACTGGCTTTATCTAATCCCTAGTTAGTCTGTTTATAAAACAGATGTTCACCTACCTTCACAGCATGTTTTTGAGACTCAATTTGTATTGCAAATGATTTGACATAGCTGCCTATAAAAATCTTATTTAAAATGTTGGTAAACAGTCACTCATAATACAAGTTTTAAGTCTTGTGAAAATGGGGAATGTATTATTGGTACGCTACTAAGATAAAATAAATTCTCTTTTGAAAAATGAATCTTTTGTTCAGTAGGAAAATATTTTTCCTCTACCTCTGGTAGCTCATACTTCTGTACACAATTCTGCAGTGTTTAGATTCTTCCAACATACTGCCATTTCTTGAATGTCTGGGATTTCTTCATCTGCATTCCTATTGTTCTATTCCCAGAGAGTTTAAGGGGCATCGCTATAGCATACTTTAGACTTGCATTCTCTTCTTCACATTTACAACCCTTGTTATTTTTTGTCACTTCTTTGAACCATGTTGGAAACTGTCCACAATGAAGGTAGAATTTCTTGCCAGAGTTTTTGTCTTAAATCAGAAATGGAGTTATTGTAGTATTTAATACACAACATAATATTAAACAATTCAAATCTCTGCTTGTTGTCTCTGGTATGCTATGTTATAGGCATGTCAGCCCAAGGATATTAGAAACACAAGGTGGGTGAGGGTAATATCTCTTATTATACCAGTGTTGTCTGTTGATGAGAAATACTTCTAAGTTTACATAGAGCTCTTAGCTAATAAGAAGAATTTGTAGATTAGAGTTTGTAAATTTTAGTTTTCCTAACATTTCCAAGGAAATGGATGGATGCTTAGCATGGACTGGGTGAGAGTGGTACACTAGTATAGTACAGGCAGTCCCTGGGTTACGTACAAGATAGGAACTGTAGGTTTGTTCTTAAGTTGAATTTGTACTTAAGTCGGAACCGGCGTCCAGATTCAGCCGCTGCTGAAACTAACCAGCAGCTGACTACAGGAAGCCCGAGGCAGAGTTTCTCGGCCCCGGGCTTCGTGGAATCAGCCGCTGATCAGTTTCAACAGCAGCTGAATCTGGTTGCCTGGGACAGAGCAGCTGGGGCGCTGCCAGGTAGGTCCCTGCAGCACCGCACCTCGGCGCTGCAGGGACCAACCTGGCAGCACCCCAGCTGCTCTACCCCAGGTGTCCCCAAGTCAGCTGCTGCTGAAACTGATCAGCGGCTGATTCCAGGAAACCCAGGGCAGAGCAACTCTGCCTCGGGCTTCCTGTAGTCAGCCGCTGGTCAGTTTCAGCAGCGGCTGAATCAGGACGCCTGGGGCAGAGCAGCTGGGGTACTGCTGGGTTGGTCCAGTAGCGCCGAGGAGCGGCGCTGTGGGACCAACCGGCAGCACCCCAGCTGCTCTACCACAGGTGTCCGTGAGAAAAGCCTGGTCTGCTGGGGGGGGGCACACTAGCTGCGCCCCCCCCCCCCCCCCCAGCAGACCAGGGAGACGCGGGCGACGGGACCGAGACATGCCGCGGTCCTGCCGCCCGGGTCCTCTGCGGCTTTGCTCCGCATCTCCCTGGTCTGCTGGGGGGGCCCCCCAGCAGACCAGAGAGACATGGAGCAAAGCCGCGGAGGATGCGGGTGGCGGGACCGCCCAGACACACCCCAGTCTCGCCGCCCAGGTCCTCCGCGGCTTAGCTCCACGTCTCCCTGGTCTGCTGGGGGGGGCCCCCCAAAAGACCAGGGAGACGCGGAGCAGCATTTCTTGCCCCAGAGGATGCGGGCGGCGGGACAGCGGTGCGTCTGGGCGGTCTCGCCGCCCGCGTCCTCCGGGGCGAGAAAAGCCCCGTTCGTAAGTACGGATCCGACTTAAGTCGGATCCGCGTAGCTCGGGGACTGCCTGTACTCATTCGTTCCTTTGTCTTAGTGATAGGGGAGAATGATTCTTTCTAAATTAAAGATTTATCTATGATCACAGGTAGAGACGTTTTATAGGTAAGGATTGTAAACACTTTCCGTTAAAAGAACTGAAAAGAGGCTCTTATGAGTTTAGAACACGTAAACCTTTCAAATTGAAATTTTCAATGCTAGATGTCTGTCTCAAAACTGTTTACGTTCCAGCTAAAATAGTTCTGATGTTTCTCAGACTGAGGTTAGGAGAAGAATATTTTTACCCATATTAAAGAGAATTCTTAACACTTTACCAAGAAGTTCTAGTAACTCCATTCTTTGGAGCAGACACTCAAGACTTGGCACGGAATTGCACTGGTTTCCAGGATGTTCTTTTTGACGTTCCTGTGAAAAATCTGCCTCAAAATTTGAGCAAGTTATGAACTTCTGTACAAAGTGAGATTTTTAATGTTCAGAAACTTGTTACAGTTTGGCAACTGAATGGTCTGGAGGATCCAACTGAGTATGGCTCCTACCTGCCAATCAGGCTGCACATAAGCTATTGGCACAGAACAATTCAACATACTCCAGCCCAGGGCTGCAGGGACAGAGGTAAACTCTTCCTACAATTGCTCTTCCTTTCTGTTGGGTGTTACTGAGTAGAGTCATTCAGAGCAGAGACAATCCTGTGCACTCAATGCTCCACCCGCTGCCTGACTAAAATGCAGAGAGGGCTTCAGACAAGAAGAACAAGGATGGGAAAGAGACAAGGCAGGAAGCCAGGGGCGAGCTTGAGCAAATGGGGGTGGATAAGCCTTGGACAAGCATAGAGTCAGGAGTGTAAGTGGATGGAATGAGCATGAACAGAGGAGGGAGAAGACAGGAACAGGTGAGTGTTCAATCTGAGTGTGGGGAAACCACAAAGATAAGAGATAGGAGGAGGGGTGGGACAAGGATAGAATTTGAGAGAGGAAAATGGGTAGGTAGGAGAAAGAGCATTATACCAGGCGGGAACAAGGGCAGGAGCAGACGTTGGGGTGGGAACAGGAGCAAAAGGGACTAGAATATGTACACTCTCCTCTGAACCTGGAAATGAATCTTACCCCTGAGTCTCAACATTCTTTTATTATAGTGTGAAGCCCACTGCTGGGAAGAGGTGGGCCACCACCGCCCTCACTTCCGAACTTGTGCATGCTTCACTCGGCAGTGTTCTTCAACATAGTTTTTGGATGTAAATTAAACATACTGTGGTAGTACTTTAGAGCCATAATCAGTCTGGGCCCCATTGAGCTAAACAGTGTACAATATACATAATAGATGACAGTCCCAGGTCAAAGTCTAAAAAAAAATCTAACTTCAGATGTGCCCTTTATGGACAGATTGGATAAGCCATTCATATTCACAAACCAGTTGCAGTGCAAGAAAAAGTCCGTTTTAAACACTGAGATGGTCTGTATGATGTGGAGAGTGGTAATCACTAGTACTATCTACAACAGGGGTGGGCAATAATTTTTTTGCCGGGGGCCACTTTGGAAATTTTTTTTTGTGGCATCAATCAGAAGGGGGTGGAGCCAAGATACATCCGGGTACCCCACCAGCAGACAATGATTGGTCTGGGGGTCAGGGAGTACCTTTGCCCCCCACACATTATTCCTAATTGGCCTGGGGCAGGGGAGCATGCAAAGCCTCCTTCGCTTTTCCCCCCGCCTGTGAGTAGCTCATGGTACTTCAAAGCACCACACACTCCTGGCAAGACGGGAGGAAGCTTCACGCGCTCCCCCAGCCCCAGGCCAATTAGGGGATCCGACCCACGGAGGCCCTTTTGCCCACCCCTGATCTACAATGAAGGCTAATCTTGAAAGAATTAGTACTGTAAATGGCAATGTTTTAAAGTAAAGCTAGTTGCTTCTGACACCTAGACAAATGATGCATTTTCAAATGGCATATGACACATCCAGATTGGTTCAGTAAGAAAACAGGTTTTCAGGGTGGTTTTTTTGGTGTTTGTAGTAAAGGATAACCAGATGGATAAAGGATTGTGTAAGTATTGGCAAAGTTAATGCTGTTGAAAGGGTGACATAATGTGTTAAGCTAAAGTTGGATCCTCAGCTTTTTATCAACATTAAATTAAAATTGCAATCTGAACATTCCACTCTATTTTGTAAGTTCATCAACCAATAAGGAGAGAAGACAAACAGCAGAGACTAAACTATTTTCCATTTTATGAATAAAATGCATGCTTAATGTACATAAAAAGTAGTCAACATAAAGAGCCTGATTTTTGGCATTTCGGATGTGGAAATCGCACATTGAAAATGAGCTTATTTGCATGCCTAATTTACAAGCACCAGTAATGTGCAAGCATGGAAATTGTGCATGTAAATTGAACATGCCTCCTCCCCACCCCCTATGAACATTGCCGTAATTATCCCCCTCAGAGTCAAGCTGCTCACATTCCATGATGGGGAATGGAAAAATTAGGCTTCAGGAATGGTTTAAAAGCTGAGAATATATTATGCATCGGTGTCATGGCTCCTCTGTCAAGATTGAAAAGAAATTAAAACATCTCCACATGATCAAAATCATCAAATGGTATGAATTCAAGTTGGATTAAGAGCTTTGTCTTCTAAACTGACCAGGACCTGTTTTCTCAAACAGTTGCCCAATGCTCTTAAGGGATTAAAGTCATCTCCAAAAGATTTTCCAATTTTGCTACAAAAATCATCTTCAACTTTGATGCAAGGAAAGCAAGATGGAAAAGATCCCCTAGAAGGCTTAAAATAGTCACAGTACTTCTATCTTGTAATGCCCCAGGTTGGCTCACAACAGAACATCATAGAGACATGTACTATGTTCAGTGGTCTTTCCACTGTTTCATGCTAACAGCATGAAAGTTAGCCTTCTTTCTGTATTGGCAGAGAAATAATTTGACCAGACACAGAAGATTATACTCTGCATTAAGCTGCTATGCAAGCATGCACATCTTTGAGCAGGTAGGTATGGCAAAATCACAGCTGTAGGGATAACATATCAATGTATTAAAAATGTAATCCCTCCAAGTGGAAGTGACTCCCCATAATTTGTTCCTCAACTTAAAAGTGTTTAGATTTATCATTATTATTATTATTATTTAGATTTATTATTTGTTAAGATTGTTAAATGTTTAGATTTATAATTATTGCCCCTCTAGAATATAATTTGTTAGGAATATAATATTAGGACTATGTAGCCACAAATAGCTGCCCCCCCCCCCCAATGTCCCAGGGCATGCTCAAGCGTGTGCAAGGGGCTGCTTGAAATTGACATTGCAGAGATACATTGTAACAATGCATTGTCAAGCCACTAACTCTGCTCTGGGGGCAAAGCCCTTTAATTGACTAAGGGCATTGTTACATAATTGACGCCTGTTCTCTTCAAAGCAACTGTAACTAACTCAGCACTCAGAGAATGTTTCAAGAAATGCCACCCAGAAACTTGTGACTTTTTTTATAACTACAACTCTTGAATATGTAAAGTTGTTATTATACGAAATACTGTATGGGAAACATTAATTAGGGAATGTATGTAAGAGAGAGAGTGCTTGGATGATGAATGAATGGTTCTGAGAGGTGCCAGCCTGAGAATACAGCAACAAAGGGCTGAAGGTGTCAGGTGCCAGTGCAACCAAAAGGTGTCAAGTGGAGAAAACCAAGTACTGGAGGTCCACCCGATGAGATCACTGACGAGCACTTGGCAGCCACCCTAAAGACATCAGCATGATGCAGCAATTTCCATAGACTGGCATAGGAAGAAATTCCTATAAGAACTGGACTAAAAAAACCTATAGAATCAGAGTCCAAGGTTCTGCTGCCAGCCTACCAGGAGCTTCAGATGCGCATCTGATCAGGACTTCGCTCCCCACTACCATCACTTGTGTACAGAATACCTGGCCAGTATTCTGTCACAAGCAACTTCCGGGCTGGTAACTATAACAAATACACAGAACCTGAATGAATGGATGAATGAATGTTTATATGCATAAAGGTTAAGTAGTTAAACAACATTGTTTGCTTCTATCTTTTCTTTATTTTTTATTATCTTTACAATAAGTGTGGCTTTTTGCCTTATCCCCCTCAGAAGATCCTGCTTGCTTTTATTGGTACAGCACAGCTCCATCTCCTGACAGATGGGCTATGGTTCTCTTAGACCAGTGGTTCTGCACATTTCCAGACTACTGTTCCCCGTTCAGGAGTCGGATTTGTCCTGTCTACCTCAGGTTTCTTCTCTACTTGCTTACAAATCCAACATAAAAATATAAGAGTATCACAGCACACTATCACTGAAAAATTTCCTATGCTGTCATTTTATCATTACAGGCAGTCCCCCAGTTACGCGGATCCGTCTTAAGTCGAACGGGGTTTGCTGCCCATCTCCCTGGTCTGCTGGAGACCAGCAGACCAGGGAGACTGGAAGCAAAGCCTCTGAGGACGCCGGCAGCGGGACAGCCGTGGCGCGTCTGGGCTGTCCGCTGCCCACGTGCTCCGCGACTTTGCTCCACATCTCCTCAGACCAGGGAGACGGGGAGCAAAGCCAGGGAGCACGTGGGCAGTGGACAGCCCAGATGCGCCGCGGCTGTCCCACTGCCGGCATGTTCCGTGGCTTTGCTCCCCGTCTCTCTGGTCTGCTGGAGACCAACAGACCAGGGAGACGGGGAGCAAAGCAGAGCAAAGCCGCGGAGCACGGGGGCAGTGGGACAGCCCAGACGCGCCGTGGCTGTCCCGCTGCCGGCGTGCTCCACGGCTTTGCTCCGCTTTGCTCCCCGTCTCCCTGGTCTGCTGGAGACCAGCAGACCAGGGAGACGGGGAGCAAAGCCACGGAGCACGCGGGCAGCAGGAGAGCTGCGGTGCATCTGGGCTGTCCCGCTGCCCCCGTGCTCCGCGGCTTTTCTCCGGATGCCTGTGGTACAGCAGCTGGGGCGCTGCCGGTTGGTCCCATAGCGCCACTCTTGGCGCTACTGGACCAACCCGGCAGCACCCCAGCTGCTCTGCCCCAGGCGTCCTGATTCAGCCACTGCTGGTCAGTTTCAGAAACCTGAAACCTGGGGGGACATGATAGCGGTTTTCAAATATCTAAAAGGGTGTCACAAGGAGGAAGGAGAAACATTGTTCCTCTTGGTTTCTGAGGACAGGACAAGGAGTAATGGGCTTAAAGTGCAGCAGGGGAGGTTTAGATTGGACATTAGGAAAAAATTCCTAACTGTCAGGGTGGTCAAATATTGGAATAAATTGCCAAGGGAGGTGGTGGAATCTCCCTCTCTGGAGATATTTAAGAACAGGTTGGATAGACATCTGTCAGGGATGGTGTAGACAGAGCTTGGTCCTGCCTTGAGGGCGGGGGGCTGGACTCGATGACCTCTCGAGGTCCCTTCCAGTCCTATTATTCTATGATTCTATGATTCAGCAGCGGCTGAATCAGGACGCCTGGGGCAGAGCAGCTTGGGTGCTGGTGGATTGGTCCCGTAGCGCCGCTCTTGGCGCTACTGGACCAACCCAGCAGCACCCAAGCTGCTCTGCCCCAGGCGTCCCCAAGTCAGCCGCTGCTGAAACTGACCAGCGCTGACTACAGGAAGCCCGAGGCAGAGTTGCTCTGCCCCGGGCTTCCTGGAATCAGCTGCTGATCAGTTTCAGCAGCAGCTGACTTGGGGACGCCTGGGGTTCTTAAGTTGAATCTGTATGTAAGTCGGAACTGGCATCCAGATTCAGCCGCTGCTGAAACTGATCGGCGGCTGATTCCAGGAAGCCCGGGGTAGAGCAACTCTGCCTCGGGCTTCCTGTAGTCAGCCGCTGGTCAGTTTCAGCAGCAGCTGAATCTGGATGCCAGTTCCGACTTACATACAGATTCAACTTAAGAACTAACCTACAGTCCCTATCTTGTACGTAACCCGGGGACTGCCTGTATTATAAAATAAAAATATAAATATTGTACTTACATATAGTATATAGAGCAGTATAAACAAGTCATTGTATGAAATTTTAGTTTGTACTGACTTCATTATTGCTTTTTTAAATAATCTGTTATCTAGGGATACGTCTACACGGCAGGGCTAACATCGGAATAAGCAACGCAACTACAGCTACGTCAATTGAGTAGCTTAAGTCAAAATAGCTTAACTCAGCTTTTGGTGCTGTCTACACAGCAGGAAGTTGAAGGAAGAATACTCTTCCTTAGACGTCCCTTACTCCATGTGAAATGAGGGTTACAGAAGTCAGAGTAAAAAGTTCTCCAGTTTGACATTATTTCAAAATTAAGGCTTGCAGCTTAGATGTTATTTCAGAATGTCAGAATAATGTCTTATTTTGGAATAACGCTGCTGTGTAGATGTACCTTAGATGAGTTTTACTCACTGGAAGGCCTCTAGATAGAACCTTGTAAATTTGTGTATATTCATGGACCCTTTTTGCTGGATGCAGATGCAAACTTTGTATCCACACAGGCTTACCTGTAGGTAACACCCCAGGCACGTGTGCACCCCTGGTTGAAAACTACTTTCTTAGAACTCAACCTACAGCTCTGGGTTCAAATCCAGTTTCTAGCTAGACTAAAGTTTCTGAAATTCTCCAAGAAATCGTCCAAGTAGTAGGTATTGTCACTTCACATATATTTAGTTTGTCGTCTGTACATCCGGTGTTGTAAGTTAAATACACAACCCCTTGACTTATATCAGGTATCACTATCCTTGGCTTGGAATTGCTAAACCAAATTCAATCTGGGTATAACTCCACTGAAATCCATGGTGGTACATCAGGATTACATGTCTGTATCCATTCCTTATACAAAAGGCATTTGTGTCTGAAGAGGACCCTTAATTCTCTTTGAGACAGATAATTAATCAGAGAAAATATGGTAACAATTTTCAAAATTCCCTCCTTGTTCCTGTATCCAAAAAAAGTGTGCTGTATGCTTTACAGAGCACAAACAGGTGCCTGCATTGAAGAGCTTACAATCTAATTTTAGATGTGTCAAAATAAGCAAGAGTAGGAACACTCCAAAGGAAAGGAAAAATACAAGGATAATAGCCAGTAAGGTCCTTGTGAGTTAGTTTACGTATGTTCACATCTTGACGTCTTTATTACAATTACTGTTGCTGCACTTTGTAGAATACTTCTGCAGTGCCTGTTTCAACCCCACTTATAGTAGAAGGGGTTAACCACAAGTGCTCAACTTTGTTTCATATAGCACTTCCACATTCAGTCTTACATTTATGTACTAGTATCATTTTAAACACAATAGACCCATTTTATTTAAATAGGAAATATTTGTAGTGGACTACATAATTGTAAGGACGCAGTGCAGTATCTAGTTCCACTTGACTATAGGAAACAAAGCAGCATTCAGGAAAATTAATAGAAAGTTACTGTATTTGAAATATTTCAAAGTACTAAAGTCAGCATTTCCCTGGCTAGTGAGAGATTTTAGTCAAGAAACCTTGGCAATGAAGTAGCTTTTGGAGGATTCTTCCAAAGAGTAAGACAACAAGATTTGCTTAGCCTGCACTGCCTCTGAGTAATCAAAAGCCCAGCTGGAACCCATAAGCAGCTATCAGCTTAGTGCTAGTGATGTCACTGTGGCATTGGGAACATTTTTCACATTCTCTGACAGCTTGGATGCAGTCTGTGGAGGGAGCTTATTAAGCAATCAAGCTACAGATAGTGAAGCCTTCCAGTTTGCAAACTAAACTTTTCATTTTGCAAGGGTGCTCACATATTGAATAAACCTTTCAAATGCAGTGGGTGTGGGTTTGGATTTTTTTAAATATATCACTAATGTCAGCCAACAACAGATAAACCCAAGAGTGTCAGAGCAGATTACATCTAATTGTGGAATCATACACCATCCATGGCTGTTTCTTCCTCCCTCCCCTCTCTCTCTCTCTGCCTCAGAGGTGACATTCTTTCTAGGAAAAATATTTTAGTTGTAAATATTAGGAACTATAATGTCAAGAATTCAGTGCAACACAATTAGTTTTTACACAGCATTTTAACCAAAGGAACAACACTATTTTATTTCAATGTTGGCAGCTCTTAGGAATAAATGATGGTTTTGAGTATTAGCAGAGGCAGTCTTACAATGATGTCAAGAGAGGTGAATTAGCTATATGGTACTGTAGCTATAGCCTAATGGAAGGTACACTAAAGTATAAGCCCAGAGACCAAGGATTCATGTTATGCTTTTTTGGGGGGGGAGGGGGAAGAAGGGAGGGGAGTTGTAAGAGGATCCGACTCTTCTCATAACTGAGGCCCTTCCACACAGCCTACATCTGGGAATAATTCCCCCTCTTCTGTCCAGGAGTTGCAGTGCTTCCTCTCCATCACTTGGGGGTGCTCCTTCTTCCTGGCTTAGCTCTCTGACCATACCATTATATAGTTTTTCCCTTCTGGGGTATCAGTCTCAGAGAACTGGTTATCACTGACAGCCAAGCTATGCCCCTTCTCCAGTGGCTGATAGGGGAAGCCAGATCCCCTTCCCACTCCACCCACCAGGTTCCAGGACTTAGTTTCAATGGCAAAGGTCTAAAACATTCCAAACTTTGCTGCCATAACTGTAGGCCATTTCCTATTCCACCTTTATCAGACTTCCACTCCCCCCATTTTCTGGATAGACTTTTCCTTCAGGGCTTCAGTCCCAGGGTTTCTGCCCCTACCACTCTCATTCTTTCTTTGCCCAGAGATAAATTGCAGGCTTTCACCTTGTAGCCTTCTTACGGCTCATGTCCTGGCCTTATACCAGCTCCTCTGCTCTTGGCTCAGCTGCACTCCATGCACAAATAGTGCTTGTCTAGCAAGTCAATTCTTCCTCAGGTGTAGCCTCTCAGGTTATTTAACTCCACATGAGCCACATTAACTCCTTTAGGACTAGTGTGGGGTAAACACCCTATCACATGATGTCATTATCATTCATCAGTCTTACAGATAATTAAAAACTTGCATCCAGTCACTTCAGCTAGAGCTCTATTTCAACGTCTAATACACAAGAGCCAAGCGTCATGCACATTGCTAAAGGCTTTTTATAAGAAACATGCTAGATTAGGTGCCTATGTAATCCACACTAATAGCATGTCAGCTCTACAACTAAAGCATATAGAAAAAACTCATGACCCCATTGGGATTTCCATGCTTCTTTAGCTCAAGTGGGAAAGACTCAATTTACATTCATATGTCCCAAGCAGAAGGCCCAAACATAGCTATTGTTACATTTGGCTGCATTGCCCATCATCACTAGACCACAATCTGCTTCCAAAATCATAAAAAAACCCAGTACTGATGACCAACATTCCACTGCTGTACCACAAAGAACTGTGTAATACACTGGCTGCATGTGTGTTGTCTTTGCTTGTGTGGGCTGATTCAGAGAGGTTACCAGCATGCTTTCCCCTTCCTATCAGGAGCTCCTCTAGTGGAAGTATAAACTGCCTATATTATAGCACTGAAGTTGTGGGATCAAGCGGTGGTGATTAATTGTGAGTGCAAAAAAAAATTGTGCAAAGGATAGTATTAAGACCCTGCTTGTAGTATCAGGGGCTACGTCTACACTGGCATGATTTTCCGGAAATGCTTTTAACGGAAAAGTTTTCCGTTAAAAGCATTTTCAGAAAAGAGCATCTAGATTGGCAAGGACGCTTTTCCGCAAAAGCACTTTTTGCAGAAAGGTGTCTGTGCCAATCTAGACTCGCTTTTGCCCCGCTCGCCATTTTAGCCATTGGGGCTTTTTTGCGCAGAACAGTACTGTGCTGTCTACACTGGCCCTCTTGCACAAATGATTTGTGCAAGAGGGCTTTTGCCCGAACGGGAGCAGCACAGTATTTCCGCAAGAACACTGACGATCTTACATGAGATCGTCAGTGTTCTTGCGGAAATTCAAGCGTCTAGTGTAGACAGCTGGCAAGTTTTTCCGCCAAAGCAGATGATTTTGCGGAAAAACTTGAGTGTCTAGACACAGCCAGGATGTTTTGCTAATATTTGTTTTACTTCTGCATTTTTAATATTTGTATGTGACTAATATACACATTACCATATAAGAATAAGGTGTGGCAGACTGTGCTTGAGAGAGAGAGCAATATTTAGGAGATTTTTGCCATTGTGTGCAGACACTAGAAGAACGTGCTTGTGTCTGTTCCAAAAAAAGTCAGCTTGTTTTAATATAAATATATATATGCCATTATTATAATACATTTATCAAACCAGATTTTCAAGGACAGAATTCTTCAGGGCTCGGTGAATGAATCAGAGAGAGCCTTCTACCTGTAATCTGAATCCTGAAACAATCAACGGAGATTAAAATTTGTTGCACTTTAAGGGATGCTTAATGGCAAACACATCACATATAGAAGCCAAGTCCCAGCTCCAGCTCCCACATCACTCACCGATTTGGCTCTCGGTTGTAAGCTTTTTGGGACAGTGTTTCTTTTGCTTTTAGTTGCTATACTGCCTAGCATAACGGGGCATAACTTCAGTTCAGTCCAAGTCCTCTAGCAAGAGCTTGTACTGTGAGGGCCAAACCCCAGACCTTTGCTCATTGGCTGGTTATTAGCCCCTGAAGGTGTTATTCTCTCCTGAAGTCACAGACCTCTGGGACCTCAGTCATCTATGGAGGCTGACTTCTAGTGAGAAATAAGCAGATAAACGCTTATAAGAAAAGTCCTGTTTTTGTAACACAGTAACAGGGAAGACAAAGCCCAGAACAAATCACTTGCAGAATTTTTTTAAACAAAATTTTGGATAAAAATTGTTTTTATCAGCAGTAGTTTTTTCAAAATATTGTTGGCACATTATAAGTCTAATGTGAAAAAGCATTAGGATGGAGAAAATGTATCTGTTTGGCATATAGGTGCCTGGATGTTTAAGCTGAAGTGACATAGCCTGAGGTTCAGTAGACCAGAAGCATGCTGTTCCAGAGTATGGATACACATTTTATTTACACCATGCTGGCTCTGATACATGACGTAAAGCCATTATGAAGGTCAATGGGAAAGTTTCCACTTAAATTACTCCATGAAACTGCAGAAGAGTAGAGTATGAATGTTTATAGCATGCTATCATGCAATCAGACTGGTTTGTTACCCAGCAGGACTTGAGGAAATGACTGGTACAGTTTCACTATAATGCTATTTGTGGCTTGTCTACTGTCACAGTTTCTCAAACTTCAAAGACTTTTCCCCTCAATCATTGAAAGATGAAGAAGATAGAAAAAATATTTCTATGGCAGTATCCATATGGTGGATGCTTTAGCAAAGTCTCTGCTACAAATGGCACACAATAAAATTACAATTGTGAGTATAAACAGACATAGAAAAGTACAAGGCGCTTCGTAAGAACTGAAGATAGTTCCTCACCTTTTGGAACAGTAAAGGGAGAGAAAAACAAGTCTTTTAGGATGTTAAATACTAGCCCCCAGCCTTGATACCCAACCATCCTTTTTTTAACTGGAATAGTCCATTGCTAAGACTCTAACCTGGAACATGAGAGTTTAATTCCCTCCTCTGCCAGACGTTCTATGTGATCTTGAGCAGGTCAGTTAAGGTATGTCTACACAGCAGGGCTAAATTTGTGTAGCTTAAGTCAAAATAGCTTATTTTGAATTTGGGCACATCGATACGGCACTTATTTTGAAATAGAGCACTCTTCCTTTGACTTCTCTTACTCCTTGCACAACAAGGTTTACAGAAGTTGGAATAAGAAGCCTGTTCTTTCAAATTTATTTTGAAGTAATTGGCTTCCTGTGTAGATGCGCACTACATTATTTCAGAACAACATCTACTATTCTGAAATAATGCTGCTGTGTAGACATGCCCTTAGTCTCTCTGTCACCATGTCTGTAAAACGAGGATAGCACTACTTTCCCTAGCTCAGTGGAGCACTGTGAAAGTAAGTGCATTAAAAGTTGTGAGATGAGACACTATTAATGGGGACCATGTAAGCACCCAAGAGTATGTCTATACACAAATCTCTCAGCCCTGGTCTACACTAAGGAGTTATTTTGAAATAGCAAGCGGCACATCCATACTACCAAGCCTGTTATTTCAAAATAACAGGCTGGTTATTTCAAAATAACTCCTTTCCACAAGGAATAATGCTTATTTCAAAATGGTTATTTCAAAATAGCAGTGGTGGATGTTCCGCTGCTGCTATTTCAAAATAACTACTCCCAGAGTCAGAGTAATTACTTTCCAGTGCTTCTTGGGGCTTTAAGTCAAGGTAGCATGTCCATACTAAGGGATCCTGCCTCAGACTAATTTCGAGGCTTCCCTATAGTGTGGGCAGCCTATTTCGAAGTAGTTATTTCAAAATAATTTCCTAGTGTAGACGTGCCCTCAGATTCTTGAGTTGGACCCAGTAGCCAACAGGGATCCAGGGTTTAAGCCTGTTATTTCACAGTATAGACACAATCCCCACAACTGGGCTCCTTAGGAGGCCATCAAAAGTGGGCTACACTCTGATGCACTGACTTCCTTTGTCTTCTCTATCCAAAGAATTACCAAGCCACTCCAGGGAAACAAACAGCACCCCTTGCTGTAGCGTAGCAGCTTAGCATTTAACCCTTCCATTGTTTACTGATTGCCAAGCTGTATACACACCTTTGGAAGCCCTTCTCTGTAATGGAGGCTGACCAGAAGTCATCCTTTTCAAAGCACATTGGTTGCAGGAGCACAATCAGATTTTTGGTTAATTTCTGGTGTGAGGCTAGAAAAACACAGTGGATTTCAGTAAGAATTCCAGAAACGATCACACATACCAGCAAACAAGCTGGAAACCTTGGAAATTTGCTAGACCAGTATCCAGTGCAGGGAGTAGATTAAGTGGCTCAAGACAGAGTGTCAAACTAACAGGGATGAGAAGTGCATCTTGGGCAACTTGCCAACCTCACACCCGTTTTATGAGGAGTTGGACTGGGGGCTTGGTATGCGCAAAGCATGGAGTCAGCAGTGGTACATAACCTTACATTGCCATACCTGTAAGCAGGCCCCTCTATAACCATTTTATAGTGTAACAAGCTAGCTGGAAACAGTCAACTGTGGGGTCTTGGTGGGGGGGAAGCTGGCAATGTATTCCATTTACAAATCTCATCCATTTCAGTTAAAGGCAACCCACACAGTCCATGGTGTCAATCATTTGTCACAAATACATGTGGGGTAACGGAGGTGGCAGCAGAGTTGTGTGGGTAAGCATCCAGCACAGCAGTGGTAAACCAGCACTGGCACACCCAGCATCCCCCCAAATGGCTGAAGTGCCAGCTAACCCCACTGTGGGGATGAAGGGAGCCCCAAGCCTTCCTGGCCAGATCAAGCCTAGGTTCCCCATCCCTGCTACTGACTACCCCTTTTGGGGTATCAAAGTCTTTCTGTACCAGTGGTCTTAGGAGGTCTTCTCATATGCCTCCCCTGTGGCTGGTAGAGGGACCCAGGCCTGCTCACTGCTCTGTGTGCCAGTCCAGAGGCAGTCTCCCTGGCAACTGTGCAGACCTTGTATACCCTTTCTTTAGAGTCATTCCTGTAACTCCCCCATCTTCGAATGAACTAACTCTAACTCCCTGCTCTGAGGGAGTAACTGCAGACTAATGAACTCCAGTCCCTCATACACAGCTCTCTACTCCCAGGGAGTGACTTTCCCAGACCCCTCTTAGTCTCTGAGTACATTTACTCGGGATCTCACGCCTCTCTAGCAGACACCTGTCAGGATGGAATTACACAACTCTCTGACTCTTAAACTGGGCCCTGTGTTGCAATCTACTGTGCATCCACTATAATTTGCCACAGTAGGTTTGACTTATGCCCCAACTCTGCAATTCTGTTCCCTGTGGGACCATAGTAGTGGTAATCAGTGACCAAACAGCTTCCTTAAAACAAATTTGTATTCATATAGAACAAAAGCTTTCACAAGAAAAATGTATTTTAAAGAACAATAAACCAGACTGTACATGTCTGACTTTTCCCTAAGGCATCCCAGGCTCTGGGAAAGTCCAGCTTCTTAGCCTCCTTCCACAGACTTGTTCTCCATGTTTGCTGGTCTCCCTTGACAGTTAGGGCAAGTGAACTTTTTAACTCTTTAGTGCACTTCTTCACTAAAAAGACTCCCAGTTTCAGCAAAACAATGTTTGCAACTTGCTAGAGAGACAGGATCCTTGAAGCTAACAGCTTACCCTATTGTCTTTAAAGTATATACGGGTGTTCTTTTCTGGAAAGCAACTGTGTTGTCTTTATACAAAGACCCCACTGAATTCACATATTGTAGACACAAACCCTCTATTACCCCAGTACATAACTACCCCTCACTGCCCAGGTCACAAAGTATTAATAAAATGATATAGCATTATTCAAAATTATTACATATCAGCTCAGCATCTGTCCCATAAATGTTTACCACTGAGTAAAGTAAGGAGGGGAGAGCTTTGGCCCTGCAAGGTAGGGAAGAGACTGGTTATCCAACTGGAAAGTTCTGTATGACTGCACAGAACAATGGCCCTAGATGGGCCAAGTCTTTACAGTTTAACTGCAATCGTGTTAATTATATAAGTTGAAACCTAGGTACCTACAAGTTGCATTCTCTACTAAAAAAGCTGACATCTTTAGATCTATAGTCATTCTTCTGGGAAGCAGAATAGGTGTAAGTATTAATAGAAGCAATCTTGTTTTAAGTTCCTCGTCAAAAAGTCTTTAGAATTAACAACCCTTTCCTATTAGAGATATTGAAATCTTATGTAAAGAATTCTGAATGCTAATCAAAATAATGGTACCAGGAATAACTTGTTTTCAGGGCTGATTTTCCCCTGCTTTTTAAATTTTAGGCAGCCGCCACCCAGTATTCTTGATATACAAGGCTACAACGCCAGGGGCAAGATTGCCTGGAATTGCACTGACTATGACAATTTCCATCACGCAAACAGCAAATGGGCCCTAATGACCAGGGGTAACTGGTCATCAAGGGCATCTTCACTTCCCAGGTTAAAGGTATGGTACTTTCTCTAGTAGAGGTATAGCTGAATATTTCAAATCAAAGCTGTGGTAAATGTCAAGGAAATAATAGATGCAAGTAGGAAACTGGCATCTTAGAGTTGTGCAGTTTGGTCCTGGTGCTGTAGGACTTTCTGTAGGACTTTTAAAATGGGGAATAATTTGCTATTAAGAGAATCACATATTCAGTACTACAGATTGAACCTCTCTAGTCCTGTGACCGCCATGGTCTGGAATGATTTGTTAGCTAGATGTCCACTTAACAAGCGTGTGGCCAAGTTCCGGAGTTCCATAAAGTTTGTTTACAGCAGTGGTCCCCAACCTTTGGGGGCTGCTGGGCACCCGGGGGCCGGCACCGCCCACGCGCCGCGTGCCCGGGGGCCGGCACCGCCCACGCGCCGCGTGCCCGGGGGCCGGCACCGCCCACACGCCGCGCGCCCGGGATTGGCACAGCCCTTGCGCCGTGCACCCGGGGACAGGGCCGCCCATAAGCTGCGTGCCCTGGGGTCGGCACCGCCCATGCGCCACACACCCAGGGACGGGGCTGGCCCCAATCACTCGGTGGGCACACAGAAATGGCCCAGCGGGCGCCATGGTGCCCATGGGAAGCGCGTTGGGGACCACTGGTTTACAGCCACCAGTCCTGGCTCTCAGTGTTCTGTGTTGTTATTTCGGTCTAATTTGCCCCTTAAATGTCTTCTAAGAGGCCAACAAACAATGGAAGTGTTGGTAATGCTGCTACACAACATTTACCTCCTGTAATTTGACAAATTCTCTAGTTTGGCACCAGTCAGGTCATGAAGGTGCCGAACTGGAGAGGTTCAGCCTGTCCAAGAAAGTTTAGTTACATAAACATACTTGAAATTAAAGTGATCAACATAATCAGGACAGTCTTTTTACAGGTTTTTAATGCCCACACAAAATCTCAAAACATGAGTCTTAGCACCAGAAGTGTACAATATCATCGGAACTTAGGAATAGTTGTAGCACTAAGTCACCAAGACATTATGGATTTGTTTGTGATGAGTAAACAAATACCAAGAGAAGAGTAACGGTCGAGAGAAAAAAAGAGAAAGTGTGAGTGTGTGTGTGAATGCATGCATCTAGACCGCAGAGGTACAGGAGTAAAAACAAAACTGCCCAACAGTTCATATTTGAAAATAAATGGTTTATAGGCAGTGTTGGAATTCAGATGCAGAATGAGGACCCACTTTGTTGCTCATTAGATACCAGCTCTAGTTCTCTTTCCATGTACTTCAAGTTGGATACCCTAGTCACCTCAACACTGTGGTAGGGGAAATGTCATGGAACAAAACACTCATGAATCCATTCTTCAACTGAAAACAGTTCTCACTCCATCTGTAATAGGGCAACAGATTGCTCTCTGTACAGGAACATCTTCTCTCACAGAAAAAACAATGGGTCTCTCTCGTCAAAGGCTTTTCTAGATCACCATGGGATCATTGTAACTCCAACATTTAGTTTATAGAACATTGTATTTATTTGTAAAGTTTGAGACAGTCACTCATTAACTCTCTAGTGCTGTCTTGATCTTGAAGGATCTCTGGACAACATGTAGTTCACTACTTGTAATTCTTAGTCTGTCTTAGTCCTGGGATTCTGCCAAAACAGAAGATTGACTGTGACATATTACAAGGGTAGTTTTCCAGGATGTGGATTACCAGCATGTGGCAATTAAGCTAATTTTATGTGGGAACAGAAGTATCATAGGTCAAAGTATTATGCTTTGTTTACTAACCCACCCAGCTGTCTTTTCCCACATCTAAAAGCTTGTCTTGCATTTTTAGTTTCACTCCATTGCTTTTCCTTCAATTGTATGTATACAGAAGACAGAATAGCAAGAATATATTAATTCATCACTGGTTGAACTGACTTCATCCTACCCATATTTTATCATATCGCCTGTACTTGAGGGAAAAGCTTTTTTTTTAAAAAAAAAAGTCTATTTTTCTTTGTTTCACACCAGAGTTAGTATATAGGAGGCCCCCGACTTGCAGCCGCCCAAGTTCCAACCCCCCATACTTACAACCATTTTTGTAAGTGTGGAAGGGGCCAAAAACCCCCGACTTCCGTCCTTGGACCGCATTTATGATGGCGCATAGTGCCTATCGTAAATGAGGGTTCAAGTTACGATGCCCCCGACTTGCAACACTTCCCCAGGAACTGATCGCATTGCAAGTCGGGTGCCTCTAGTAATTGCATAAAGCCCACGGTAGATCTATCATCTGTAGCCCACTACAGTAAAAAAACGAAACAAGAACAAAAAACCAGAAAACCCATCACCACCAGCTTTGTAATTCCAGTTGCCATTTATTTTATGGAAAATAAATCTCAAACCAGGTATCTGCCACTAGTATCAGGTTAATTTTGTTTCAGGCCACATTTTTTTAAACAAATCAGAATTTTTTTTGGCAGGTGTCAAATAGCGGAATTGAAGTTAGTGAAAAATTATATCCCCAAGCCTTGAGTACTTTAATTTGGTTTGAATACCCTATCAATTTTATTACTCATTATCCACCTCATACAGAGTCTAAGTTTTTTTAAATGTATTTACAACTGTATAGAGCCTGGCCTACTTTCTGATCCTTCTGCTTGGGTGTTGCATGTGTACTGACATACAATTTATGTTCCTGCTTCTTGTCCAACTGCTGATATTCCATCCCATTCTCACCCCCTCATTCAATTCATGAAATTTGCCCTAAAATAACATTATAAAAAAGTAAATGCATTATCTAGAGTTCTCAGCCTTATTAGGTAAAGATCAATTTTACGGACTCATCCCAAACTTAGGTGGACATTTTCACTCAACAGCAGGTAACCACATAACTTAGCCCAAATGGTGCTCTGGTTAAAGCCTAAACCAGGGGTGAAGAAAAGGGCCTCCACGGGCTGGAAACAGCCCATGAAAGCCCTGCCACTTCCCTACACCCAGGCCAATTAGGGTCTGGAAGTGGGAGGAAGCACACAAAGTTTCCTCCACCCTGCCAGGAGTGTGCGGCACTTAGAAGCATTTGCGCACTCTGCTGCCCCAAAGCCCTGATTGGGCTAGGGAAGAAGGGGGAGCACGCGAAGTCGCCTGGGGGAACCTCTGGTGGGGAGCAAAGACTTCACGCGCTCACCTAGCCCCAGTCCAATCGAAGCAGGTGTATGATCCATTTTGGCCCCGCCCCTTCCGGTGCAGCCCAGAGCTACTTCAAAAATTTCTGAAGTGGCTCCCAGTAAAAAAAATGATTGCCCATCCCTGATCTATTACAATGGCATATCTTTCCGCTGCTCAACTGCTAATGGTACTAGCCAACTGTACCCAGCTGCACAGTGTTCAATATCAGCCTTTTCGACCAGAAGCAGAAAAGCATTTCAGGAAGAGATTTAAAAGGAAAACAAATATACCAGACAATTTAAACCGAATTCAAATCATTTATTGCACCAAATGTTAAAAAGAAATAGACCAAAACAACATGGTACATAAACAGCAGTTTAAAAAAAAATTCACACAGTTTGAGACTGATACCCATTCAGTCAATCCTCAAAAATGCAATGTCATAAAACATGCAATTGTAATAATCAGATTTGCTTCTAGTATGGATAGGTATGTCATTATGATCCATTTAATGGGAGTAGCTAATGGATAGTGTATAATTGGCAGTTTAGACTCAATTCTGATTTGAGTCCCTTTAAGTCAAGAGTGGAGAGTGGGGAAAGGAAATGTTACTTAGTGACCAAGTTGTGTCACCTTTACATACAACTGTTTGGTGTTGTTAAAGGGACTCATTATCAAAGTGAAAGTATATATAAGCAAAACATTTATAATTTTGTCCTCCAATGAAACACACAGAATTAAAGTATATATTTGTACGTTTAAAGCAAAATAACTAACTAATATTCATTAATATTTGGTAAGCTATAAACTAGATTAAAATGTCTAGTTCTTTTTAAAACTGCTTTAGATGCAGTCCTACAGCTTCATCTGTATTGGCATTTGTCCCCCAGGTTTGTAAAAGTTTGTAATAATCTAAAGAGTGTACATTCTTTAAGTTGTAAAGTGTAAACTGCATTTCTGAAGGGTTTTGAAACATTATTCACTCACTTGAAAACAAGAAAAATATGTAGTAAGAAGTTTACAAAAGATTTATAATACCGATAACAATAAAAAAAAGCTTTGGAATCTTGAAGATTTAAGCTACATTTTTATTTCACGGTTTTAAACATTTTCCCCTGTACATTCATATCACTTTTCATTCTATTAAAAAATAAAACAAACATGCTATAAAGATGTCTAACACAACATTTGTACGTACTTACTGCTCTATCATGCTACACTAACGTGCCCAACCAGCAAGATGCTACAAAAATGTTCAACGGGTAAGACTTAAAAAGTTGAAGAAGCCCTAAAGATAGTATCCTGTCAACTGAGGTAGTATGTTTGGTGGGAAGGAGAAATATTTAAGTTTTTTTAGGCTAAAGACACCATTTTTTTAAAAAAAATTAAGAAGTATACAAACCTTAATTTTAGAAATCAAATTTGAGACTATAAAACAGGGCAGTCTCATAGTGTAATTTGTAAACAGCAGCAAAGTTATATAAAAGATAGTAACTACACTGTAAAGATTTTAAGCTGAGGAAAAGCTTCTGAATCACCAATTCCATACATATTCTTAAATTAAATTATAATCTTATCAAACACAGCAGCATTTGTTAGGGGGTTAAGTATTAAATTAAGGGTTTCTGATCAAGGTACTAATCCTGCAACATATGTTCAGGATGACATGCTGTCAATGGCTCTCCACGTGGATACAGTGGTCCACTTGCAGGCATCTCTGTAAAACTGGGGCTTGAGTCAGTTTGTACTAAGCAAGACAAGCCATTTTTGGTTGAATATAAACAGGAACTAGACAAACAAAATTACCATGAAAAACCTACAGGACATGAAGTAAGGAAAATGCATATTACACAGAATTCTTGTGTACTCACTAAGGAAGTCATTACACATAACTATACCCTCACTAATTGGAAAAAAGGAAGTTTGACAACAGGGGCACTTTCTATATGATTTGGTTTCAAGCAAATCATGAAATGGAGGTTAATGCAGCTCAGGGAACCCAAATCCGGGCAAACCAGAAGGCCTGCATAGATCAGCAAAAGAGATAACCCAAACCTCTGGAACTACAGAAGCCCCTGTACAGAGGATATTGGCGAAAAGCCTAAACTGTATAGAAATGTGTCTACCATGCTATCAAGTACTATGACTGGCCTATATCAGCTGACTGATGCTTTTGGGGCTTGGGCTGCATGGCTATGAAATTGTTGTGTAGATATTTGGGCTCGGGCTAAAGCACAGGCTCTGGGACCCTGTGAGGGGGAAATATCCCACAGTCTCAAGCATGGAAGTCTACACTGCAGCCTATGTTAGCTGATACAGGCCTGCCATGGTTGTTTTATTACTGTGTAAACATATCCTCAAAGTACTAAGCAAAAGGAGGCACCTGAAATATTAGATTGGAGAACCCAGATCTTAAATAATCTTATCTGTTTAGAAATCATACTTGGAAATTAAGAGGACTTAAACTTGAACACACAAACCTTCCGCACATAAATTTCTCATGGTATAGCTACATGTTCCTCGCAGAATGAGAAAGAGAAATGAACAAGGCTAAGGACCATTTTCTGTCCTATTTAGAACAAAATGAAAACACCATAATACTCACCTTTTCTCACTTTATTTCTTGAAGATTCTCTTTGTATTACCCTAGTGATTAGGTTTTTTTAAAGCAAAGCTGTACTTAAAATGTGTCCCTTCAACACTGTGAATTCTGGAATCACCAGCATGGATAATTCAGTGAGCCAATTAATGAATCCTAGCAGGCAGGAATGGTTCTAGTAGGAAGAGTTCATCATTTCTAAATGAGTATTGAGACAACTTGATATTAAGAGCCAAAAGTGACCTATATTACCCACCTCTGGGCTGCCATAGAATGTCTGATAGTCTAACACGCTGCTTGGGTGGGGGTTCCCTGCTTCTTGCTTCCTTTATTTGAAAATAATCTTATTTCCCTTTGCCCTTTCTTGACCTAAATAGTTTAATATGATCCTCAATAGTGTTTGATGAAAAAAAGTAACTTTGTACCTTAGTGTGTACACATGGCATTTAAATAGCAAAAAGTTAACTATGCCTGTGAGCAGAGCATATTAGATAGTTGTAATTTATTGTATGGAACAATAAGAAACTGGAGGGATGAACTATTTGATCTCTTCCTCAAATAAGTGAGTCCTTAATAGATCAGAAGGCACTGAGATGATAGTGCAAAAGTTCTGCTGAATCATAGTGGACGTTTGCAAATGTTCATACTAATAAATCATGGTGCCCAGGCTTGCCTTTATCCTCTGTTTAACTTAAAAACAGTACCTCCTTCCAGTGTGACTAAAGAGTCGTTTCCAAATAATAGTAATACATTTGACTAGTGAATTTAAAAAAAAAAAATAAACTTTTAACTTTATGGCAATTGGATGGTATTTGTGCATGTGTGTGCATGCGCGCATACACACACACACACACACACACACACACACACACACAGAGTAACATTCAGTAACACATACTGTACTTTAGCTTGGCAAACAAATCTCTAAGATGGTAATATCCGACTCCATTAAGACTTAGGACCAATTCCCAGTTTTATAGGTCAGAGAAACTTAAAAAAAGAAATCTATTAATGTTGCAAATGCAACAATGTAAACGTGAAGTAGAAATTCCATACAGCTTCCTAAAAAAATCCTCCTCTTTCAAAAAGCCTTCTTCAGCCTAATATTGGGGTGGCACAAATTATAATCAGAGCTCATACGGTTTCCTCATTAGTAAAACTAGAAGCAGCTGCAGCTTCCTTTCATCTTTTAAAAAAACCCACAATATCAACCTCACACATGCCACATAATTCAGCTGCTTAGTAAAAGTTGCTTGTTTTCAGCTGGCCACTACTACAATACAAAAAGATGTTTGTGTTCTGCAAAACTTCATGACCCATTCAAACATCTCTGTATTGGAATGCTATGTACATAGTTTACAACTCCAGTTACACAACCAAAGAAGCACACAAAACACCATGCGATCCCAAGTGCAGTATTAGAAGGCCCATCTTATTCCACCTGTTCTTTTTACTGCCACTTGATGTTTTTAGCAGTGTTTTCTGCTGACAGTTCAGTGTTCGCTGTAGTGTTTACTTTTGTCATTTAAAAAGACCACAAAGATGAATTCACCTTCATGATTCGTTAACTCAGATGTGAGTGTAAAAAATAAACCAAAATGAAAAACCCCAACAAACCACCTGAATGTCTTTTACATTATGTAAACTGAAGTCTTCAAATAAAGCATCCAGCTGAAAGTCAGAGTCAAAAGCTGTTGGAAAGCACGGTCATCACCTGCTTCCCTCACTGTGCCCCTCTGCCAGTGCTTGGTACTTGAATTCTTCAAGACTCCTGTAGTTTGCTTTTAGGGAATGACTATCCTGAGATTTCAACTTATAAGAGTATTTGAGCAACATTTGGGGAATGCGTGCTTGCAATAGCAGCCAACAGAGGCAGGTCATTGGATTCAATCCTAGAAGTTTAAGAAAAGGAAGAAGGTTTTTTAATATATACATCCACCTTTTACAGGAAACAAAAATTCTCTCTCCTGCTCCCAAATCCAGACAAGAAATACTTGGCAGTCACTCCCTATATTGTTGGTGATTTAACAGGCTGAAGTGAGGTCTCTTATCACTAAGGGTTTATTAGTTTTATTATTTGAACATTCATCACATATTAATAAATGTCTAATATTTATTTACACAATAAGAGATCAGTTAACACGGTGCATTATCTTTTCTTGATTTTAAATTCTTCACTAATTCACAAAATTCAGTTTTAGCCAGTAGTATTAATTAATCCGGTTCTACTGCATTAGTACTAAACACACACCAATTTGAAGAAAATAGTTTTTGCAGCGTGTTCTATATAATCAAAATCACAAAGGCTCAGTGGTTCAGCACCTCAACCGCTTTGAAGGTCCTGAGACAGAGGTTCATGTTCTTAAGTCAGCAGTGGTGCTTTAGAACTCCAGGTTAGAGTTAAAAGATTCCACAAACTGAGACTGCAGCCACAGTAATTTAACATTCCAAATGCACATTGCATCAAAACCTCAGTAGCAGTTCTTGACAACAGCACCTGATCTGAGTCGCATTATAGCTTGAAGTAGCTTGACAAGAAAAAGCACGGCCCTGTCAGTTTCAAGTCACTTCAGCTATGGGATTTTGACTCGGACATGGGATGTTGGGCACATTTGATGAGAAACAGAATGGGAACATGTCATGTATCTGGGGGAGGGAAAGTAAAAGAAGATGGAAAACAAAATACGGAAGGGAGGCAGTGTGAAGTGATTAGAAAACTGTACTGGGATTCAAGAGACCAGATTTCTATTCCCAGTACTGTCACTGGCATGTTGAGTGTCCTTGGGCAATTTCTGTAACCTGTGTGCCCCAGTTTACCCATCTGTAAAATGAGGGTAATGATTTGATCTCAGTAAAGTGCTTGGAAGTCAGCAAATGAGGAGCGCTATATAAGAGCAAGATATCTCTATTATTATTTAAAAACAAAAAATGGAACAATAAGAAATTGCAAGAAATTCCAGAGCAATTGCAAGCACTTTTGTTTTGTGTTTCCAGAGCACCCTGCAGAGTGGGGCCTTGGTCCACGATTAGGCTTCTATAGTACAGTAAACTTCCGATAATCTGGCACCTTTAGGACCCAGAGGGTGCTGGATTATCAGATATGCCAGAGTATCGGAAGAGGGGGCTATGCCACCCTGGAGTGGGGTGGGGTCTGGAGTGAGGTGGGGGGGATGCCACCCCAGACTCCTCATAGCCCCCCCTTCTGGTAGTCCGGCTCTGCCCCAGGCGTCCCTGATTCAGTCGCTGCTGAAACTGGCCAGCGGCTGACCAGAATCAGCCACTGGTCAGTTTCATCAGAGCTGACTTGGGAATGCCTGGGGCAGAGCAGCTGGGGTGCTTCTGGGTTGGTCCCGTAGCGCCGCCCCTCGGTGCTGCGGGACCAACCCCGCAGCACTCCAGCTACTCTGCCCCAGGCGTCCCCAAGAGCAGTAGGGGTGCTGCCAGGTTGGTCCTGCAGCCCCGAGGGGCGGTGCTACGGGACCAACTCAGCAGCACCCCAGCTGCTCTGCCCCCGGCTTCCCCGATTCAGCTGCTGGTCAGTTTAGGAAGTGGCTGAATCGGGGAAGCCGGGCACAGAGCAGCTCCAATTGTCCGGCTGCCCGGAATATTTCCGGGTTCCCAATGGTGTTGGACCATTAGGAGTGCCGGAGCACTGGATGCCAGACCAATGGAGTTTTACTGTAATCCAAATAATGAAAAACAATACATATAAGATTGATAGAGTGAGAGAGAAGAAAAAGTGGTCACAGTATCTTCATCTGGTTATGGGACCAGAGAAGTAAGGCTGAAAAGTGAACTGAGAAAAACTTCATAAACAAAACCAAGTTATTCACCGTAGTGATTCTGAGTTACTGTTCAGAGCTGCTTTAAAAAAACATAACAAAAAGAAAACCACTTATTGCTTTTGTCACACATGATTAACAGCAGTAAGATTCTGAAGATTCAGAATGGGTGTGACCACCAACTTCTTATATTATATTTAAATAAGAAGATAACCTATCAAGAAGGCTAGCCTGTATTTTCAACCGTTACAGTGAATTAATATCAGAACTGATTTCTGTCTGTCTTATTTCTAAAGATGGGCTTTTCAATTATTGTAGAGAACAAAATTAGTGGGAAAGAGGAGCAAAGAGCAGAAGCCAGCCCGATTAACACACTAAAAACAGTTGTGTGTGTTTGGGTTTCAGGATGTTGACAGATGCACATGTACAGGCTGCATATTGAGTAAAAACACTTTTGACTATCTCCTGAATAGAGAATTGCTGTTCATTTCTCCACACATAATTTTTGTATCCAGAACAAATGTTTGGTGGCACTGCTTCTGCCCATCCTCAAAGAGATACAAAAAGGGGAAAATAGATGATTTAATTGACTGGTAACAGAATGGGACTTTGCTTGTTTCATCCTGTCAAACTGCTTATGAAAAATAATGTTCTTTATTATAAATTTAAAAAAAAAACAGCTCAAAGGCACACATTTTCACACTTTTACTTAGCATCTCACTGTCCAGTAGGTTTGTGTGTGAAAGAGAAGCAAGCCTTCTCACTAAACAGTGGAGTAGCGTTTGAACTTCAAGGGAAGTTAGCCACCCAATCTTAAACAGCAGTTTATTGCAGCTTTACATCATACTCACCCCAATACAATTCCTAGCTCTTTTACATGGACTCTTGTATGTCCTCGCAGGTATTCGGAGAGCATTTTGCTTTTGAGGTACATCTCCTGTAGCCTATCCTCAAGATGCATTATACACTGTAAAAAACACACCAGAAATTTCAAGAATTGATTAGCTTTCATGTGAAACCATTGTAAAGGTGCAAACTTATTTTATATAATATAATTTTATAGCTACTATACCAGGAGGAATGATGTACGTAAAGTGTAGCTAAAACCCCCCGAAGAATGGGCATGCTGCTTGTTTTCAAGTGGTCAACACAATTGTAGTAAAATAGATTTGGGTCAGGCTGTTTTTCCCCGATTAGCACCTTTGTTGCACATCTGTCAAACAGCTAAATCCAACTCTTGCTGTAGTCAACTCTTACTGTAGTCTTTTCACTGACTTAATTAAAAGCTGGATCAGACCCAAAGACATCTGAAACCTGAAAATATTGACTATGTCTTCTTTACAATTTACTATTTTTCTGAAAGATGCAACTTAAATAGCTGAATCTAAAATCAGAACTTCCATTCTTGAAAAAACTAAATTATAAAATGGAGTACTTTTTATTTTTTTAAATATTGTATATTTTTACATTTGCAATCAAGTTGTGAGGACAATGATGTGGGCTGTAGTGACAGATTCTTTTGTTTATTAATTTACTCTAAAATCTCACTTATGAAGCCCTGGTAAATATTTTGTAGTATTAGAATTAAAAAGTTTTAATACTAGTTCTGAAACCCTGCTGAATCAAATTCTGTTTTTCAAAAGGCGATCGTTGAAGTTAAATTGGTAATTTAATAATTAGACTTTTTAAAAAAAATCATAGTTTATAACCTTAATATTAAATAAGTACAGTTACATTTTTTTTATAGACTGAAAAGAGAATTTACATAACAGAGCAATTATGTCAGAGAAATCCAGAACAAATGTTTGGTGGCACTGCTTCTGCCCACCCTCAAAGAGATACAAAAAGGGGAAAATAGAAGATCTAATTGATTGGTAACAGAATGGGACTTTGCTTGTTTCAAAATATGAGGGAAATCCCTGGTACCACTGAAGTCAATGGCAAAATTACCCGGGGGCTAGAATTACAATTAATATTTTTAGTGCTAGAATGGGGACTGGTAAGATACTTTATCCCAAACCAAATATGAAATAAATTTGATACATCATCTCTCTACAGCAAAGACCAGTCCACCAGAATCAAAATAATGCAGCTTTGCGTGCTCCTAAGAAATGAAGGCAAGCAGCATATGCAGTAAATCACATTGCAGAGCACATCTGACAAGAAGAGGCAGCAATTAGAAGCAAGTAACTTAATTTGACCTAAGTGTATTTCTCAAGTTTAAAGAATAAAAGCACTACATTTGTTCAAGCATGTGGGATTCCTAACACTGTCCTACAAATTTGAATTTCCTTTGGTATTTTATGCTAATATACAACACATTTTTGCTAACTGAAGTCTAAAACAGAAGAGAGCTGTCCGTGGTAGGCAAGATACCATATATTCTTTAGATGTCCTTCAGCAGTATAAATACATATTTGAAAAAACATCCTTTCAGTTCATAATGGTTCTCACATACTTGAGAACAGATATGGGGATTAAAAATTTTATGAAAGTTAAGAATATAGATGACAATAAAGAGAAGAGTTTATCTCTTCATTACGCTGTATTCTAAAGCAGATTCTGCAGCATCACACACTCCTGTATAGTAACCTTTACAAACAAAACACCTCCATGCATTGAGTAGCAGCTAAACGTCTGGAGATACCTAGAATTTGTAAATGTGATGTGTGGGTTCCTTGGGAAAATTCCTCTCATTCTTGATGGCTGAAGAGTTCAGGCTCATCATGCCTACACAGGCATGAGATGCGAAGTGGATTTTTTTTACGCTTCCTTTACGACTTATACCATTGAATAAGTGCAAAATTATCTACAAATCAGTTTTAATGTCAGAGGTAATATCTCAAACTGGGCTATAAACATTTTATATGATGTTTCTTATTAAAAAGGTTTATTTTAGCAGCATCCACACTGATTTTAGTTTGCTCTTTCTACTTACCACTGACATTCCTAAAGCTGGGTTTTAATAAATCTTGAAATGCCACAATAAAACATACCATTGGGGTTTGTTGCCTATAGCTCAGAGCTGGTCTCTGTTTTTTGTAGTACCATACAAAACACAGTCTGCTGATCTGAACAATGGGTGGGTGACCCAGAAGAAAAACTGAATTAAGGGTCTGAATTAAGGTTGATCAGGCATCCTTAATTCTGGCATTTACTAACTTGCCCTTGACTTTGCTATCTTAATGTCCTTTTAATATGGTTTTGTGCATGTAGTGTATCTGTAGGTGGGCAGCACTGTGCATGTTAAGTATATTTACTAAATAGTTTCACAGTAACTAAAAATCAAATAGATAATACCTGAAGTCTCTAACGTAAGCAGTTTAGCACATATGACTGAACAATTATCATTAGCCACAGTTGTTCATAAAGAAATACTTACAAAGTCAGCTGGGAGGTTGAGTTTATAAAGCTGTAAAATGGATTGCAGCAAACTGGACACTTGACTGGATACTAAGACATCTTTGCCAAGCTTCATATTGTCTGTCATCTTTCTCTGGCTTGTAGCCACCTGAACGTTCCATTTATCTGTATCGGCAATAATGCAGACAGCTTCTGCTATGGGCTCATCTAGAACTGGATGCTGCAACAGACAACAACACTAGCTGTTCAAAATATTTTCAACACTAATGAGACTAAAAGGTTTCAATAGCACTTAAGTGGGGGGAAATAGTTAAGAGAGAAGAGTGTGTCAAACAAATGAGACCAAACATTGTTTTTGTCTAAAACCACAGATAATTTGGATTTTTTTATTATTATTATTTACAGTGAACTAACTAATAAGACAAATTTGATTTGGGGCCAAAGGAAAAAAAATACACGAGTCAAATGTGTTGATTTTTTAAAAAAGGTGGGTGTGAAAGAGATAGCTATACACTATTTGCAAATTCCTTTATACAAAAGGAATCCCAGCTTCGCTATACGATCAGCTTTAATGCTGCTTTCTATTACAAGGGAGGCAGAAAGGATTAGGTTGGGGCTAACCTATGGCCTGTATATTTTTAAGACAAATTTCTGTTCAGTAAGCATTGAAAAAACTATAACTTCATTGCTCTGTTAAAAACAAGTCCATTAGAGAAACATGATTCTTTTTATTGCTAACATCCAAGCACTTAATGACTGCTACCAGGGCTTGTTAATCTTTAGTCAGCATTTACTATGCAACTATAAATAGATAGATCAATTACAATAAATTACTTGTTTTGAACATAGAAACAGAGCAAAATTAGACATTTTAGACATGGTCTAATATATGATGAAGTTTGTTCTTATGGCCAACTACAATCTGCTGTCAGATAGATGTGCTAATGGCATCTAGTAAAATCTCAGTCCCTGTAAAGATTTCTAATATCCATAATAACATGTACTGTTGTAGGTGGCAACTGTGTATTAACAAGCTTCCAGGTATCTGCGGACCATCTTGATTATGTATGTTACAATGCTATCAGCCTGTTAAGGCGACTGAAAAGGGAAGCACTTCAATATGATATTTTTCCTAATATAAAGAATAAACGTGTTACATTTTCCAAGTTGTAAATACAGAATTATATTTTCCTATTTATATTTGTGTTATAAAAGATTTACATAGTACAAATGAAAGCACATATATGAAAGTGGTATATGCGTCACATGTTCCACGAGTCAAGAAGTGTGACGTTTTCCTATTGGAGGCAAATGGTTTTACTCAACAGGAACTATCCTCTGTCTTTCCCCCATGTTCTCAGTAAGATCTTTCATTCCTACTATTATAGGTCAGTGGCTCTGAAAAAACGTAGGGAAACCTACATGCACTGCATGAAGCAGATCTGCTGGTAACCACTGCTTGAGTTTTTCATCATTACTTATTCCATGCAGTACCAGATCAGGCATGTATGTGGGACAGTAACCACCGAGAAGTGACCTTCCAAAGTTTTTCACACTTGGACTGCTGATTATGTTGGATCTGAAACAGAAGAATATGAAGCCCATTCAAAAGCCAAGAGCATAGCTACCCTTTTGAACTCTCTCCCCACTCCTCCTATAGGCACAATGCATATGGTGACATTGTCAGCATAACAGACTTGTCATAAGATGTTAAGATACATGAAACGAATACAATTCTTATCTGACAGACTGCATTTAGATATTGTTGATAGACCTGACATTAACTAGCCCTCGGGCTCACTCTGTGCCTCACTCTGTAGTCTGCTTAAATTTACATAACATGTCATCTAGCATTTAAAATTAAGCAACGCTAAATGAAGCCACACGTAAGGAAAAACAAAAACAATATAGAATTAATATTGATGTAGGAATTTGAATATCCCCTAACTAGTTTTAAACAGTTCAGAACATTTTAGTTTCCTAGATTTTAAGAAAAGATGACAAGTCTGCAACCATTAGGCCTTGTGTAATAAACACACACCTTGGTTTCACTGCTAGTTGGCTTGCTGAGCTTGAGAGTTCATTGCTTGGTTCAATGAATGCATAACTAAATGCATATGCAGTCTCAAACAAAGCAAAGGCATCCATCTTGCATCAAAATTATGCTTACATTAAATTTTAGCCTTCATTGATCCTATGTACCAAAAGTCTGATTAGAATATTTTGTAAACAGAGGGAAAACGTATGCATTGTTTTGCTCTCTCTAAACATAAAAGGATGGGGAAAATATTTTGCTCAGATTTTGAAAAATGTTCACCTTCTGCCAGAGGCCAAAGATAGAACATTTCAGCACCAAGGGAGCAGTTTTCAAGATCCATAACCATAATAAAGCCCAGATAATTGACTGAATGAAGTACATAGAGCTCCACCTGTTTACAAGGGCTCCATGTACAGCTCAGAGCCTAGGTAGGAATGGAGATGTTATAATGGAAATTGTTTTGTAGTCCTAACTATAATAGTGATTTCCAGCAAATATTAAAAGTAACTTTGATGTAAGTACTTGAGACCAGTCAAAGATTTTGTTTGGTTTTAAGTAAACAAATTTAATGCTTATGCTTTAGACAGGGGAGCTTTCAAAGCAAAAAGACAGTAACTGTCCATGCTCCCTACCTCATCAGATGGGTCTTAGCCCTGCCAAAGGATCAGAAATATCTAAGAAAAGAAGCCCTGTCAAAAATGATCACTGCATGTCAAAATAATTGTTTATCATCCTACTCAACCTAGGCCTTTTGCAGAGACTGCCAACAAGGGACCCAGTTACAAAAGCTATTTTACAGTGCTGACACAGCAGCAAGAAACTGAGTTAAGGCCCCCATGAATTTTACAGATGACTGGAACAACTCTTGACTAGTAACAATGTTTGACCCCACTTAGTATAAGACTCACTCAAATACATTCTTTACCTTGGTAAAGGAAGTTCTACTTCTGTAAATTCTTCATGCCTATTACTGATATGGCCTCGAGGGTGTAGATCAAAGGTACATGAAGCACCATCATCATCGCTGTCTCCCAGTGCACTGTCTGAACTCTCATTCCTACGAATCTCCCCTTCAGTTCTCAAGGGGCTTTTCCTTCCAGGATCCCCATAGGAGACATCTTCAGTGACTACTTGGCCGGAGTCCTTTAAATCAGAACTTGTTTTAACAGAGTCAAATGAATGGTCCTCCCCATTCTTGGAGCGCAGAGTTCCAGCTTCTAAGGTTTGTGGTTTTCTTATTTCTATTTTCTTATCAGATGACTTCAGTGGTTCATCTGACAAGCCAGACGTATTTACTACATTCGTTTCAATTTTATTACCCTCAGCAAAATATTCAAATATACTTGCACTCGCTTCGCATGATGAAATTTGTGCATAACAGATATTATGCTTAATGTGTAATGGTTTAAGGGGGGCTTTGGAAGTTTCGTGTTGGCTCTGAGGAGTTTCTGCAGGCACATTTGGTGGACTTGAAGTACAGCTTTTTCTGAATGCCCTAAAATTTTCATCCATTTCTCTCCTGTGACTTTCTAAATCTGACTCTGGTGATGTAGAACTTCCAATCTGGAAGGAGACCCTTTCTAACGAAGGAGTCCTAGCAACAAATCTCTCAGGACATGGTACAGCAGATGACCTGTCATATGGCTTTTTTGCTGCTTCACTCGTGGCCTGGTTGCTATTCTTTAACTCTTCCGTTAAATCCTCTGATTCTATTTGTTCTTCAAAATGGTTGGACTCAGCTTCTATATCATCAACTACCTTCCCTTTCTTATTGTCATCCATCATTCCTTTACACTCAGGACTGCCAACTGTGCAGTCTTTTGATGCAATACAGGAGACCCTGGAGATCTGATCAGCCATTCCTGTTACTTCTTCATTCTTTTCTTTTGAAGACGTTGGCACAGCAGGAAAGCTCTCTGGATTACCAACATGCCCCACAGTGCTACTGGTTTGATCTCCACCATTCTTCGGAGGTAGGACTGGAGGCACAAGAGCAGGTTCATTCTTAACAGTGACAACCACATAATCAGACTCCTCAATCTCTCCCTTTTCCAATGTAGTTGTGATCTTGCTTCCATTTAGCAGTTGCTCCTCCTCTCCAACTTTCCCATTCCAGGTCAGTTGATTTTCCTGTAGCTCAGAACACCGCAGGAAGTATGTCAGAACATAGAGAATACGCTGAACTAATTCCTTATGTTTTCCAACAATCACAGTCCGTGTCAGCCTAACGGGAGAGCCTATGGCACCATATAGATCACCTATAGAAACATATAGGGAAACAGGTACTTCACAAACATGTACGTAGTTACACTACAAGCTTCAAAAATAGAAAACAGACACTCACTACATACTTTGTAAGAACACACAATTTGGGAAATTATTTTAAATTTCATTTTTAAAAATGCATTTCCTCACAAATTAATGGAGGCTTGAACCATTTACTTCTATTTTTTTCTAAACCCACATATTTCCTCTATTTGCCTCCTGGCATGTTTTCCTGGGTTGATCGTGAGAGTGCTAGTATTCAACCTCTGTCATCTCAACACCATTGGGAAGTTTTGTTTTTCAAAACAAAGCTTACAAGACATAATTTTCATTTGAAAATGGAGACCAGTAAAGTAAGTCCTTTTATTTAAAAGCTGAGCCTAGTTGCTATGGAAATCATAAGGAAACAAATAGAAGCCCAACTGACATTTTTAATAGAGTTTCTAAGATTAAAAGCCACATCAAAGCCTTGATACTAAGAACACACTCACAAGATTTACTTTATGCGCACAAGCAGTCCCACAGGCATAGGGAAGGAACAGGTTAAAAACTGTAAATAAGTTAGATGTATTGAAGTTGGCAGGGTCTGACAAAATGTACCCTAGAGTACGTAAGGAACTAATTGATGCAATCTCTGAACCATTAGCAATTACCTTCAAGATCACAAGGAGGATGGGTGAGATCCCAGAGTGCTGCAGAAGAGCAAACATTGTAAATATCTTTTTAAAAGGAGAGAAAAAAAGGACCAGGGAAATTATAGATCAGTCAACATTATTTCCAATACCTGAAAAAATATTGTTTAATAGTTGCCTGCAGTAAGTTTTTAAAGTACCTAGAGGATCATAGGACTAACAAGTAACAGCTAGGTAGCAAGGATTTGTCAAGAACAAGTAATTCCAGACCAGAAGAATTTCCTTCTTTGACTAGGTTACTCTGACCTAGCTGATGAGGGCCGTGGGGAGCGGGGGCAGGGGAAGAGAAACCAGTAGACATGATGTGCCTTTATTTCAGTAACATTTTTGTTGCAGCCCCAAATGACATCTCATAAGCAAACTAGGAAAGTGTGGTCAAATTTAAAATTACTGTAAGGTAGGTACACAACTGGTTGAAAGTCTACTAAAAAAGTAATCAGCAATGGTTCACTGTCAAACTGGATGTATCAAGCGGGATCACGCAGAGGACCTGTCCTGGATCCGGTACTATTCAGTATTTCACTAATGACTTGGATAATGGGGTTGACCATATGTTTATAAAATTTACAGATGACACCAAGCTGGGAAGGGTTGCAAGCCCCTTAGAGGACAACATTAGAATTTAAAAAAGATCTTGTCAAATTGGAACAGTAGTCTGCAATCAACAAAATGAAATTCAATAGAAGACAAATGCGAAGTACTTTGCTTCAGAAGTAAAAACCAAATAGACAACAAAATGGGAATAACTGAGTAGGCAGCAGTACTGCTGTCGGGGCTGGCCACCAGTTACCCCTGCACCTTATTACAGACGGTCCGGCTAAAGACGGCAGTGAGCCGGTTTTAACTGGTGATGACCTAGCCCAAGGCCTCCTTAGTTGCATCAACAAATTGTGAGATAATTAGGCCCAAGGACATGAGGTCTGAGAATTAGATAGCCATGGTGTTTCCTGCCAGAATCTGCTTGTGAATGTTTATGCCCCTAAGAAAGGAATAATTACAAGATGGCCGAAAGGCACTGATTGGGGAACAGTCTCACCTGTGGACCTAGGTCGTGTGTGTGCGCGTGTGCCCAGGGACTTCCCACGCTGGAGCAGCACCCACTACTAGCCCTCAAGAGAATGGATGGAGGATCCGGGACTGTCTGTGGCAGAAGGGGTGTAAGCATTGGATTCTTGCTTACTTGCTTGCTTAATTGCCTGCTTCTCCGCAGCGAGAAGCACATATTTAGTAATGCACGAAGGCTGAGAGGCATAATATGCCCTGGCAATAAAACCTCCTATGTTTAATGTACCTGGTGTGGCTTCGTTAAGTGTATCCTAGCCTTCTGTTAGAGCAACAACTGCTGAAAATGATCTAGGAATTCTAGTGCATCACAAGTTGAATATGAAGCAATATCAGTTGTTAAAAAAGCCTAATATAATTCTAGGGTGTATTAGCAGGCATATCATATGTAAGTCATGAGAGGTAATAGTCCTGCTCTACTTGGCACTGGTGAGGCCTCTCATGGAGTACTGTATCCAGTTTTGAGAGCCACCCTTTAAGAAAGATGAGAACATACTGAAGGAGAAGTCCAAAGATAAGCAATAAAAAATGATAAAGTTTAGAAAGCCTGACCTGACCTATGAGAAAAAGTTAGAAAAACTGTGTAACCTTAGTCTTGCCAAGAAAGGGAGGGAGGGAACCTGATGATAGCCTTCAAATATGTTAAAGACTGCTATGAAGATGATGCAGCAAAGGAGTTTTAGGTTAGATGTTAAGAAAATGTTTTAACTATAATGGCAGTTAAATACTGGAATAGGTGACCAAGGGAGGTTCCATAATGCTCATCACTGGAGGTTTATAAGAACAAGTTAGACAAACACCTTTCAGAGATAAATTATGTAAGCTTCAGCATGGAGTGACAACAGATGACATCTTGAGCTCTCTATATTTCTATGACTGACAGTTGGGTATATTAAAGCAACTGCTTGCTTGCAGGATTCTAGCCTAATTTAGTATTTAGGAAGAGTCTTGGAGCAATAATAGTATTAGGGCAGCTCAAAAGAAAAATGTAAACAAAAAATTAAGAACTGCAGAGACTGAGCAGTTCCTTGATTAACAATATGGTTTTATTACTTATAGAATGCTGCATTCGACAAACATAGCATTTTAGTATAATTTAATAATAAATCATGCATTTATATAAAACTCCATTTTAAAAGCTATTTACAAATACTACACCATCCTTTAAAAAATGTTTTTAGAAAGTACATTTGTACTATGAATCCTGTCTTTTGAGGAAGGAACCACCAGAGGGCAACATTTTACTTCATATTAATACAAATTATAACACCTAAACTCACTTTTTTGTGCTGAGAAGAGAGAACTGAGACATTTTGAGCTCAGCCATTAGAATTTGTCTGGGTTTCTAAAGCTAGTATTATCTTCCTATGGAGCCTACTCTGTAATGTAGGTACTGGGTTACCACATTTGGTAACAATTCATTTCCCTTCTTTTCCTAAAGAACCACTGGTAACTTTTGCTGAGAGAGAGGACAAGATCTACTGCCCAAAGGAGGAACTCCACAGTTCCACTCTAGCTGGCTATGAACCTCAGCCATGGCTTATTTCCCCAAACCAGTTCCCACTTACCTGAATCCCAGAACACCCAATTTCCCCCCACAATAACTCAATAACTTTTTTTTTTTAAAGCAAGCAATACAACTCTCCACGAATTTATGAATGAGAAAGGGAGAGAGATAAACTAGAGGTTCCCAACCTTTTTATGCTGGGGACCAGCAAACCCATTCACAAACCTTTGGCAGACTGGCAATATTTTATGTGCATATTTGCCTATTCATTATGCAAATAATGAACATGCAAATATGTAAATACAATGTTATCTGATTGCCTAGCCCCAACCCAGTGCCTTACACCCTTTAACGCCCCACCCCTGCTCCCTATGCCCTTTGACCCTTTAACCTCTGATCCCTATTGCCCAGGGATGGGCAATAATTTTGGGGGGGGGGGTACCACTTCCAGAAATTTTGGAAGTGGCCGCAGGCCAACCTGGAAGGGGCGGGGCCTCAGGAGGAAGGGGCAGGTTGAGAACTATGCTGCTGGGTATGGTGACCTTATTGTCTGAACCAGCTGCAGCTAGTAAGAACAGGTTAATTTAAATTATAAAACAGATTAAGTGTTTTAACTTCCTCGTGTTAGTTTATCAAACTTCATTTTAAATTAAGTAATATATTCTATCCAACACAAAATGTTTCAATGTTTTCTTTATTTATGGGAGGAGTGAAGAAACCATTTGGGGTCTGGGGGGGTCACTGACCCACCCAAAAAAACAAAATCAATTCAAGATCACACAAGTGAGAAGCAAAAAAACCCTCCAAAGCCCCCCAGTTCTCACTGATGTGGCCCCGACTGACACCTCACTCACGGGGTGTCCCAACCTCACAGGGTGAGGAGAAGGGAAGGGGGAAACTGAGGTTCAGAGTTTCCCATAGGCCAGATTTACTTTTCTAGGATTCTGGAGTTAGTGGATTTTATGGACCTCCTTAGGCTCTGGGGTAGGGACAAAAATAAGGGTGGTAGACAAGGCTGCTAGCAAGTAGGATAGGGATAGGGTGCAGGATCTGGGAAGGACCTGGGGTGCAGAAGCAGGCTGGGAATAGGGTGTTTGGCCAGATGGAAGAAGCAGGAACAAGGGAGGGTGCAGTGTGGGGCCAGGAGAGAGGGTGCAAAAACAAGGGAGGGTGTCAGAGCAAGCTAGGGGTGCTGGGTATTGGAGGGGAGGGAAGTGACAGAATTGGAGGGGGGAGGGGTCTGGATATGAGGGGGAACCTTACCCGGCTTCGTGATCTCTTGCAGAAATGGCTGCAGCCATGCTGTCCTAGCCACAGCCACAGGCCACCCTCAGAAGTGCCAGGGCCACAGGCTGCACCAGAGGCACCCCTGCTGCAGCCACACAGCTTGGGGCCAGCCCCGGAGGTCCGACAGCCACACGGCCCCAGGTCCGCTCTGCAACACTGCAACCTGGGCCAGCCCCGCTACTGCAGCCCACCCCAGAGGCACCGCTACCGTGAGTGCGCAGCCTGGGGCTGGCCCCGGAAACACTGGTACCGTGACCCAGGGCCAGCCCTAGAGGCACTGCTACTGCTGCTACCGTGGCCTGGGGCTGGTCCAGGTGGCGCCGCTACCATGGCCAGGCAGCCTGGGGCCAGCCCAGAGGCATTGCTACTGTGGCCCGGGGCTTGCCCTGGAGGTGCTGCTATCGTGGTCACGCAGCCCGGGGCCGGTTCTGGAGACGCCATGTCAGCAGCACCTCCAGCCTGTGGGGCTAGCCCCAGACCACATGGCCATGTTAAGTGGCGCCTTCAGAGCTGGCCCTGTTGAAGCACCTCAGCAGCAGCAAGAGGGATAAAGGGGTGGGGCTGAGCTCCTTCCCCCTACACCCCCACAGGGCCTGTAATTAGGGGGTGGGGCCTATAATTGCTGCTATAACCCATGCCAGCATCCTCACCCAACACCCATTTGACCGCCCCCTTCATTACTCCCCAGAGCGAGGCTGGCCGCTAGAGAGCTGTGCGGAAAGAGGAGCGGCTGTTGGTGGCGCATGCACTCCCTCCTTCATGCCCCTTCCCTCCCCAAGCGTGTCTTGTGCCCCAATGGGTTGAGTGGGGGGAGTAAGGAGCCTTGGCCGGGCCTCCATTACCAAGGAGGGAGAGAGGGAGGTGCCTCCTTCTCCGCCTCCTCCTGCCGCAGCCAGCAAAAGCGGCCCTGGGGCCAGAGCGTGGAGCCCTGATAGGCCGCCATTACAGGCAGGGGGGGCGAAGGGGAGGAAGGCATCTCCTCCTCTGTCTATTTCTGCCACCACCTCAGTGCTACTGCTAGCAAAAACGGCCATACAGGCAGAGCGCGGCATCCCGGCTGGCTGCCATTACCGAGGAGGGGAGGGAGGTGCCTCCTCCTCCTCAGCCCTAGTGGTGGCACGTGTGCTCCCTCCTCCTTCATGCTCCCTCCCTTCCAAAGCACAGAGGAGTGGAGTGGCTCCTCCTGCTCCGCCTCTTCCTGCCTTGCCACAGCCACCATGGCTGCCAGAGCTGAGCCACCATGAAGAGCCAGCTTGAGCTTCGGTAGCTGCTGCAGCCGGGCAGCCAGCAGGTCGCAGACTGGCAGCAGTCCATAGCCCAGCAGTTGGGATCTGCTCAGATAAGCAAACGAACTTGATACTGACACAGAGCTATTGTTATTCAAGTTGCTTCTTTAAAACTGCACTGAATTTTCTGTTTTTTTGTTTTTTTACATTGAACAGATCGAGTGCAAGAAGAAAAAAAAAAATCGAGGGGTAGGGAGGGATTTTCCAAATAATGGAATTTTGAGAGAGAGATTTTATGCATGTAACTTTCTACTCTGCAAACATTCATGTCCACAGACACTGGGCCTGAAGAGGAATTTTCAGAGATAAATAAAACTGCCAGTTATAAATATTTTGCCAGCTCTCAGTCACATGCTTCTTATATAGAATCCACTTGATTCCATATATCAAGATAATTTCTAAGGGCATGTCTACACTGCCACCCTAGTTCGAAGTAGGGTGGCTAATGTAGGCATTCGAACTTGCAAATGAAGCCCGGAGATTTAAATATCCCGGGCTTTATTTGCATGTTCCCGGGCGCTGCCATTTTTGCATGTTCCCGGGCGCCGCCAATGAGGAGTAACGGTAGTTCGAATTAGGAGCTTTAATGCGAACTACCTAGCCCATGCCGCGTGTAGCCGCGGGCAGGTAGTTCGGACTACGGGGCATTTAAAAATGGCGGCGCCCGGGAACATGCAAATAAAGCCCGGGATATTTAAATCTCCGGGCTTCATTTGCAAGTTCGAATGCCTACATTAGCCACCCTAGTTCGAACTAGGGCGGCAGTGTAGACATACCCTAAGTAATATATCTGAGGAATTGGGACCAGATTCTCTAGATAGTGAGCTACCCCTTTGAGCAACTGAGAGGGAGCAAAAGGACTGTAATCCCATTGCTAATGCCCAGCACAGAATTTCCCTGGCATAGGGGGAACACTCTGCTTGCCCATCTACATTATAGCCAGGACCTCTGCCTCTCTCATGCCCCACCTCTGTTTCCTAATAAAGGGGATACATGTGAGCTCCAGTGATATACTCCTCAGGTAGAAGAAGCACAAATCAGTAGCTGACTTAAACTAAGACTACTGCAAGGCAGCATTAATATAAGAGAAGAGTGAACCAGAGAATCAGAACCAGCTCCCTGACACCTCTCTCCACCACCATCCCCTCTATACTTAGCTACCCACCTATGAAGTATTATTTTTTAAATATCTGCATATGTCCAATGATGCATTTGTAGAGGAATACTACCTTTCAATTAAATAGATTAACATTTACTAACAGTTTTTACACCAATTTTTTTTTTTAGAATTTTCTACTGACCGAGCTGTGCCCACAGAGGGTTGTAAGGATGTGATTTTGCCAGCAGGTTTACAGATTGTGATGTGCCTCTCTCAGAGGTCTTTGTTGAAGGATGGTCAATTGGCATTACAGTTGGGACCCATGCCAGATGATAGGTCAGCACTGCCGTCAATAAAGCAGCTAAAAACCTAAAGAAAAAAAACAAAACAAAAATAAAGAGATGCCAGGAAAAAAAAAGGTAAGTATATTCATGCATGTGTTTCCTGTTATGTTTGTCTACATTAGAGCAGAAGTTAGTGCCAGGCTGAAGGGATGAAGTAGGAGGAAACATACTGGTTTTTGTTGATCTGTTCTATCAGAAGTGTAAATTGCTTCACAAAGCGCTGGCATAGCTGGTTCTTTTCTGAAGTACTAGACATCATGGTAAGCCACACGGGTTCTGCAACCCTTGGAACGGTGTACAGGTTCCGGATTGTAAGCCTACCATAAGAAAGAAAAAGAAACTGTCAATGAGGTTTCAAAAATATAACAGAAGAAAAAAAAACCCAGTTTTCTGCCATCTTTTTTAACAACAGGTGTTAGGAGTTCTAATACTTACGTGGGTGCTGTATAGCTAGTCAGAGGCTCCACTCACATAATGAGAGGTGTACTGTAGGACACTACATTATCTGAGATGCACTGTAAGTGCATCAGCAACATTTTTATTGATACAATTGCAATTCCCTTGACAGAGAACGCATTCCTCTGAGCATGTAAGGATATGGAAGGAGGATATGAAATTCATCTGACAAAGAAAGTGTTCCTCTGAGACAAATTGAATAGTTGGGCTAAGCATTATAATGTTTTAAGGAATCATGGTTTATTGCCACAAAGTTCAGTAGGTTAGTTTTACCCAGCAACTGCTTCACATACAACCAGCAATCATTTCATCATACTTTCTGGTAAATGGTGTCACTAAAAAGATGCAAACTGAGACTCTAGGACAGCATTTCCCAAATTAAAGGCTGCGGCCCGGTACCGGGCCGCGGGAAAAAAATACCGGGCCTCAGCGTGGCTGCCAGGGTGTTCCGGGCTCCCAGACTGCCCATTCAGCACTGGGTTCCTCAAGCCCTCAGCCGGGCTGGGCGGATGTAGCCGTATGGTTCAGGCTCCCAGCAGAGGCATAGTGAGGGTTACCAAGTGAGCTCTTATTGCTGGCTGTGGAGGGAGGAGGAAGGGTTGGATATTGGCCAGAGGGAAGCAGGGTCGGGGCAGTGGAGGTGCCCGGGGGAGATAGGGAGGGAACTGGCCAGTGGAAGCAGGGCTGGCCAGGGGAGATCGCACAGGTGGGAACCAGCTGGCGGGGGCAGTGAAGCTGGCTTGGGGAGATCATGGAGCAGGGCTGGACGGGGGAGGGGGAGAGAGGGCAGTGGGGCTGGCCAGGGGAGATCGCGCGGTGGAGGGAACCGGCTGGCAGAAGCGGGGCTGGCCGGGGAGGGGTGGGAGCAGTGGGGCTGGCCAGGGGAGATCGCGGGGGTGGGGAGAACCGGCTGGCAGAAGCAGGGCTGGCCGGGGAGGGGTGGAAGCAGTGGGGCTGGCCAGGGGAGATCGCGGGGGTGGGGAGAACCGGCTGGCAGAAGCAGGGCTGGCTGGGGAGGGGTGGGAGCAGTGGGGCTGGCCAGGGGAGATCGCGGGGGTGGGAACCGGCTCGCGGGGGCAGTGAGGCTGGCTGGGGAGGGGTGGGAGCAGTGGGGCTGGCCAGGGGAGATCGCGGGGGTGGGAACCGGCTCGCGGGGGCAGTGAGGCTGGCTGGGGCAGACCACAGGGCTGGCTGGGGAACTGGCTGGCAGAAGCAGGGCTGGCTGGGGGGGCAGGAACAATGGGGTTGAGCCAGGGGAGATCACATTGGGGAGGGGGTGGGAAACCAGGTCGCAGGAGCAGCAGGGTTTGCCAGGAGAGATTGGGAAAGAATCGGCTGGCAGAGACAGCCGGGCTGGCTGGGGGGGGTGGGGAGGAGAAGAATCGGCCAGCAGTGAGCAGGACAGTTCAGGCCGCACGCAGATCCTGAATAAAAATGTAAAAGCAGTGCCTTTTAAATATCCCCACTGCTGACAGTGAGGTTTAAAGGCACTACAATGTGTCAGAATGGAGAGAACCTGGTGCATTCACCATCCGGAATGAGAAGATGGATAAAAAATTCCAAAGATGGTGTCAGCTTTCTGAAAATAAATGAGCCCCTTTTCAATACATGATGTGAAGGTGCAGGGTTTTATTGGATTACAGTCCATTTTTCCAATCTATATTCCCTTAACTTGCTGGTAAGAATATTGTGGGTGGCCGTATCAAAAGCTTTGCTAAAGCTGGCTCTGGGGGCTTTGGGAGAACCAAAAAACACCATATTTGCATAGTCGTAATTTGCTTAATGAATATGCAAAAATGCAAATGAATGTTACCGGTCCTCCGAAAGCTCGTGAATGGATTTAGTGGTCCCCGTGTCAAAAAGTTTGGGAACCCCTGCTCTAGGAGAACCTTTAAGATTGAAGAACTATGCTCTAAGAGCAACTCTGAATGAAATCTGCAGCTTGATTGATCATCCTGGCTTTACAACAACCAGCCAGATGCTTTACCAACTCCGTAAATATGCATAGATGATTACTTAATACATAACATGCAATTTTAGAGGTGTGATCTTAGACATACAAGTATTTAATGGGCAGATTAATAGCAAAACACAAATCCATCACAAATGGCAGCCATCTCCAGTAATGGAGGTTAACATACCTCCAGTTTAATTCTAAACAGATTTGCATGATTCACAATTAAATTTCAAGTTAAAGAGATTGGCTTCTACACATTACAAGTTTTATACAATCTTCACAAGTTAGCAAGTTCAGAAATAACCTTATGGTAGTGCAAAGTCTTCGTCTTTCTAGAAAAATTTTCTGTTGTTCTGTGGATGATTAGTGCATGCAAATTTGTAACAAAATGTTCTTTCTACTTTACATTTAAAAATCTGTGTTGATGCATTTATGTTTTGGGCAGGGGGTTGGACTTGATGACCTCCTGAGGTCTGTTCCAACCCTACCACAGCAATCTAGCTTTGTGTCTCTAAGCAACTCCCTGCACGTATACAGCACGTCTAGACGACGTTTTACGTTTGAGAGAAGATATGCAAATTCAGCGGAATTTGCATATCTTCTTCCAATTACTTTTTCAAAAGAGTTTGGGGGTTTTTTTTCCCCGAAAAAGCAAGCAGCCAAGACGTAGTTCTTTCGAAAAAAAACCTCTTTTTTCCAAAGAGCCTTCTTCCTCAAAAATTGAAGTGTACAATTTTTTCAAAAGAACCATATCTAGACTGCTTGCTTTTCTGAAAAAAACTCTTTTGAAAAACCGATCGGAAGAAGATATACAAATTCCCACCAAATTTGCATATCTTCTTTTGAAAGAAAAAAAGTAGTCTAGACGTGCCCATATAATTCAATTTGTGTGTTTATTTTATTTTTCTTAGATATTTGTATATGTTTATTTTACTTTTGATCTGTTAGTTTATGCCAATTCTGTAAGCAATTTACTTTTTCAAGTTTGCCAAAAGTATTTTTTCTATTCTGTGATGAGAATACTTACTCTTAGGCATGTTATTTAAGACATGCTCTGGTGCAGTATGAACAGCGTCAGTTTGAACTCTTGCCTATGGGGCTAAACATTGTGTGAAGGCTGAGTTTTAGGGCTCATTCTTCAGTGATGATCCTGAAAAAGCTAAGAAAGGATTAAATGGGCTCCGCAGGGAATCCCAGTCATTGTAGCTACAGTGCTCCATTATCTGTAGGAATATAATGTGTTTTCCTCAACTGTCACTCTCAGAAATGGCTATACCATTTTTGCAGATGTTTCAGTCTGAGGAAGCTTCCTAACTTGGAAAACAATAGCTCAAATGATTACAGTTTGGCAAAGTTGTAAGTATCTGAAACAAACACTGGGCCTTATAACAGGAAATACCAGATGTCCGTCACTTTATATAGTGCCAATTGCTTTTCCTATAATATGGTGTAATAACAGCTCACCTGAATTCTCCCAGGGCATCCGTAACACGGCTGATATAAACCTGTACTCTTAGGCTGGATTCTGCTATTTTTCTACAGAAGATCATGGCCTTGAAAGAAAAACAACAAAAAGTGACATCTTGAAAAATGGAAGAAAGTTGATATTTTTATAGCTCTATCAACATGTCTGAATTGAACAACAGACACTGTGGCTTGAGCCCCGATGCTCTGCAGCCACTTAGGATAGCAAAAGCTGCCCACATCCCCATGTGTGACTGTACAGGACCAATCTAGAACGTGTGATCAGGTGCATGCAGAGAGGGAAGCAAGGGCTATATGCTAAACACTCTCTTCCTTCCCTCAACTCTTTCAAAGCAAATATGCACTTTCTCCCACAATACATGAACTAATTGAAAAACCATCTAAAATGGGAGGACACCCCCCCCCCCATATATCATGGAAGAAGGAGACCACACATATACATATATATCCTCCTTCCAGTGCAAGTAGACAGCTCAGGGCTGGGGGGGGGGGGGAATTCTGGCCCTAGAGCACACCTTTTTCCAATGCAGTTAGTAGTGCAGAGAAGCTACGTGCTAGGCCACAGTCAGGGCTGAGTCTGCAGCTTGGCTTCACCCCCTGATTATTTATACCTTTCTAGGCTCTAGAGTATTCCATCCCTGCTTAGCACTTATTGTTCATAGTCCACTGAATAGCATTCTGCACCTTTTCAATTGCACTCTTTAGCTTGTTCATATGAGATTCAAACAGAGGAAAATGAGAGAAAAAGAAGTCCTGGAAGTTTCTCTGCGAGTCTTCCCTTTCTGGCAGGGAGAAAATTATGCTGATGGCAATTTTTTTCCTCCGAATCATTGCAGGATTCGAACTACAGCTTTCATCAGCCATGCTAAAAGTCTCTTCAGTGGACCTGCAATGAGAGAAGTATCTGCTAGTTACCCTGTGTGTTTTCCATATTTGTACACAATGCATAGTTGTGAGTGTCAGCAAGAGATTCTAACTATAACTCCACAGCTACTTCAATGTCTTGGAAAAAATTTTGCCCCCACTTACAAAATGTTACTTGCTCACAGAGAGCAGAAAAACTAGAGAAGCCTTTGCTAGAAGCAAGATCCCCTCTCATGAAAGATTTTCTCTAGGAATAGCACCCATAAACAGAAGCTTTATAAACACTTCTGTGTGGGTATTTCTGACGGACATCATCATCATATCCAAATGCTTTGTAAGAATTAATCAATTTATCATAATATCCTGCTGCAAAATCATTCCTCAATGCCTTACCATGTCACTGCTACACCATTTTATGTCTGACAGCAAAGATAGAGGCGTGTATTCTTCAATAGATTCAACCATACTATTAAGGTTTCAGATTGCCTACCCCAGAAGAGGACAGCTGTCGTCCTTCTTAACGTGGGTGCTATCTAACTTGAGGTAAACACGCCTGTGACAGCATAGCCAGCAGGTGGACAAAGGAATGGCTAAACTAACACAAGTAAACAGGCTCCTTGAGCCATATTAGGTGGAGGGGAATTCAATCAACAAGAGGCTGTTATAAATCTTAGGAGCCAGAAAAAGGACTGCCCTCTCAGTCAACCATCCAATGGAACAGAAAGCAGAATTCAGAAAATGTATTTGTTATTTGTAAAAAGATAAAGTATCTGCTCCAACAGGCTTATTAATTAAGAAATAAAATGATTTATTGATGACAAATTGCCATCACTTTGACACTTGACTGGAGTCCAGTATCTTGATATAAAATGCAGTGGAGATAACAGTCTTTTTTAAACTTGATGTGGCTAGTTACTAACCCATAAGTGCGCGGGGGGGATGTTCTCTTGACCTCATCTAGCTATATCAAGCTAAACACTGCCAGTGCCTTGTCTCCACTCAGATGTGACATAATCAGGATAACTCTCTCAAATTAAAAAAGAAAAAAAACCACAACAACAAAATCCACTTTTTTTTGCAGTCGCAACATAGCTGCTCTATAGAAGGTTATAAACTAGGTTAGCATTACCAAGACTCTCCATACCAGATCTTCAAGAAGAGACGGTCTAGGTTACAATGTCTCCTTTTTCAATGTACTGTAAAGCAGTTTTCAGGACGAAGTTTTTGAGATAGCTATTTGAACTGAGATCTGTGCATTTTTGGAAATGCATTCTAAATGGAAACTATTTTCTTGTTCATCTAGGATATATTAAATACATAAAATTCATCACCACAGTGGTACATTTTCAGACACCAAAGAGAAAACTAGGCTTGTGAGAAATAAGAGCCCCAAAGGATAACAACCTCATTTGAACTCCTTAGTGACTTTCGTGCAAAGACAAATTCCCATAGACTTTGTAAAAAGGTCAGTAAATCAGCATATACAAAACACTGCAGACGGAGACATTTCCCAGAGTTCGAGATTGGGAAATGGAAGTCTGACTCGGAGAACCCTTTTCAATAAAACTGTTAATTGCACTTGACTGAGAAGTCACTACATGAAGTTGCAAATGGAAGTTTTGTTTTCTTTGGACAGTTGGCCTAAAGATCAGTCAACTTAATGGACTTAAATTGCAGCGAGGGAGGTTTAGGTTGGACATTAGGAAAAACTTCCTAACGTCAGAGTGGTCAAACACTGGAATAAATTGCCTAGGGAGACTATGGAATTCTCCATCACTGAAGGTATTTAAGAGCAGGTTGGGATGATCTATTCTAGACAATGCTTGGTCCTGCCATGAGGACAGGGGACTGGACTCGATGACCTCTCGAGGTCCCTTCCAATTCTAGTATTCTATGATTCTATGAACGGCTGTGCAGCTTTGGCTGTATGAATTAAAGCACAGATTCAATGCCTATTGAGATCAATAGCAAAAATTCTATTGTTTCATGATACTTCATTGGCTCACAAATGAATGTTTGAATATAGCAACACCTGTAATGCCTGACAACTGTTTAACTACTGGATCTAAAATACATTTATGCAATTTCTCTCTCTACTGTGGCTGTGATGAAAGTACAAAAGTTATTTGCCTTAGAAGAAAGATTTGAGGCTGTATACTGCAAATATTATGCCAGGAACTGAGAAAGTTATGTCCAGCAGAAAGTTATGTCCAGCAGAAAGTTACCGCTTTCAGTTACCAAAAACACTGTAATCTATTTGAGAAAAATTTTTAAAGGGGCCTTTAAAAAAATCAAAGTCAAAAGGGGTTGTTTTTCTTTTTTAATACTAATGTACCGGATCACTATAAGTTTATCTAAATTAAACACAACTTAATTAGCTGAGCTTAGCTTTTAGACAAAATACAATTTCATTCATTTTTTAAACTTGATCAGTTTTTCATATGGTAGGTTTCAGTTGAATTTCTTTGACCCACAAACTAAAAGAAAGCCACTGTAGCACAGAATCCAAAATAGCTGTCTTTAGCAATGATTAACAGAACACACAGATACAGTGCATGGGAAATGGTTCTTCCACGGTGTTTGTAGGGCACTTCGCCTGTTTATTAAGGCACCCTGTGACTTACTGGCTTAGCATTCTTTCTAAAGATAAAATCCATAGAGGGGGCTTTTCAGGTGTGAAATCTGTACATGGAATCTCTGTGAACTGTTATATCATTGGCAAGAAATAGGCTTTACAGCTCCTTGCTAAAGTCTATGAGGGCATTTTTAGAAGCCTGGAGAATCACCAGGATCCACAATAGCACAGGGATATCAGCCCCTACCATCCGCAGCTCCTTAGCAGTGGCTGACCCCAGCTTCACTGAAAACATATTACAGCTTTAGGCTGGATGCCCTTTTCCAGGTAACTTTCACCAGACTGGTGGGTAAGGGGAGAGAATGAAGGCCAGTTCCCAAACCTATACCAATTCTGTACTGTTCCTAATCTGCAGAGAGAGGGATTCTCTGGATTCATGTCTGTGTGCATACGCACGCGCGCATGCCCATATTTGAATGTGAGTGGGGGAGGAGGAAAGGGGTAGCTCGTAAGTATTCTTTACTTTGCTATGAGAAAGCAAGACTACCTATAACCATGGTCACCAACAGGTCGATTGCAATCGACCAGTCGATCGCAAGGCCTTGACCAGTCAATCACGAGGCGACGGCCCCGCCCCATTTTCCACCCACCCCCAAGAAACCCTAGTACTTACCTCCAGCGAAAATGGAGGTAGTGCTGGCTTCCTGTGGGTGGATGGAAGTCCCGCAGCTTAGCGCCACTTCTGGGAGTTCCAGAAGTGCGCTGGCTGCTTTGCCAGGCGCGCTGCGGGAAGGGGCCCTGGCTCTGGAAGAGGAGCATGGTGATTTCCCTGCACTGGCACAGGAGGCATGAGCTGTCCCCGGGGCAGGCACTCGCGGGGTTTCCCTGCACCCCAGAGTGTGTTTCAGCCCCAGGGTAGGCACGCGCAAGGGAGGAGGAAAGGGGGGGTGTTTCGGCCCCAGGGCAGGCACGCACAGGGGTTTTGGCTCTGTGGCAGGTGCGCGCAGGGGTTGCCCCTGAGAGGTCGCCTGAGTGGGCTTCCCTGCTCTGTGGGGGGGGGGGGCAGGCCTGGCGCGCAATGGGGCTTCCTCCTTTCGCGGGGGGGGGGGGGGGGGGGAAGAGGTATCCTGTACATGCCAAGAGATTTGTTTCAGTCTATTGCATCAAAGTTTTGTCAAGTAGTCACTAATCACAGTTTGTTATAGTAGAACAGAATCGTGTCGCTGATGTTATTACATTCTCCCTCACTTCAATAGGCAGCTCTGTTCTTCCAGTAACAGCTGATAGTTTAACTTTCTTGTCTGAACAGGTGCTTCAGAGATAAAAGGATAATCTTTAATTTGAAATGTGTTCATTTCAGCCTCATTTTATAGTCATTCATTGTAATAATCTTAAGCAACACTGAATGTAAGAGATCAGACTGTTCTCGGATTTTATTTTAATTGACTTCCCCCTTTAAGTACAGAGGCCTGACCAATATTATCAGCAAATGCAGCCCAATTGCTATTGTAACTCCAACAGGTAAAAGCTCACAACACTCACCACCTTGGAATAATCCCATTTTCTAAACTTGTTGTTTGACTTCGCAGCCAGCGGCGCTGGTAGCTACTGGAAGAAGAGGATGAGGAACTTGGTGATGGGAATGGTGTAATCAAGAGACTGCTTAGAGATGCTGTCAAAAGAGCAAACATATTGACATTTTGCTGAGTGCTGATTAAACAGTACATTTCCCTCTGGCTAGGTTAACATGAGTATCATTCTTGCCAATTGATTTTCTAATTTCTTTTTAAAAACAGTAGCTTTTCTTTCAATCTAACTATTCTTGCTACCTTAAGAAAAAAAAGTCTTCTACTGTGTAAACAAGACCAGACTGTTACATGGAGTGGGTGGTGATGCTATGCTGATGGTGTGTCTCTCCTCTGAGCTGGCTTAGACACCTCTGTAACCATCTGCTTAACGAGACAGTGCCAGTCCTGACAGACCAATTCACATCTATGTATGTACAGCTTTTCTTCCTACTGAGCAAAAATACTCACCCTTCTTTTCTTTGAGGGAAACACTCCTACCAATTTCTTCCTTAACTTATACATTTATATTACTGAAATACTGCATAAGATGAGAACCACATGAGTTAACGTTGCAAAGGCAGAGTATCACAAAATATCCCTCCATTCTTGCTGCTTTGTAGGAGAGAAGGGCAGGGGAATGTTCTTGCAGTGGAACTGATGAGCAGAAACCTAGCTTACTGGCAAGGGAACTAACTGCTCAACAGATCTACAAGTTTGGGTAGTTTTGCTGTAACCGGGATTATCCAAATTCTACTCCACTAGTTGGTCAAAACTTGAATTTGCTCAATCACTGTGCTAAAGGCTTTGCTTTCCATCAAATGGGAAAAAAGAAACAGATACCTGACCGAGCAATGCCGCTGTCTCTGTCCTCATTTTGCCCTCTGCTAGGCATATCAACGGGTGTGCTGTGTGCTAAAGTAAACAGATTAGACCAACAAAAACATCAGATGCCTCATACTGATGGTTAAACAAAGTTTATGTTTAAAGGCCACACAACAGCAAATTGACATCCAGTGGAGTTAATTTAAGCAATAGCTATACCCATAGTGTGTGGACAGAAAGAAAAAAAAATAGCATTCGAAGAGATGATGACAAACAATATTTCAATAGTGAACACTAGTGGAGTGATCACCTGTTTTTATTTTAGGCTAAAATACCTTTTAAGTACCTACAGGAATCTGAACGTTATTTTATACACACTGAAAAGTCATACAGCTGAGAATTAGGCTCTTGAAAGAGTCTCAGGTGGAATTACCAAAAACGGAAGCACCTGAAATTGCTAGTGATGCTTAAAAATCCAGATTTAGTTTATTTTTGTAGTGTCACAGGCATTGAACAGGCTAACAATACTTTATATGGGTAGCCGAGAATCAGGTTTTTTTTTTTTTTCCTTAAGTAACCACGGTGCTTGCAAGTTTCCAACTTAACATCATTAAGTGAACACTCAGTGCACTGTAGATCAGCAGTCAGTGGTGTTAGTACATGCTCACTTAACTTCTGAAGCATGCAAGATTTGTAGGGAAATTAAGTAACTTTTCATTTTTGCAATCAACGTGATCAATTATAGCGAAGGTTCACCCCACAGGATGAGTCATCACGCCTGTAAAAGGTTCTTTTCATATGTAAAGTAGGCTAACTGCTATTTTTGAATTTAAAATAATATTGTAAAATCAAAAAGCTTAAAAGCCTCCTAGATTCAATTCAATGGTATCTTGAAAAGTTGCCATCAAGCAAAAAAATTCCACAGGTCAAAAGATATTGGAGGAAAGCAAAAAGATAAAAGAAGCAAAAGGGAACTGCACACCAGCAAGAGACCATCTGTAGACCAGGAAACATAAATCCTCTTAGAAACACAAAGGCTCATTTATTATTAAATACACTTTACATTGGGCAGTTTCTTTAATGTGAACGTTTGTGGTAAGGGAGGGAAGAACAGGAAGCAATTTATTGCAGCCAGGTACTTCAAGAAGGCTTGAGTCACAATATAAAGCCAGTATGTGCCTATAAAGCCAATATAAAGCTAATATGTAAAATATCTCCTCTATCACTTCAGCCCTGTGTTTCTAGAGTGTAATTATGGACCTTTTGCCAAGATTCAGAAGGCACTAGATTATTGTGGGTGGGTCACACTGTGCTCAGCATTCCACACAAACCTGCAAAGAAAGAAGCACTCCGGATGAGCCGGAGGGGAACTCCTTCAGATACACCCTGCAGAATTTTGCTGCTATACAGCTGTAACACACCTAAGAAGAGCAAGGCAGAGATAGTGCAAGACAAAAAACAAACAAAAACAATTAAAGACAATGTATGGAAAATAGTTTAAAAAAAGAATAAACACAAAACAGATGGTGTCATCAGGAAAAGATTGTTTAAAATAAATATTATTTACCTAGATTACTTCCACTGCGACAGCTGCCCAAACCATTTTGATTAGAGCTCAACTTTCCCACATTGGGATCTTGGTTGATGTATTCAAAGCTATCTTGCAAGCTAAAAAGGGAGAAATATCAAGGTTTCTAAGGAAGTGGACAGAATAGCTTCCACTAATATCAAACTACATTTTGTTTATTTGCTTTGTTTTGTAAATCTAACCATCAAGTTCATGGAATAGCAGCTACTCCTATATTATAATAGATATAAGAATAGAAAATAGAACATGGAGGACTACAAATTTTAAGACTGTACCTTTTGGAATTAACTACCTTTCCATGTCTGGTCACTGCTCTCAGCGATTTTGAAGGGTAGGGGGAAATGGAGAAAAAAAAAAAACACGGAGCTATTTATGAAGGAGAGAGAAAGCAGGAGTAGAAAAATACATGCACACTTTCCTTATTATATTAAAGAGGTAACTTGTTGAGAGTGGAAAGGTGTCACGGAAGATAGAAACCCAAGTTCTTTGAATGTTTAATCCAGGCCTCTTAACTGTGAGTTTCACCCACTGCTCATCCAGAGGCACATGTAAAGAATTTAAGGGCACGTCTACACAGCAATTCAACACTCACTCTGGGCTTGGGTCATTTGACTGGCCCACGGGGCTTGGGTTGCAGGGTTGTAAAACTGCTGTGCAGATGTTTGGGTTTGGACTGGGAGTACAGACTCTAGGGTCCCCAAAAGGGTGGAGGGTCCCAGAGCCTGGGTTCCAGTCTGACCATCTACACTGTACGTTTTAGCTCTGCAGTCTAACCGCACGAGCCCAAGTCAGCTTATCTAGGTAAGTTGCTGCCATGTTGCAAATCATATCCCAGTGTAGATGTGCCCTGAACGATCCCATTCCCCACTCGCCTACATGGGACAGCTAAAGCTCAGCATGTGAATATAACTCATGAACACTCCCTTTCACTCACTGCCAGCAGAGATTTGGTCATTTGGTCTGAGAAGCCCTCCAGTTTTATACAGACCAATTGTACGAGGAGTGACAGAAGAACTCTAAAATGAGAAATGGGGGAAAAAGAGACCGGAAACAACTTAACTTACTTATTTGTGCTGCCACTGAAGCTTCCCACTCTGGCTGAGAACACTTTACTTATCATAAGCTGCGGAGGAGAGCTGAAAGGATAAACAATTATCATCATCTTAGTGACTCAACAGTTCCAATACTTTCTCCTTCCCCGTTTCTAAGCATTTGGCAACATGAAATAATCCTAGAAGAGGAAACAACTCACCGTATATAGTGGATTTTCAAGGTAGAGCCTTTGTAACTCATTGCCACTGAGCCAAACATCATTTCTCCAAGCATGTTGACATCAGAGGCTGGTCTGGTATACTATAAAAAGAGAGTAAAAGAAGCAAATCAAAACCTATTGCATCAGTTTAGTGTGGTGCTCACCACTACTGAATTTTGAATGTGAAACACACGTAAACTGCTTCCTAGTGAAGAGCAGCATATACCAAGAGGTGTTTGAACAATGTGGACTTCCAATTACAGTGCATGCTACATTTAGTTCATCAGGGAGGCCCAACAGTTCCTATTTTAATCAGCTCTCCCAAATACATGCAATGAAGAAATCCACACAGAGTCTTTGCAGCTGGGCCAGACAAGTAATTTTATATCTCCTTCCCACATCCCTGTGCTGTAGGATGTTGGTTGAGAAATACTGCAAGTCTGAAAAGTCTGGACCCTTAGGCTATGTCTAGACTACGCAGAAGATTCGAAAGAGGATATGCAAATTCCTGCAGAATTTGCATATCTTCTTTCGATCTCACTTTAGAAAGCGGAGCTTTCAAAAGTGAAATTAATCGGGACCCAACTTTTTTGCCAAACCCCCCCTTTTTCGAAAAGCCACGTAAACCTCATTTTTTGAGGAAAAGCTCCACTTTCAAAAGTGAGACTGGAATTTGCATATCCTCTTTCAAATCTTCCGAGTAATCTAGACATAGCCTCACATGTTACTTTAATATTGAAAAAATCTTTTCTTGTCTAAATTAACTAATTTTGATGGCAAGATATACTTAGAATGACAATTTTAAAATAAACAAAATAAGTCCCGTATTTAAAATAAACAAAATAAGTCACTTATCGGGGAGTGATTTATTCTCCTTCTCACCAAGGGTGTGTCTACACTACACCTCTCTGTCGACAGAGATGTAGATTAAGAATGTCGAAATTGCTAATGAAGCAGGGATTTAAATATCCTGTGCCTCATTAGCATAAACATGGCCACCGCTATTTTTTGAAACGGAGCTTTTTTGAAAAACGCAGTCTAGATGCGGATCTGTGGAAAATAAACCCTTTTTCAACAGATCCTGTATGCCTCGAAAAATGAGGTTTACAGGATCTGTCAAAAAAGGGTTTATTTTTGACAGATCTGTGTCTAGACTGCTGGTTTTTTCCAAAAAAGCGCCGTTTTGAAAAAAAGCGACAGCCATGTTTATGTTAATGAGGTGGGGGATATTTAAATCCCCGCTTCATTAGCAATTTCGATGTGCTTGATTTGCATCCCTCTGTCGACAGAGGGATGCAGTCTAGACGTAGCCCAAGTGACGAACTATGCTGACATAAGCTATAGTATAGACCAGTGTTTCTCAATCAGTGGTACGAGTACCCTTTGAGGTACTTGAGAGAAGTATGGCGGGGTACATCTACACAACTGAAATTTGGAGAAAACTGAATTTTTTGTTTTACGTTTCACAGCGCTTTATTATTTTTGTACTTTTTACACCCAAAAATTTCATTGCCTGCCTGGCTACGATTAAGTTGTTTAAACAAATGTGTTGCAATGGTAGAAAAAAAATTGTGTGTGTCAAAAAAACTGTAGGTACTGGGGGTATTTTTTTTAGAGGGGTACTTTATAAAAAGGGTTGAGAAACACTGGTATAGAGCAGTGTTTCTCAAAGGGGTCTGCAGACCCACTCAGAGAACTGCTACCTGGGCCTCTCTGGTTTGTTTATTTACTGGCTCTGCAGCCACGGACCCTTGCAGCTCGCATTGGCTGTGGTTCTCCATTTGCAGCCAAGGGGAACCATGGTAAGCAGCGTGACCCAGGCTGCCACTTCCTGTGGCGCCCCTTGGCTGCATACAGCGAACTGCAGCCAATGGAAGCAGCAAGGATCCATGGTTGTGGAGCCGGTAAGTAAACAAACTGGAGAGGCCCAGTAGCAGTTCTCTCAGGGTGTGTCTAGACTACAGGGATTTTGAGAAAAGTGGCCTTTTTTCGAAAAATCTTTACCTGTCTCTAGACTGCTGCCACGTTCTTTCGAAAGTAAATCAAAAGAACACGGCAGTTTTTTTCAACCATGGAAAACCTCGTTTTACAAGGAATAACGCCTTTTTTCGAAAAAAGGCGCTATATAATGCAAACTGTGCTTTTTCGAAAGAGAGCATCCAGACTGGTTGTACTGGTTGTAGTGGTTGTAGTCTGGTTGTAGTCTAGACGCACTGGTTGTAGTCTAGACGCACTTTTTCAAAAGATATTTTCAAAAAAGCCTCTTTCAAAAGAGGCTTGCAGTCTAGACGTAGCCTCAGAATGGGTCTGCAAACCACTTTAGAAACACAGGCACAGACACAGCTTCAGAGGCAGGCTTCTAGGAAAAAAAATAAAAGCAGAATATGCCCTTTTTGAAGCAAAAATGAACATTAAAAAGTCACTTCCAACAGAAACTTTTTTTAAGCCTATTATTAAGGTAGCATCTAAGGGAAAGTCTACACAGGAAAAAACCCACCAAAACAAACCACCACAACAGCAAGTCTCAAAGTCTGAGTCATCTTACTCAGTGCACATAGTGTGCATGCTCCTGCTTGCTCTGGAGAACCTCCTTCCTCACCAGTTCTCATGGCCCATGCTCCAGCTGGAGCCCATAATATCTACATTGCTATTTTTAGCCTCACAGCAGGAGAATGAGTCAGTTGACCCAGGCTCTGAGCTGGCTGCTGCTGCTGCTGCTACTGGGTTGTGGGATTTTTTTTTTTGGATGCATAAATGTACCCTAATATTACCAGAACTAAAAGGCAGAAGAAATATACCTTATCTACCCTCCAAAACCAACACGTTTTATATAAGGTCTAATTTTCTTTTTATAATTGACAGTATTTTGTTTAGTCAGTTGCACCATTTCCTCAACATGGGATGCTCAGCACATAAGAACCTTATCCTATGCTCAAGTTTCGTAATTTGTTAATACGACAGTAGTCACACTGAGTGGGGTGTGACTAGTCATATGCTTTAAATCTTCACAGGAACTTTTCCTCAGTTTCCCCTGTTTATAAGGGACTTGAAAATATTTAGTCTTTTTTTTAAGAAGATGACTAGATTTCACATTGACAGGATCCATTTAAAATCCTTCCCATAAACCGGGGTGGGCAATAATTTTTTTTGGGGGGGGGGCACTCCAAGGTTTTGGAAAGTGGTTAAGGGCTGCACTTTTCTATGGAGGAGGTGTGGGGTTTGGAACGGAGACTGGGTGTAGAAGAGAGCTCACAGTAGAGAGCTGGAGTTCAGGAGAGAGTGAGGGTTCTGAGAGAGAGTTTGAGTGAAGGAGGGGGTTGTGACCTGGGGCAGGGGCTTAGGTGACAGGGTCAAGGAGGGGGTATGGGTGAAGGACAGGATTCTGACTTGGTGGATGGATGCAGAAGTGGGGCTGTGACGGGGTGAGACCCGCCTGCCCCCCTGAAACGGGTCCACCCTGTACTGACCCCGCGATTGCCCTCTCGCTCATGGGGGCAACACCGCGGGACCTAACCGCTTGCGGGCTGTGTAGCGTCGCGGCTCTGCAGCTGAGCGGCTGGTCGGTGGCCGTTGCCCAGCAACGCGGATCGCACGGCCACAGGGCAATGGCGGCCGGAAGTGATGGCAGAGGCGGAAATGACATCAGACGCCTGGGAGGAAGGGCAAGGGGAAGAGGAATAAAAGCCCCAAGGGAATTGGCAAAGGGGGGGAAAGAGAGACAGGAGAGAGACAGGGGAGGGGGAAGACAGCTATAAGATAGGTGCGAAGGAGGCGGGGTGGAAGCAGCCCAGGGCAGGGCACGGAGCCGGCACACCGGTGGGTTAAGGGTATGTACCCCCTCCGGTGGGACAGGTCCAGGAGACTCTGTCTTTAGGGCCCTGGGCTGGGGTCTGGGAGTGAGGGTGGGCCCAGACCCCGCACCCTGCACACCCAGCGGAACATACTTTTAAAAGCGGCTACCAATCAGTAGCTAGGGAGCGGAAAAGATAAGCGGGAGAGAAGGGGGTGGGACCAGACCCCCACAGGGGCGCAAAGGGTTTGTGTTACAATGTGGAGCAGGAGATTGGTATACAAAAGGAGTACATGGTAGGAGAGGGGGTATGGATGCAGTAGAGGATTCAGGCCTGGAGGAGAGGGTGGGGGGGGTTGCAGGTTCTGGCAGGGAGTTGGTACCTGGGGTGGAGAGGAGGGAGGTACAAAGGGTTTGATGATACCTGAGGCACGGAGGGATTGAGAGCCAGATGCAGGCTTTCACGGAGAAGCACTCACCTAGACTGACTCCCTGTCTGCTGCAGCCTGCTCAAAGAGGCTGGCTGCTGGGGCCACGTGCCTCTCTGCGCCATGGGACAGGACCAGACAACGGGAGCTGTGATGATTGTGCTGGGGGCAGAGGTAGCACTCAAGTCATCGCCAAACAAGGGGGTGCACAGTGCACAGAGGCTCACTGGCTGCTTTGAGTGACCTAGAGCTGGGTATTTGCCTGCCCCTGCCAGAATCAGTTGGGTTCAACCACTCTTGAAATTATTAACATTGCTCTTGCAATGGAGGACTGAGACAAACACTATTTTCTAGGCCAAGAACATGGATAGCCATAGAGCACTTATATACTTTAAACATTTCTAAGCTGCAGTTATAACTATTTTAACATATAAGTTCAGAAAAACTGAACTGTGAAAATTATAAAAAAAAACACTGAAAGCTTAGGAACTGCTCAATTTATGTAACACTTTACTTATAAAACACCCTTTTGCCTCAACATAAGGAGGGAAAGAAATGCAGTTCATATCCCCAGCATCAGTTTTTTATTTGACACATTACAAATTCTACTTAAGATCACAAATGTGTTTAAATATTTCAACACGAAGTTAGTATCTTTAGTCCTTCAGTGAAAATCTATATATAGATTTGCATAGATGTGTGACCGTTACCTGGTACTTTGGAAGCTGGTCCTTGACATGCTGTGTGCAGCCCCCTGATGGACTACGGAAAGAAATACTATTGGTCCCACTGCTTGCATGGCAGCACCTGGCAGAAGCCTTTCCTGGAGCATCTTCTACTATTTTCTGTCGGAAAAGGTTGATGGTGAATGTACGTTTAACAAACACAAAGATCTGTTTCTCTAGCTGCACCCCTGTGATTTTTGTTCAGAAGATACTGGAACAATTTGAAAGATTGTATTTGTTGATTTAAAAAAAACAACCAACAATCCACGTCACATTAGTAACTCTGGCTTTCAAGAGAAAGAGGAAAGTGGTGCCCAAGAGAACAGAAGTGTGGGATTATTCTTGAGCTTAGTCTGCCAATGAATTATGCTTTTTTATTATAGAAATAAATGGCACACACAGTATATAAATACTCTGCTTCTTCAATAATCATGATCCTGGCCAAAGTAATTTGTCACAAATCTATCTACAGCAAATGGGTCTTTTTTTCCCTGCTAGAAAGTTATAGAAAACTAGGAGTGAGCTGTAGTCTATAACAGTTTGCTAACACTTATGCAAATAAATCATTTTATAAGCTGCTTTCTATGAAATTGCATGGTGTTGTTTCCGCTTCACAAATTAACAGCAGATTTCTTCAACAGAACAAGCAGCAAAATACAAATAGTGAATAATTAGCAGGGATATTAGAATGAATAATCATTTGTGTAGAAGCTTAAAAACAAACCCCTGGCTGAATACTTAGTATGTAATAGTCACCTGTCAGTAACTGCACTGCCAACTCCTCAAGTTTACTCTCAAATCAGTGTATTGTTGGCTTGCTCTGTTTGTCAGTTTTTAATACAGACTCTTAATCTTCTACTGTTGCATGCTGTTTACATGGGTAATATTTACCACTAAGGAAAAAAGTATTTAGCTTTTTAAATAAAAATTTAAAATAGAAGTTCTTGCATGCAGAGTTGCCAATTTAGAAACAATATTTAAAAAACACAAACACCTTTTTAGCTATCCATCAAAAGGGCTAGTTTGCCTAGAATAAATGCTTACAAAGGACTCATTTGGTTACATCTAAGCTAGAAACAGGGGTATATGAAATACTGTGCTCTCATACAAATATCTATGGTAGTTTTCATCAAGCTAGCATGATAAAAACAGTAGTGTAGCAGGGCTGGCATGGGCTGTATGGACTAACTACCTTAAGTATACATACCCAAGGGGTTCAGGAAGGCTAGACCATGTTGCCGTTTGCTGCCACCTGAGTTGCCCCAACTACACAACAATTTTTAGAGGGCTAACTTGATGACAGCTACAGTGGGTATTTCTATACCATCTGGGACTTAACCCCCACCTCTAAGCATAGACATACTCTGAAAATCTTTTGGTCTCTTAAACTACTAGTATTGCAATAAATGACAAGAGGTCTCGGTCAGGAAGTCATTGTATAGGGTAGTAAACACGAATACCAATGAATCAACAATCTCTGGCAGTGTCACATTAAAGAAATGCCCTATGGAGTAACTACATCAATGTACACATGCTTCACTGATGCAAAGTAGGGTTTATTGGATTAAGTTGCATCTGTGTACATTTTGCTTTATATCCACGTATTAGGAGTTTGCACTAAAATAGTTATATCTGGATTTCCTTAATGTGGAGAAGTCTTTAGCAGATGCCAAGAGAAGAGAAAAACAGGTGGATAGAAAAGAGATAACAGACATTGTTGTATTTGATGCAATAAGCAGCACATCCATTATCTCGCCAACTGCTTTGCATTCCAGATCATGGAAAAAAGGGTGTGTCTACACTACCCCGCTAGTTCGAACTAGCAGGGGTAATGTAGTCATCCGCAATTGCAAATGAAGCCCGGGATTTGAATTTCCCGGGCTTCATTTGCATAAAGCCGGCCAGCGCCATTTTTAAATGCCGGCTAGTTCGAACCCCGTGCCGCGCGGCTACACGCGGCACGAACTAGCTAGTTCGGATTAGGCTTCTAATCCGAACTAGCAGTACTCCTCATTCCACGAGGAGTACAGCTAGTTCGGATTAGAAGCCTAATCCGAACTAGCTAGTTCGTGCCGTGTGTAGCCGCGCGGCACGGGGTTCGAACTAGCCGGCATTTAAAAATGGCGCCGGCCGGCTTTATGCAAATGAAGCCCGGGAAATTCAAATCCCGGGCTTCATTTGCAATTGCGGATGACTACATTACCCCTGCTAGTTCGAACTAGCGGGGTAGTGTAGACATACCCAAAGAGATTATAAAAGGGATATAATAAAATTGGAAGCTAAATATTGCACCTCATCTTTTTTTTTTTTTTTTTTTTTTTTTTTAAATGCAGTGTTGTTATCAAGTAAACATCTTGATTGTTAAGTGAAGCACCACTTTGGTAGAGTTATAAAACCAAGAAAATGGGAATTTAAGACATGAGCTTGGGTGGGGCTCTTCTGGGTCATTTCCAGAGACAACCCAGAAGTGCTCTCATAATTCTAGAGAGCAGAAATGTGTTTGACTTAGAGATGTAAGCAACTAGTTGACTATCCAATAAGCAAAAGCTTATCAGATAATCGACACACTAGTCAACTAGTCACTCCTCCCTCTTGCTGCCTCTATCAGAAAGAGGCAGATATGGAGGGGGGGGATAGGAGAGGGTACTGGGGAGGAAGTTGGCTTAAAAGCCAGTTTCTCCCAGCTCCATGGGAAGGGGCAAGGGCACAGCGGTGGCGTTCCAACTTTGAACTGTACAAAAGTCCCCACTGGGGTTCTTGTACATTTCAAAGATGGAATGCCGCGCTAGTCCATATTGACTAACTGAATGGTCAATGGTAATCCCATTGACTATTCGATTAGTTAATCAAAATTTAACATCCCTAGTTTGACTACAGAAGTGGCACACGCAAGTCCTCTTACTATCAATTATAAAAATAACCAGACATGTGTAGAGGATTTTGTTGTTTTTTTCTACATGGGGCTGACTGGTCTTTCATATTTTACCGCATATTTGCATTCCTTTTGTGCTGCTTTTGCTTGGCACTGCATTTATGTAACTGCTGCTAATCTAATCCCCAATGTGACTGTCATTAGGTGGTTACAAATGCACAAATGTTAGTAGTCATGTGCTTGACACAAGCTCTTGACAAAAATGGCCTTATAAAAAAAAGTGTTCTGTTCTAGGTTATCCACAGGAATAGCAAGAGAATAACACATTAAATATACTACAGCACAATTAATCATACATTTCAATACCCTTGTTAAATTGAAGATAATCTGCCTGGGTTTCTCAGATATGCATACTGAAAGGTAAAACTGCTTTAAATCTGTATTTTGTCTTTATATGAGAAGAAGCTCCCTAATCTTTTGCTCCAGGCTTGATCTCGTTCCAAACTGAAGTCAAAAGGAAGTTTGTCATAGAAAAATGGATGCAGGTTTGGGCCCTAGCCTGGAAATCTGGAAAATTCAAGTGCATCAAATGTTAATTAGATAATTTCAAAGCCATACATAGTTTTTGACAGTCAATTCTGAATATTTAAGATGTAAGTGGCTACTTTCACGAATAGGAAATAAGATGGCACAGAATTTGGTGCAGGATGTTTTGAACACACAAAAGGAGAATCTCTCTCCATGAAAGGACAATATTTTTAAATGGAAATTTATGCTTCATACATTAACTTGTTTAAAATGTTTATGCCTCTAAGAGGACCAAAATAGGTTTACATAACTGTAAATACACCTCATTTTTCTAAAAGTAAATGCAACATGGTGCATCAACCCCTTAGATATACAGCACTGACCTTGGTACTGGGACTCATGACAGAAAAAACTGGATTAGTATAGGCCACTCTGACCTATTTACCCACTTAACTAGATGATCTGTCATGAGCATCATTTGTGCCGTACTTATGTGGGTTAAGCCAATATGTGATACTCACTGAAGCTTAATTTAAATAGAGGTTCAGATGGCTGTGTTCAAACTTTTTCATGAGAGCCATTTCCACAATGCACTGCTATTTAAGTCTACACTATAACTAGCATTACATATTGACTGTACCAGTTAACATATTCCAATTAGCAGTATTAGCTGTGATTTGAAATCTATCCAATAGATTTGTTTTGTAACAAAATAAAGTTTCAGGGTAGTCCACGCTTAAAACACTGCAGCTTCTCCTTTCAGTGTAAGATGAAGAAATGAACATTGTCTTTTTAAAATTATTTACCTTGAGGGCAAGAGAACAAAAAAAATATAATCAAAGGATAACAGTGTACTATAGTGTTTCATACCTGAGCTGCCGCCTCATCAACTTTACGAACTGCTTTGGAATCAAACAAGACTTGTCTGCCTCTTCTCTCACAATCCTGGTAAACTATCAGGCGGATTTCATTCAAGTCAAAGTCTGAGCAGGGCCAGCTGCAGATTGCAAATACAGTCAGAAATTATATTCTCTCCAGAAAACTAAAGGGATTTAATAAGTGAAGAAAGTATGTACCATCAGTTAGATCTTTTGCACAATGCCGGCGGGAACCAAACTGAAATTTCAAAACAGCATCCAGAGGAGGATTTCAGAGATGTGCTGAGTGAGCACCCATGATTTGAAAATGAAAAAGTCATGTTATTACAGCGAAGCGCATGTAGGGAGGCAGTACAGCTATAGAAGCAGCAGCATAGTCTTCCCTGCAAGGATTTTAAACCTTTTTTATACATTCTTGTGCTAGTGACATATTGTCAGATCTCAGTTATCCTCATATACTAAAAAGAGGAGAAATCCTTTCAAGGCAGTAATGTTTCCTGTATTATTTAAAAAAAAAAAGAGCTGAAAGCTGAAAACTGCCACCAGCACCGAAAGGACTAAAAACATGAATAAGGAGGTGGCAATAGGAATCCTGAAAACCCAGATAGCCACCACATGCGCAGTTTTAAACTGGAGAGGGGAGGAGACAACCTGTACTTATCTGCAGGGAGGTGGGAAAAGGAAAGAGTGTGAATAAAAGCAACTATTAGTTTTGTAATCAAAAACAAAAAAATACAGTGGTCGTGCTATGGTCACACTGGACGATAAAAGTAGTCATTTTAAGATAACCCTTTCCAAGATACCAGAACCCACACTTTTAAAAACAGCACTAAAATGTGCATAATTTTGCAAATCATGGCAAGGTTCAGCAGGTTTTTTCACTGTGAGAGAGCTTTAAGTTTGGAGCTCTGCCATCAGAACCGTGGAGGCCCTCAACTAACTGTTAACTGAAATCTAAACTTTTATCTCAAATAAGCATGTGACACAGTCAAACTATTTTTGTCCAAAGTGCAGTGGCACTAAATATTTGTCTCTAATGAAAATACAGGACCATAGTAAACAAGATTTTTGCATAGGTTTCTACTCACAAAAACCAAAATGTCCACCTTCCTTCTGTTCTTTATATTAATATATTAACGGACCCACTTTTAAAGTCCCATGAATAAAATTTCAGAACTAGATCTTAGAAACTAAGTGGACAAGTTACTCCAATCCTTTCCTGCCCCCCAAGAAAAGGGTTTTCACTAATGACAGAATGCAGACTAACAATTTAAAAGGTATGCACTTTTTTTTTTATACTCCATTAAAATTACCCGAACCTGTGCATTGGCAACTTATTTTTGTCAAAAACGTAACACTCATTTAGGGATTTCACATAAATATACTATGATCACAATAGCATCAACTGTAGTAGGATAAAGGAATGCTTATGACTGGTAAAAGCGCTGACACCAAGACAAGAACTTTTGGTGCTAGTCAGTACGACTACGAAACCTATTAAGGATGTATTAGTGTAGTCAATTAATGGATAAGCAAAAGCTTATAGGTTAATGCTATAGCCTACATGCATTTCCCTTCCCCTCCCCCCACCCAACTCCCCCCCCAATAAAATTTTTAGCAGGCTAGCCAGCAGCCTGACTCCATCCTGGCTCTCATTGGGTCTGGGACCTACCCTTGCTATGGCTCTGCATTTAAAATGTATTGGGAGCTGGGTGGGAGTTCTGCCTTGTGCTGGGTTGGGAGCTCAGACCCTCCATCCCCGCCGAGACGGGGGATGCTGCCACCCAAGATAGCAACACAGGGCGACAGGCAGCCGGTCCCGCTAGGGGAACTGATATAGCGGCAGCAGCATGGAGTGACAGGAGGCTTCTTGGGAGTGAGGCCGGAACGCACTGGCTATTGGTCCCGCCTCTGGGGACTATAACAGTCAAGTAACTGAAAATAATTCATGAGATTACTCGATTATTCAATTAACCAATATTTAACATGCCTAAAACCTATGCCTAATTAACATGTCTCAATGATGCTCAAAAACTTCCTAGGTCCTAAATCTGTAAGCTCTGATAATCGAACCTCTAGGGTTCAAGGAGGTTGCCAACACCGTGCCCTCAGCTTAAGTTAACCCTCTTACATTAAGAGCACACTGTTACAGGCATTCCAATAACAGGACGACTACTATAGAGACTTACTGCTATTTTATGCTTTTTTTCCCCCAGTGCTAGAATCTCATACGTGAAAGATTTAAGATTAGAAATGTGTCACCTTCTTATACCAATTTACTATTTTTGAACTTTATACAAAAAAATCCTATCCCTCTACCAAGTGCAAATAAAAAGAAATGATCAAGACATGCCTGGCTTGTTAAATATGAGATTCCACTCAATTAAATAAAACTATTAGAAACAGCACGTCATGGATGTGGTAATGAAGATCATTCTGTAATATGTAACACCTCGTTAAACAGAGAGATCTGAGAACTATTTTGCACATCTTTCTTTAAACAAGCTTACTGCTGTAATAATTGTTCTTTCGTTTCAGATATATACCTGGCAAGAATTTGTACAAATACTGTAACTTCCTAACTGAAGACAGAGAAAAAACCCCACCATGCTTTCCTGTAATTTCTTCTTATATATATTATTTCATTTTGACTAAGATCTACAAGGCAGGGAATGTCTTCTTATTCATCAAGCACTATGCACACTTGTCATCACCTACAGCCCCCAACTTAAACCTGTCCAACACATTATCAATAAACTACAGCCTATACTGGAACAGGATACTAAACTCCAAGAGGCTCTGGGAGACAAACCCATAGTCTCCTATAGACAACCACCTAACCTCAAGATGATTCTTACCAACAACCACAGGACATACCACACTAACACCAACCCTGGCACCTTCCCTTGCAACAAACCCCGTTGCCAGCTTTGTCCACATATTCACTCTGCTGATACCATTATTGGACCTAACCAAGTGAGTTATAAGATCAAGAATATATATTCCTGCGCATCCAGAAATATAATTTATGCTATCGTGCTGAAAGTGTCCGTCTGCTTGGTACACTGGACAAACGTCTCAGACACTTTGCCAAAGGATCAATGTCCACAAAACAGATCTTAGACAGGATCACAAAGAAAAAACAGTTTCTTGCCATTTCAACCAGAAAGGACACTGTCTCAATGACTTAATTACCTGCATCCTACTTCAGAAGCCTTTTAAATCTGCACTTGAAAGGGAATCCTCTGAACTGTCATTCATGCTAAAATTCGACACTCTACGCGTGGGTCTCAACGAAGACTCTGGCTATCTTACCCATTACAAAGATAGCCTCCCCAATTATCACCTCTAATACCATTAGCTCACAGACATTTACCAACCCCCTCCTCCCACATCCCCCTTCTGTTCTGAAATTTGATTTGTCCTTTTCATGTGTGTTCATTTTTTAAAATTGTATCCTTTGGTATATATGGCTGTAACTATTTTCTTCCACTATTTGAACTGAGGAAATGGGTCTGGCCCACGAAAGCTCATCATCTAATAAATCATCTTGTTAATCTTTAAAGTGCTACATAGTCCTGTATTTTGTTTCAGCTACACCAGACTAACACGGCTACATTCCTATCACTGTTCACATTTATGATACTAATAAATCATAATAGAAGAAACTATGTATAGAGAAATTTTCAGTCAATAAACTAGTATTGAGCTCATCATAGAATCATAGACTACTAGGACTGGAAGGGACCTCGAGAGGTCATTGAGTTCAGTCCCCTGCCCTCGTGGCAGGACCCAGTACTATCTAGATCATACCTGAGATCTCAAGAGATGGAGATTCCACAACCATCCTAGGCAATTTATTCTGGTGTTTGACTACCCTGACAGTTAGGGACTTTTTCCCTAATGTCCAACCTAAACCTCCCTTGTTGCAGTTTAAGCCCATTGCTTCTTGTTCTATCCAAGGATGTAAACAAATATCCATTAACATTTGTTGTTTCCCTGACTTTCACTTTTTTGAAAATCAAGACAACCAAAAGAAATAAAGACTACTGCAGTCCAAATCTTCTACACTCAGTTACTGTAAAACTAATATTAGCTATACTCCATTGATGCAGAATGCCACTTTGAACCTGGAACTTTTGGCTATTGTCCAAACACCATTCAAGATACAACTCAACATAGCAGATTGTTAACTTCAAACCCACTCGCTTACCAATCAAAGACTGGAGATTTGACAATTATCTTCCCCACCCCTTTCTTGTAGTATAAACCAGAAACCAATTCTACATACAGTCAACACAAAAACCTTTTCTACTCATCCAGTCACAAAGATATCTAGTTCCTAAAGGCTTCAATGAAGGCCAACCTGAGACATTATCCATATCTTACTGAACTTTAGAACCCATAATTCCACTGCTTTCACACATCCTTGCAAAATAGGCCTGGATCTCCAAATTCCTGGGGAAGAATAGGTTCAGGCTATATCATGCTGTAATGGTCCTCATTTTAGATACGTATATTTGAACAGGGAAGATTTAGTTTCATTCAATTCAGTAAGCTCTGGAATTCCCCCACTAGTAAAGAGGGCAAATAAAGGTAATGGGGGAGAGTTAAGGCAAATGCTGGGATCATTCTGATATTTATGTTTCATGAATTATTGCTCTCGTTTCTTAACTTTTAAGATTTTTCTCTAGATTAACAAAACCTTCTACTATGTTATAAGTGAAAAGATATTTACAATCTTAATTCTTTATTAAAAACACATTTCAAGTAGTAGCACTGCTCTCTGAAAATCCCTCCCTCAAATGTCAATTGGAAGCAGTGCTCTTCAATTCTGTTCCCAAACTGTTGTATATTCAAATGCAACAGGGCATAAAAATCATTGGTGTATTGTATCTGATGAGGACGAACGTGGGGGGAGTGAGAGAGAGAGAGAGAGAGAGAGACAGACAGACAACCCTTCCTAAACTCTCAGGCATTCAGCCTACACCTTAGAATATAAAGGTTTGATTATTTTTCTTAGGTTACAAAATAGTTCTCACAGTGTAAGAATGTACATGGATTTTAGACCTTCTGTAAGAAGCTGGAATAACAGATGTGCACTTAAATCTTCTACCCACTGAGCAACATAGGTAGCAACAGTGTAAGCCTCTCCATGTACCAGGCAATGTGCTGAGGTGATGTGCCTCAGCTCTAATCTGGATGGACCACATTTAGGGGGCAAGAATACAGCTGTTATTAATAGTCATTTTAGTTTATCATGTTGCATAACAGACCATCAAGGCCACATTGATTTGCTACACAGTGCCCCTTTGGAATAGGAATTTTCCTGGCTAGGCTCTACACACAGGAAAAAAAGAGTATATCCCACAAATAAGCCACCAGAAAAAAAGTCATACTTTTTTTTGTCATTTTAACTTGTCCTCTGTTAAAGGGCCCGATCTTGCAAAGAGCTAAACATCCTCAAATTGCACTAATTTTAATAGGAAAGAAGGATAAATATCACCATGGAAAAGCAGGCCTAATTGCCCCCTCCGATGAACAGGCCAGAGTCACACACATAGCTGTTTTGTTTCTAGAGTTCTTTGACTTGCTCTTGATGTTTTAATCTTGATTCTCTGGACTATTTCCTCTGTGTTTTTCTAATTGTACTTTGTGTTCCAATCCACTGCTATTGCTTAGGCAGGATTTTCAGGTTTAAAACAAAAAAACAAAAACAAAAAACCTTAGTTAGCCCTAATCAAGTCATAGTTATGGATCTTCCTTTTCAATATTTGTAAGGGATGTTTGCGTCTGCAGTTAAAATAAGCCATCTGCTCCTCTAATACAACATTCTTATATTGTAAGAGGCTCTGATGCCAAAGCAATGGGTATCATACGCATGTCTAAGACAGACCACAAAATTATGCTGAAGGATGTTTTGCTAGCAGCCATTTTCCTTACCTTTAATGTGTTTATGTATATTCAGTGCTTTGAAGAGGTAGGAGTGCTAGACAAGTACTAAGATTTGTTTTTAAATTTGCCCTTTCAAAAATAATCACAGTGTTATCACTGGGGCAGTTACTCTGTATGCAATCAAACCAGATTGGGCTCTCTCTTCACTGTTACCCATTGGAAATTCTACACAACTCGTGTACTCTAAAAACTGCATCACGCCATCTCCTATATTGAAGGCTTCATCACTAGTTTCTCATCCACTGCCTATGGAGATTCACTAGAAGAGTCAGTTCAAAAGTAAACCAAGGAGGAAATGAAAGCAGTACATGGATTTGCCTCAATTTACTTCATGTATTTGGACTCTTTTTCCAAGTTCAATCCTATTCATTTATAGCTTGCCTCCTCATTCCTTTCCACATTCTCTCAGAAATCACAGTACTAATTGCTGAAAGGGGGGTCCCCACTCCTTTCAAACAAACAAAGCAATCTCTACATGTATTATTTTTAATATACTGTAAAGCTCCCGAGAAGTGCAAGTTAACCGCTTTATTTACCTATCGAACAGGGAGAGCAGGACAAGGATCAGTGGAGACTTTCCCATACTGCCCCATCTATTTTACGTGACCATCAAAGACCCACATTCAGGTAGAAGGGCAACAATTTTTGGCCAAGAATGAACAGGACTGAGTTTCAGCCTTACGATCTGTAACCAGCCTGCTGAGGCACTGTGTCCAGTTTCCCTGCCCCAGCTACACTGCACACAAAAAGCTATCAGAATCTATTCAAACTGACAACATTTAAATCCCAACATTTGCCTATTAAGATGTTACCCATGCTTCCATCAAGCAGATCTCAAATCTTTTATGAGAAGGGACTGCACTACTTACACACAGTATGCTGAACTGAAAGAGGGAACTTCAGAAAACACCCTCTCAAATCTATTTTGTGATGCTATATTTTGACAGACCACATTTTAACTCTCTTAATTACACAGGGGAAGGAACAGGAAGGGAACATTTCTTGAACAATACAGTTTCACGCTACAGAAGTGATCTATTCCTTAATGTAATGAGATCAAATGTCATTCAAATGCACATGGAAAACACCATATGGACATATACCCAGTAGTGTCATCTCCCTACGGAACCCATCACAAGGCACAAGATTCTGACATGGCTAGCACTTTTTCCCCCTCCTTCACAAAAGCAGATAGCTCTATCTCCATCCTCTATCATCTAGGCTGTTCCACAAAATGCACAGCTCCAACGCCATGGTGTTTGAGTAATCAATCATTTAGTATGCCTTGGAGCAGAGGTGGGCAATAATTTTCCAACAGAGGCCACTTAATTTTGGTACAGGTTATGGGGCTGGCTCCAATCCCTGCTCCCCTTTCCCCCAGAAGGAGCAGGGCCTGAAGCAAAAAGGGTCAGGGTCAGAGACTAGCATCCCTCCAGAATTGTCTGGGGCAGAATCTTTGAATTAAAAGCACAGCAAGGGGTTCATTGCCCTGCTACTACCACATTGCCTGGCAGCTGCCGAAGGTTGCCGTGGCTATTTAAAGGGCTCACAGCTCCAGCCCTGCAGGGGTAGTGCATGCCAGGGAGCTGTGAGCCCTTTAAATAGGATCCTGCTGCCTGAGCCACTGTCTGGAAATTTGGTGACATGGGTAGCAGGATATAAATAGAAAGTGGGGCAGAAGTCTTAGCTTGATCAGATCTGGCCCATGGGCTGCATCTTGCCCAGCCCTGCCTTGGAGTCTCACATGACTTTGTGTTTCATTGCATTTGATATACTTTTAATATAAATATTAGTATTGTAACTATCTATTGACCAATTTTTCCTTATAATGAAAGGCTATTTTAGATTCATCTTCATGTAAGACAGTTTTCCCCTCAATCATAATGACATTTGGCATTGCAAGACTGGCGTATGATTAGCCCATCCGAATAGCAAACGTCTGCTCTGGCAAATTATGTTTAAAGCAAATCTACTTTGTTTAAGAGTTTGGTGGAAGAGAAAAACCCACCCACTCTTGCATCACAGATTTCTAAATTGTTGAGGAAGAATATTAATTGAGAATTTACACCGTTTTTCCTGAAGCTCTGTTACCTAAGGGTAAATCCTAATTTTCTACTTGCAACACACTAAAAAAAGTTCTATTAGTCCATTTCAACCTCATTTACAGAAGTGTTTAGAAAACAGTGATGCTTAATCAATTCTAAAGTATGTTTTCAGTTCCTCTTCAACATGTAATACAATCGTGGATATGCTTCAGTAGATAAATCTGTGTGCTCAGTTGGAAAATAGCTATTTACTTTTTGGTTTTGGTTTGTGTTCTGTTTTAATTGTTCTTTTTAATAATAGCTGGTCAGCTGTTTACAGTTACCTAGCTGCTAATGGGAACACAGACATCATACAAGGTCCACCAAGTATGAGGACTACTTTTGGACACCTGCTTAATATTGAAAGGCTAAGTTCCAATAGAGTTAACTTTAAGACAGTTGGAACCAAACAAAAATGTGGAGCTCTGATATACAGTGCACTAGGGTAAGCTTTAGGCAGATTAAAAATTGAAAGTGCTAAGTAGAAGCACATAACCCCAGTTTATGGAAGAGATGCTAGTATAATTAAAAGTTTTAGCAAAGAAATTCTATATTCGTAGTTTTCATATAGCACTTCTACAATTAATGTGACTAGCACTCTTCAAAATGTATTTGTGGTAACATGTTAGTAAAGGACATATTAAGAATTTTTTTTTTTAAAGAAATGCATGATTAAAAGTTGACTCATCAGGTTTCTTGTCAGAATTAGGTTAAAAAAAATCCTTCACTCTTCCAAAGCTGCTTTCTTAGACTTACTCAAATGTCTTCTTCTGTACATAAGAGAGGATTCACTTGGAGATAAGATGACCTCTTTTGCTTAGGGGAAAATTATGTTTGATTTTTTTAAAATCCCTATTTGATTTTTTGACATAGCACTTAATTACTATATTATTTTCCATGTGTGCACTGCTATAAAGGACAGGGTTTGTTTTTTTTAAAAGTTAACTACGAATGCACTGATAGTCGCTTTAGAAAATTTAAAAGATAGGTGAAGTGTAGCTAAAGATAAATTTGAGATGCCAATTAAATTATGCATATTTGTTTTAATAGTAATTACACATTAAAAATTGAAAAATTCACCCCTTACTGCAATCCAAATGATAACCGGAAAGTTGCAGATACCCAGAGGCTTTACCCAGCATACTGTTTTCAGATCATCAGTTCTTTGCAGAGATTAACAGAACTCTGATCTCAACAAAGCTAGTTTACATTCATAATAGCCAAAAGTATTCTGAAATCTATGTGCACACTCCAACTGAGCAACCCATTTGTTTAGATTTGAGAAGTATTTCAGTTTGCTTTAGTTGGAAAAGGAACAAGCTGATGTTTCAGTGCAGCAAATATTGAACGAGCTGTTGGTCTAGTGATGTTTTCTGAACGCATTTCAGTTATACTCAATATGATTATTAAATCCAGGTTGGAGGGCGAGACACATAATTTTGTTGTACAGTAGCAGAAGAAAACAATACTTGGAACTAGACCAACAGCTGGTTTAGTAATTACTGCAATGAAACATCATGTTGTAACTTTTCAAAATAAAGCAAACTGAAACACTTCCCAAAATTAACTAAAATTTTAACAAATCTCAACTTACCTGCTGTTACGGTCGGTGCTCTGTTCTGCTACCAAAGATTTTTTAGCCTTTTTATCTAATCCTGTGTTTGAGATATTATTTCCCAGTGGGCAAGAGGCATCATTACTTTTTCTTGCTAAGTCTGTTTGCCCGCCTGTGCTGTGTGCAGTTTTTGGAGTACCTCCACACATCTTTTTAGCGTAGATGTACTTTCCCAAAGGTTCTTGAAAATACTGAACGTAAGAGATAGGCTGTAGGGCTCAGCGTCCAGCAACCACAGACATTTCCTCACGGAGAAGAAATTTAACCAAGTCTTTTAAGCCATCCACGGGTTTCATTTTTAGAACAAGAGTAGCATGTTCCATCAGTAATTCTGGGAGACAGCTGCATCCAATGTAATATAGTATATTTATCCCAAATAAGACCACCACAAAGAACTCTGAAATTTTAAAGCCCATCCAAGTTTATCTCCTGCTTCTGTTGCTGGAGTTTTTCCACCCAGTGCAAAGCGGTCAGCAGATACAGCAGCTAATATTGATTTGAACTACCTTTGTTTCCTGGTATGTGATTATGTAGCTGGCAATTATTTATTTGGTCACAAGACCAAACCATATGGCCTCTGAAAGAAAGAGCATAGGTGATTTTGCACAGACTCACCCTTAGCTGCAAGGTTGTTCTAACACTGGCTGCAACACCCTCTTAATGGCTCTCATGTGAGCAAGTGTCATCTGACAACTCTTAGCAACCTCTTATGGCTCAGTACCATACTTCAAATGCAAATAAAAATCTGTCATCAATACCCTACAGTTATCAGTAAGGAATGATTAACACCAGCAAACACCCCAGAATTTTTGCACAGTAATGGTTTTACTCTGTAAACAGTCTATATTCATCTAAGAATCAAATGCAGCTTTAAAAAAGAAAAAAAAAAGCTTTTCCACAAAAGGCAAATCTGTTCACCCAATACAATTGATAGGTAATATCTTATGAATATGCAGGATGTAACTTTTCACTTTTACACTTGCTTAAAAATGTGTCCCTTAAAAACAAAATAAAATAAATCATAATAATAAATAAATACCAAATCAGAGTTGTTATAAATTAGTACAACTAAATTACTAACACCAAATTGGAGAAACCAATTAAGAACTTAAAAAAACCACAGACTTTTGTTTTACAGCAAATGAGTACCGAATCTCCTCAAGGGTACAGGCCAAGAGGACACAGCTTGTTTTCTACAAGATCAACTAACCTCATCCCTTTAAATAATTGTCCCTTCCAGCTTAAAAAAAAAAAAAAAAGGATTCCACATAAAAATCCCAAGCACCCAATACAAGATCACCAATTTCCACTGAAATATTTTGTAGTACTGGCTACAATAAAAACAAAACCCAAGTTCAGCATTCATAAAACCCTTTTCATCCACAGACCTGAAAGCTGGGTATTATCTCACTGGCAGCCCCCATCAGAACCTCCCACCCACTATAGATCAACACCTCCCACTCTGTTCCCATGCTTCCCACCCACCACATTCAGCTGTTTCACACAAGCGGGCAGGAGGCGAGGAGGGAGGGAAGAGGAGCAAGGATGCAGCATGCTCAAGGGAGGGGGCAGAAGAGGGGTGGGGCCTACAGCAGAGCCAGGGATCAAGCACCCTCAGCACTTTGCAAGATCAGCACCTACAGTTAAAGAAGAGTCCATTCTGGTCAACCCAGAGCAATTCACAAGTCAAACTGTACTGAACTCCATCTTCAGGCTCTGTCTCTGACTTCCTTAGTCAGTTCGCAGTGAAAGAACCAAGCTTATTCCAGAGTCCCCACTTACTCCCTCACTTCACCCCTCTCAGACTTTTGTTCTCAAGGGGGGGGGGGGGGGAAAGAGGTGTCTTCTCAGTTTCTCTATGGAGAGTGCCGCTCCAAGTGTTATTTGAGCTCCCGCTGCCTCTCCAGACCCCAAACTGATCTGGATTTAGGAGTCTTAAATTACTTTTCCTGCAGAGCTACAGTGAGTAGCAGCTGCCAGAGCCTGGCTTGAGCTCTCAAGCTACTTTCAACGCAGACCAGCAATGGTTAACTGTGTAACCGAGAAAATATTTGTCGGCTACATGGTTAGCAGATTACACGCAATTTAACATCCCTACTCCAGACACCTCTGATTAAATGTGAATGGCCATCATCTTGGATACATCAAGTTATTAACATTTTACCAGCCCAAAACTTCAATACTGGCTCACCACTTCCTTTATTTAACCAATTTTTGAAGGATACTCAATCTGCAACAAACTCTAAAGATGACATCAATCTATGGGAGGGCAGAGAGCGTGCATAAACTGTGAATCAGGAAAGCCTCCTAATCTCCATCCATAATCCATTGGAAAATGGAGGTTAGTCATTTATTTTATAGGACTATTTGACAGTATGTCACCTGCTCTGTGTGTACATCACTTCAAAACCTAGATAGACCTAATTTTCCTCTTTACTTTGATCATTTTTATAATGGCGGCATTGGATATGCATAATTAAATCTCAAATGCAATTTTAACACACACCTCCCAAATACCTTGCAGTAATAGGATATAAACTTCTGTACCAAACAAAACTATCCCTTAAAGTTCAAGCATTGTTTCAAGATTTATTGTAGATTCTTCATTCACATCTCTAGTAAGATTTTCTTTCACACATCCTTTAAGGAGACAAACTAGAGATATCTGTAAACAAGCAGAAACTTTCACAAAATTCCTTGCCAAAAGAACAAGCATGATTCAGATTCACACAAACAGCAAAACCAAACAAACTTCTCTCCTTTTAATCATATACTATTACACATTGGCTTGTTCTCCTAAAACTGAAGCAGTAAATGCAAGAAAGCTAGTTAAAAAGTAGAAAGTAGTACCAAGTGGTTTGTCGTATATGAATAATACAAAAACAAAACAAAACATAAACAAACGTCAGATTCCACTTCACCTAAAGATAGATATCCTTCTATTCCATTTGTTGAACAGTTAATTTGGGATGCTTAAAAAAAAAAAAGTTTACCAGTACATATTGTATTTCCCCAAAAGGCACTTCTCCCCATAATCACCATGCATATGCAAAATTCTAACACTACAGCTGCATTCTTTTTTCTTATACTTATTCACCTAAAACAGCCAAGACAGCATTCAAGTCAACTCAGTGAACAAGCCACTGAAACTATATAAGCCACCTCATTTAACTCTGATGCATTGTTACCAGTTTCACACAAGTTAGACCAGATCCTTTCTATATTAGTCACTCAAGTGCACAAGCATGTGATTTTCCATGTAAGCAGGGGCGGGGGGGGGGGGGGGGGGGTGTTACAGTGAAATGAGGAAGTTGTTATGGAGAAAGTTCTTACTATCAGATTAGAAATAACAGAATTACTGAAGGGGCCGGCAATGTCAATTTCAGAAAACAATATTTTACTTTACTAAATGAAATACATGAGAAGTATTCGATGACGTTAGAAGTACATATTTCTAGGGACCACTTGCTTAATACAAAACACTTCTGATATTGGTGTTGGAGAAGATAGAGTACATTGAATCTTTGCCAGCTTAAAAATTAAATTTTAACTATCTTTAGATTGCTAAAAAACAGTCCCTTCTCTTCTGAAACATAAAACTGTTTATGTTTCTTCATCTCCAAATTAGATTACCAGAACTCATTCCCCATCGGGTAAAACACAGTGGTCACAAATAATAAGAGAAGGTGTAAATAAATAACACTTCCAACTCCACCAACTCTCTCAGTTTCAAGAGAGTTTCAAGTCTTATCCTAATCTACAGAATGCAATAGTTTGGGACAGAACTGCAAAAAGAATATGCAAAACAGGAATAGTGAAGCTGAAGACATCCTGGACAAGGCTCAAAGGCAGACAATGTTTTCAACAGTAGCCCCAATAATGGAATTTCTTGACAGAGAGAACACTGAGTCCAAGCATGGCTGTGTTCAAATAAAAAAGTAAACACATTTTCAATACCAAAATAAGGGCCTTGCAGGGGCATAGTTTTAATAGGTAGAATCTTAATATGGAATAAAACGAAACAAAGGCTGACAAAAAGGTTAATTACAATTCCATCTTGATCCCAATCTTTTCTGGACAAAGAAAAGTTACATACAAGCAGACATAACTTCCTTCATCTAAATAAAACTGTTGACTGCTACCCTCACAAAAGAAAGGTTTTTTTAAAAGATTGCATCTGTTACTAGCTGTTGGTTTATCATGAATTTCTGTCATGTGTTTCTCAGATTTTAGTTCTGGAATAAAAACAACTTGAGTTTCAAAAAAATGGCATATTTACTTTTTTTTTTTTTTTTAAATGGTTCAAAGTACATGTTTAGTAACCAAGTCCAGCCTTTGGCCTCTAGCACCACATTTCAGATGCGTCTGGATACCAAAAGCTTGACTAAAGCAAGAGGTATTTGTTCTGTTTAATGTGTCCCAATCAGCAAGAGAGCTCCACCTCCTCTTATAGTCAGCTCTCTCTCTTGGTCAATGGATCAGTCATGTGTTACTTGTTCCAGAGTGAGTCACGTGATCAGGCCAACTTCCAAAAACACAGCTACTAAATAAAACACACTGCCAAGGAACAACTCACAAATACGTTTGCCAAAAATTGACATGTGGTAGAATCTCTTACCCTATCAGCTTTTACTGCCCATACACTTTCCGACCTGACCAGCTATTTTAACAAGTATAGTGGGTATGTCTACACTACAAAATTAGTTGAATTAATTCAGGTTGATTTTTAGCATCCAAATTTACAAAGTTAAGATTCAATGTCCTCACTGGGCACATGAGGTCGATTGAGTGTGCTCCCAGTACTGTGGCTACCTTTGACTTTGATAGTTCCCACAGTTCTTGTCACCCCTTTGAATTCTGGGTTAAGCTCCCAAAGCTTGATGGGACAAATATTGCAACAGGTGGATTTGGATACATTTTATCAGTCTCCCATAATGAACTTATCTCCTCCTTCCCTGCTTGAAAGCAATGGCAAACAGTATTTCGTACCTGTGCTCCCCTCTCCCCCAATGGTTATCCATCCAAACACCATAGTAGGGCAAGCATGGACACCGGCTCAGCTTCGAAGTGCTATGGCAAACATTGCCGACCCCACACCCGTTATGCTGTGGTCTGTCCAGAGCCTAGCCAGGAGCTGCTGGAGAGAGGAAGAGTGCTAGGAGGCTACACAACACAGACACGTATGAACCCACTGAGTGGAGCAATTTGCAGATGCTGGCAGCAGTCGATCCTGTTGACACAGTGGAACTCTGATCTAGTCCCATTAGACAAGCACAGGCTGGTGGGACTGCAATTATGCAGCTAAGGAATGAAGTTCAGTGGCTGCAAAACATGTGCATGCTTAAAGCCACTTTTATGGAACTTTGAGAATTACTTTCCCCCGTCCTGAAGCACCGCAATACCAAAACGTAGAATCTTGCAATGCCAGACTGCTACCAGTCTGTTGGGACTCAATTCGGAGTGGGTAAATCTACAGTGGAGGCTGCTGAGATCCAAGTAGCCAGCGCAAACAATACCCTTCTGCTAGGAAGCACAGCGACTCTGAGAAATGTGCAGGACATAATGGAGGGCTTTGCCATGATCAGGTTCCCTAAATGTGGTGGGGTGATAAGGATGTGTGTTCCATCTATCTTGGACCCAGACCACCCTGCCAAGGAGCACATAAACCAGAGGGGATACTTCTTGATAGTGTTGCAGGTGCTGATAGATGAGTCTCAGTCTCATCCTGGGTCTTGCAGTCATGTTCCCTGCATGCTCTCCTCTCCTCATGCTCAGTCTATATGATCGGCAAGATGATTCTCCTCCATGCATTCATTCTGTCACCATACATCTAAACTACATCCCTTTTTCGATAAAGGGATGTAAATTAGACATATCGAAATTGTAAATGAAGCCAAGATTTGAATTTCTCACACTTCATTCACATACTGGCAGCCACGGCTTTTTTTTTTTTTGACCAATATGCCCCATTTTGAAAGATCCTGTAAACCTCAAAAATGAGGTTTATAGGATCTTTTGAAACAGGGCATTTCTGTCAAAAGATCCCCATCTTGACTGGGGTTTTTTATTGTTGTTTTTTTCGAAGAATGGCTTTTCAAAAAAAAAAAAAGCCGCGGCCGCCATTATGTAAATGATACACAGGAAATGCAAATCCTGGCTTCATTTACAATTTTGATACATCTAATTTACATCCCTTTATCGAAAAAGAGATGTAGTTTAGATGTAACTTCAGTTTGGGCAGACTGTACAGGTTGAATCTCTGAAATCCAGGACTCTCTGGTCTGGCAACATTCATGGTCCAGCTGTACCAGAGAGCCTCAACTAGCCAGGTTCAGAAGTGCAACCCGGACTGGGCTGGTAGTGAGGAATGCATCCCTGGCCAGGGCTGATGGCCAGGAGCTCAGCCCCGCTGAGGCCGGTGAGGTGGGGAGTACAGCCCTGGCCGGGGCTGACGCAGTGGGAAACAGTCTGGGTCGGGGCTGACGCGATGGGGTATGTGTGTGCAGCCCTGGTCACAGTTGGTGGAGGGGAGCAGCTAGAGTTAGAAGCAGCAGGGCCGGCCCCTGTAGGTGTGGCTGTAATGGCGGAGGATGCAGCCACAGTCAGGGCTAGCACGGTGGAGAGCTGGAGGCAGCGGCAGCAGAACCTACAGCTGGATAGGAAACCTTGACCTCCCCTCGTGTGGCAAACTCCCTGGTTCGGGACTACTCAGGTCCTGAGAGTGCAGGACAAGGGAGGTTCAACCTGTATTTGCTCATTAAAAATGTCATCCTGTGTATGTTTTTTCTGTCTTCTGATCTGTGATAGCCAAAGTGCGGGAAGACCTGGAGGAGTAGATAACAGACTAACTCCATTCTGTATGCTAATGAGTTCTATCTTCAATGCAGATGAGGCTGGGGTGTTTTCTTAATTAGTTTAGGTGGGTCTTTCCTGGCCGTTTCATTGCTTTCTCTGATACTAGTAGAGGCCTAGGCGAAGGGGGGAGGGGGAATAGAGAATGGTTTTCCATGAATGTCACTCCCTGGCTCCCCAAGAGCACAGGGATGGTACGTAACATTTGTCCTATTGATATGTTGACACTGTGGCTGTTGGATGGTAGAACATAACAAGTAACTTGCGAAGCAAGACTATTCCACACATTGTTAACACATCAGAGGAAGGAAGAGAGGACAAATGAGAATAATGTGTGTAATACTCTTGAACGCTTGGGGATATGTCTACACAGCAACATTATTTCAAAATGACTATTTTAAAATAACTTAGTGTCTACACAGCAGGCAGATATTTCAAAACGATGTTGAAATACTGTCAAGCTGGAGGACTTCTTACTCCAACTCCTGTAACCCTCATTGTACTAGGAGTAAAGGAAATCAGAGGCAGAGTGCTCTATTTCGAAATAAGTGCTGTATAAACGCTCCCAATTTCAAAATAAGCTATTTCGAAATAAGCTACGCAATTGACATAGCTCAATTTGTATACCTTATTTCGAGTTAAACCCTGCTGTGTAGATGCACCCTTATTGATTTGTCTATATAACAGACGGGTGGACACGGACACAATTAATTTTAAAAAACCCCACAAAGACAAAGAGGGACACATACAAAGCCCCCGACAATAACAAAAACAAAAAACAGAAGTCAGCCTCTTCTCCACCACCACTCCCTCAGCACAAAGATAGCCATCATGGAGATGAATACCAGGAAATCCTGAAGCAGATGAGTGAAGCGATAACTGCAGGCGGATATAGTGTCAAACCCACAATTTTTCTCTAGTTTTAGCCAGAGATATACTTTATTCCTCTTGTTGTTTTTATGACAGTTTGCCTGTTTTGCACAGAACATTCTCTTTAACCCTTTCTTGTAAGGTGGAATACTGATAAAATATCCTATAAATAATATTGAAACTTTAAGGCTTGTGAAGAAGTTAGACATGCATAATCAGTTCCAGGACAAACATAAGCATTAGGGCTCTTCTGCTGCATCACCCTAAACTCAGTTGCTAGAGTCTTTTTGAAATGGCAAAGGAAATCCACTCTGGAATCCAAAATGCTCACTGCTGGATATAGGATCAGTTTGCCCAAAACTACATGGCCCCTAACTAAATTCAGACAAGTTATGAAGGATTTCAATTCTGCTTTAAATAAAAGTTTGATATAAGGTTGGACCTCCCTGGTCTGGCACCATTGGGATCTGACTTGTTCCGAATGAGGGAATTGGCTGAATATGGGGAGGTCCCCTACCACCAGCCTCTTGGCCCACTGACTCTCCCTGTGGCTGGCTCCACTCCAGCCCCACTGCCACTAGGCTGTTGCCAGGATTGGGCGCACCAGGCTTGCTAGGGTTCCTTGTGGACAGGGCTTACTAGCTGCTGGTGGCTTGACTGCTTCCCTGCCTGGCCATGGCTCACTGGCTGCTGCAACCCGCCAGGGCTCCCCAGGGATGGAGGTCCTGGCCATCATTGGCCTTGCTGGTGGGGTTCCCCACTGCTGGACTTCTGGCCAGCTTGCACTCCCCAGTGCCAGGGCTCTCTGGTCCAGCAACATCCACGGTCCTTCCAGACCACAGATGTTGCTGGACCAGAGAGTCCTGGATGCAGGAGGTTTAACCTATATTACTTATGAAGTTGTATGTTTAATTTAAAAAGAAACAATATTTATGAAGTCTAAGTATGTAATACACATAGCCAGATATTTATTCTTGTATTGCAATATGCAAACTACTGAGAATTTAAATGAGAAGTTTTATAAATAGAGTGTTTAACAAAAATTGTCATCTTACACTCAGATGCCAAAATGTGATATAACCCAAGAAACTAGTCAGTATTTTGGAATTTACTAAATGTCGGAATAAAAACCATGCAAGGCTAACTACATCAAGAAGGCTGATGCGTACCTTAAAATGAAGAGGTCAACTTTGCACACATGGAGAAAACACTGTGATTTAAGATTTTTCTCCCCTAAAGATTGCAAAGAAATATATGTCTATGTAGACAAGTGTCAAACATTGGCAACTCTTTTTTTGACTGTAGTTAGGGAAGGGCATTCAGTATAGCTAGAGTTAAAGTTTCAAAAGCGTACTTCCTGCCAACTAAAAATTTGTTAGAACAGCTGGCCAAATCTCCGTTTCACATCATCGTTATTTTAATATTTCACTAATGACAAATAAAAAGCCACTGCTGCACTCAAATATCTTGCCACTATGCCAACACCCCATTTTAATACAAATATAGTATTGTTCCTTTACTCTACTGGAACTAAGTTCAACTCATAGGTGCAGATTATGCTCAACACTTTATCCAGTGATTTATTTTATCTTTAAAAAAATAGGATGGATAAAGTTGCAACAGTAATTTTACCTATAAATAAAACAATGTGCATTTAAGAACCAGATACTTATCTCAAATTTGAAAATTCTTCTTCCCATTTTCTTCCCTGTTATACCATTCATTGCTGACTAATTTTCCCATTAAGATCAACCCAAGATAGGCATTTTGATTTGTCTCACTTTAATGGCAATATTGCTTTATTTAGGCAGAAAAAGAACAAATTTGACTGCATTATATACTTTTCTTCTCCAACTATTTCCTGTTGCACCCTTATAAAAAAAAAGTCACATGTGGGTGTTTTAAATAGAAGAAAATTACTTGTTTTTGGAAAATTTCTGGAGGTAAACAACTGTTTGATCTGTCAGGGAATAGGTAGATTCATCTACATTCTGGAGTTTCCCAAAGTACTAGAATGTCATTGATTTAGTTACTTCTCTACACTGGGCTTAGAACCATGTCCAAAACTGCTTTGAAGCACAGCTGTAGCAAATACAGTGTGTTGTCACATGCAGGCTTCATAGTTAGAGTTGCCAACTCTCAAGGAATTAAAGACTGTGTCATGTGATGACATATCCAGGAATACAGCCAACTCAGAATTGGTAACCCTACTTATAGGTCTTTTCTTGATTAGGGCTGCTTATGCTTATTGGCTAGTCAACTAGTCACTTCCCCCCTGTTGCTGCATCTATCAGAGACAGGCAGCAAGGGGAGGGGAGCAGGAGCTAGTGCTGGCGGGAGCTGGCCTAAAAGCTAGTTCCCCCCAGCACCATCTTCATGGGGGGAGAGAAGAGAGGTAGAGGCACAGTGGAAACGGCACCAGCAGGGACCAAAGCAGTCTCCATTCGTGCCAGCTCTGCTGCGATTCTGCTTCTGAAATGTTCAAGAGCCCTGGTAGGGCTCTTGTACATTTCAAAAGGAGAAGCCCCATCGGAAGCCTGGGGCTCTTGTACATTTGAAAGGCTCAGGCATGGCAGGGAGCACATGGCCAGTCCCCCACTGGCCCCACACTCCCTACGGGGCTTCCACTTTTGAACTGTAACAAGAACCCGGGAGGACTCTTGCTACAGTTCAAACGTGGAGGTGCCCTTACTGACTAAATAGTGGATGGAAATCCTATTTGATTAGTTAACCTAAATTTAACAGCCATACTCTTGATGGGTAAGAGGGCGTGTTTTCCCCATTGCATTAGTTTGACCTTTGAAGAACTCTCTTAATGCATATAAAGAGAGGGTGAAACCTCTGAATGTGTATTAGCTGGCTGGGATATAAACTAGTCTCCTCCTATTCTCTCTCCCCCCCCCCCAATCCAAATAAAAACTAGGGCAGCTAAAACACAACTTCAAACATGGTAGCTTACTGTGATTGAAAAGGCATCTTAATGCTTGTTAAGATGCTAGATAACCCAATTGAGTTAACATGACTGAAAATTCCACATCCTTCTTAGCAATCATGATAAAGCCAGAGTGTTATATTAATGTGTATAAAAAGCCCTGGCTGCATTCACAACCTAAGCTATAAATAGTCTTTAAGCGAATTTACTATTAAACCCATCTTCCAGGAATCCACAACTGTGTGAGTTGCACTGAGTTAACCAGTCCTTCTGACTTCCAATTTTTCCTTAGGAACATCTACACAACATTCTCAGTGCTTTCTTCCTATGCATCAACTGCCCTATGAGTTAGCGCAAGACGTAACAGGCAGTTAGCCATAATTTGCAAGCAACTTCTTATAATGCTCTCTGCCCATGTTTGTAAATTTAAGAGATTACCTGAGCATTCAGAGTCCAAGATGATGACAGCTCTCTGTTTGAAATCTGGAGCAACAAGTTAATCTAAACCAGCGTTTCCCAACGTATGGGTTGGGACTCAAATATGGGTCACTATTACATTTCAAAAAGGTCGCCAAGTGTCTCCCCAAGTGGCTCTGCCCTCCCTCCTCCCCCAGTTTTTGAATTGCCTTGGGTCACCAAGTCTTCCTGAATTGCCAAAATGAGTCCCCATCTGGAAAAGGTTGGGAACCGGTGATCTAAACAAAAGTTAGCAAAAACACAGACAGTGGATTTAATGCAAACAAATAATTGTGAATCATCCATTAAAAAGAAAGAGGAGCGGAAAAAGATTAAATGTATCAAACCAGAAGTGTAAGCAATTCATTAACACTGAACTTAGTCTCACAGCATTTCTGTTTCAGCCGAACCAGCAGCTTGTTTACAGGGGTGCTGTGAGGCTGATTTCACTATTATAACTCTGCATCTCTCTCATGCATGTTGGGCAGAAGAGGACATAGAAATAAAATGGGAGTAAGAGTACCTAATTGACTTAGCTAGTTTCACAATGCTCACAGCATAGGTTTCACTTCACTGTAATCTCTCTCCTGCAGTGGGCAAAACAGAAATTGCCACTGATGGTAGTAGTAATGTCCATAGAAGACTGCATTTAATAGCCAGGGACCAACAACACTCCATACATAAAAAAAACACCCTATCTACATACTAAAGTGGTCTTATAAATACACAAGTTTGCTGTTTTGTAACACTTTTTAGTTCATATCTAGATGCACCAGTAAAGCTCCGGCCCCAGTGCAGATGAAAAGACACAGTTATTGCAGCGGAAGCAATAAATCTAGCCTTCCCATAATGCAGTGCTTCTCTTCTCAGTCTGTATTAAGGTCTGTACTTAGCGCTTTTCAAAGTGCAGAGAAGTGTGTGATAAACGGGGACACATGGGGCACATCTACATAGTAGGACAAAAGCCGAAATAAGCTATGCAACTTGAGCTACATCAATTGCATAGCTTAAAATCGAAATAGCTTATTTATACAGCAGGAAGTCCAAGAAAGAGCACTCTTCTTCTGACTTCCCTTATTCCTCATAAAATGAGGGTTATAAAAGTCGGAATAAGAAGTCCTGAAGCTTGGCATTTTGTCATTATGTCAAAATAACTGCTTGTACTGTAGATCCAGACTAGATTATTTTGGAATAACACCAGTTATTCCGAAAAAACACTGCTGTATAGATGTACCCACAGTTATTGAAAGTACATATACATGGATGACTACTAATCTGGTTATATGCAAAGACAATTCTAAACAAAACAAAAAAAAACAAAAAAAACAAAGTCAGAAAATGGCATATTTTTCACAAAAGAGTGAAAAATAACGATTGTCTAGGATTCCAGGAATAAGATTTACAAATTTCCACTGAGCTCCTCAGTGGGGAGAAAGAAAAAAAGACAATAGAATCCCAAGACTTCTTCCAGGGTTGCAATTAAAATAGCAGAAGGGGGAAGGTAAGCAGAGAAAAGCAGTTAACAGTACTCCTGGTGTAAGTCTGGAAAAAAATCAGAAATCTCCAAAGGCTCTTGTTCAATTGCGAAGAAGGTAGGAAGGAAATCCAAATGGTTTTACAGAAAGATGAAAGGACATGGTCCAACAGGGCTGAAGAAACAGAGGACTTGCTTTTTCAGACACCCCCACAGTGGGAGCCCAATTCTGTCTAAAAGAACCTTATTCATCATTTCCTTATTAGGCTATGTTTTTGAGTGGAATTGTTTGCAATAATTTCCATGAACCAAATGAAATGCTCTGCAAATACTATTATTGGGGTCAGAAAGGTCTTGTACTGTACTTTACCTGCCAGTAAGCAAGGTCACAACACAGGAAGTCTCTTCACCTTTTGTCCATTGCTTCCAACTGGATAGTGTGAGATGAAATCCAAGGCCACTTTCCAAATGCCTTCCATAAGAGGACCCCTTCAAAAGTCATTCCTAAACTCTTTTAGGGATTTAGGGACAGATTTTTTTAAATTACTTATTTAATTACCTAGTGGTATGTCTGACTACTGTTGCTATCAGGATATCTATGAACAGCAAGAAGCCCAGTGATATTATACAAATACTGTACATAGAATTGAATAACATAATAAAACATCCATGTACCCCCAACAAACCTCACTATTACCTTCTTTCCTTTTATGAAAAGTGGAATATTGCCAGCTTGCAATGAAATGCTGTGAACTACTGCTTAGCAAATGGGATCTCCCCAAGCATTTAAGCACTATGACCAAAAGAATTACTTGTTTCAACTGCCAAGTGAATGATATCTTACACCAAAGCTAACAAACCGTTACCAACTAGAGATCCTGCACAATTACAATACAACATCCATTCCATTATGGACACCAGAACTACCAATGAATATCTGAAGCTGAAATAGTTGCCTGTTTGCCAGTTTGAAATCCAGCTGAAACACCATGATCTCATCTTTTATAGCATGCAGGTTAAATGACACTATATCCGCTTTTACAACATCCTTTCACTCAATATCCCAAGAAAGAGATTTTACAGATGTCATGAAGCAGAAACCGCACACTTACCAATCTAAATGTAATCCAGGAACAGGTCTGATTTATTTTGCTTTACACATTCTGACATGTTATATAAACTGTTAGCTTCACTCTTGTTTCCCTCTTAGTAGATTTTTTCACAACCTAAGCCCTCAGCTTCCTAAAGACAGATTCAATCTATAGAGCTGAAAGATGCAGAACAACATTAATATGAAATCCTGTTTCAGAGCCAGAACAGAACTACAATTGCCATGAAAATTAAAGCATGATCAATTTATCCAAAACCATAGTCATTCATTTCTCTAGAGCCACCCACACATAAATGTTTCACTTGGATAATTAGTTGAAGTACATGAGCTTCTAGCTGAATACATTAAATTATGGTAGGAAGCTCCATAACTGTAGTCCCCAAGATTTTTACAGAGGCCAAAACATGTGAGGTGCTTTTCAGAACATGTAAGAAGATATAGCCCCATCATCAAAGACCTATAAAATATAGTGATAGAAGTATAGCCGTGTTAGTCTGGTGTAGCTCAAGCAAAATGCAGGACTATGTAGCACTTTAAAGACTAACAAGATGGTTTATTAGATGATGAGCTTTCGTGGGCCAGACCCACTTTGTTTGTTGAGACCATGGTGTAAAGTGTCGAATTTTAGCATGAATGACAGTTCAGAGGATTCCCTTTCAAGTGCAGATTTGAAAGGTCTTTGAAGCAGGATGCAGGTGAGTAAGTCGTTGAGACAATGTCCTTTCTGGTTGAAATGGACAAACGTCCATTGGACAAACATCTCAGACACTTCGCCAAAGGATCAATGCCCACAAAACAGATATTAGACAGGATCACAGTTTCTTGCCGTCTCAACGACTTAATTACCTGCATCCTACTCCAGAAGCCTTTCAAATCTGCACTTGAAAGGGAATCCTCTGAACTGTCATTCATGCTAAGATTCGACACGCTACGTGTCGGGCTCAACAAAAACACCAACTACCTTACCCATTACAAAGATAGCTTCCCCAATTATCACCTCTAATACCATTAGCTCACAGACATTTACCTTTCCCCACCTCCAATATCATTAGCTCACAGACACTTACCTTCCCCCCCCCACATCCCCCTTCTGTTCTGAAATGTGATTTGTCCTTTTCATATGTGTTCACTTTTTTTTTTAAATTGTATCCTTTGGTATATATGGTTGTGACTATTTTCTTCCACTACTTGATCTGAGGAACTGGGTCTGGCCCACGAAAGCTCATCATCTAATAAACCATCTTGTTAGTCTTTAAAGTGCTACATAGTCCTGTGTTTTGTTTCAGCTACACCAGACTAACCCAGCTACATTTCTATCACTATTTTAGTAGAAGTGTGATTTAACCGGAAAATTCCAAGCTGTTTGCCATGTTGGATGTTTCTAGAAAAAGAAAGTTTAGCTTAGCTAATTCTTATGGACACATGTAATACCATTTATTTTGCTTGCCACAACTAGAGAGAGGAATTTAGAATCTGTCACCCAAGTACACAATACGCAAAGCTTCAGTAAGAGAAATCTAGAGTTGCCAGTTGCCACTGACAGTCATTTTCTTATTTTATATTACAAAATACATGCCCCTTATTTTGGAAAAATCACGAACAGACGATAATGGTAATGCCATAACTAATCCCTATTCTGCTTCATCATACCTCAGCTTTTCCAAGGAAACACCAATCTACACTTGTTTTCTCAAAAACCAGATGTGCCAATGAGTACAAAGGGACTTAATTTTGGAGTAAGAGCACTCTAAGCACAGTCAGTCTTAGCTTTTTTGGTAACTTGATTTAAATCATTTTATTTATTATTTAAATCGCTTTGATTTAAATCAGTCTACCCTGGTCTCAATCATGGGATCATTTCCCTCCGTTCCAGCTTCATGTTCTCCATCCCTGAGAACTTCATCCTCCTTAGCAAGGAGGCTTTCAGAATGCAAAGGCTTTCAGAATGGGGTGGGTACGCTCTTCTGCATGCTGGAAAGTCTCACATATGTACGTCTCCAGCTCTCCGACTCCTCCAGTTCAGTCACTCTATTCTTCACAGCCTGCACTGGCTCAATGAGAGCCTTGCCCGTATGCTGCATTCACTGCCACAAAGCCTATCAGGTGCGCTGCTTGTATATCACTTACCCAGCAGAAGAGGGGAAGATAACAAGATTCTACAACCGTGGTATCCAACCATTGGCTACTGCTATAGCGAATCAGCCACACTCAGCCAGCCAAATAGTCACATGTGACTAGTGTGTTAGTCACCATGGTTCTAGTCAATGTCATGGATGCAATCCTGTGAGCAAAGGTGAAATTTACAGATATTGTATCAATTTCACAGATTTGCTTAGGAAAGCTAGGAGAAGCAGGAAAGGCAATCTTAGTAACTTAAGGGTTAGAGATTGGGGGAAGAGGTAAAACATTGCAGACATCCTCTTCGCTCCCAGTCCATTCCAGCCATACGTCCCCATTAGTACAAAGATCTTTTCCAGTGGACTTTCTGCTGAACCATGTTGAGCTAGAGCCCACCAAATCCTCAAAATATTTAGTGCTCGCTGTTACTGCTCATCCTTTGAAATTCAGTAGCAGATGACATTAAGGGTTTTCAAAGAATGTTTGGGATTTGAGGGTTCAGTTAAAAAAAATCAAAGGCCCTTATTAAAATAGAGAAGTGTGGGTTGTGTACAGGAATAGAACTGTGAACCACACGTTACCATCATGCATTTCTCTAGGAAGGGAAGTGTTGATCACTGAAACATTCCATGGACACTGAGGGGGGGAAAGGCATAAATAGGCATATAACCTCAGAATACAAGACAGAAAAGACAGATTATTTTTTAAATCTGAGGACAGGACAAGAGATAGAACTGCAGAACAAATGCATGCAATTAAAAAAGGCATAATTAAGAATAACTTGCTAATAACGTTAGGTTTTTTTAATTTAAACACAATATTTCAGTTTTCAAAACTGAAATTCAAGAGTCTCAAAACAACAAGCCAAACAAACCCCAACCCAGAATATATAAACGCTGCCAGAATCTCCATGCTGACAGGTTCCTATTAATTTCACTGGATTCTGCAGGAGACTGCTCACCTAGAGCTACTTGCAGGAGATTCAAGCCTTAATTTTAATGAAAATGCCCCCCAGGTCTAAGTTTAAGTCCCTACCAACGGGTCTGCATCTTACTGTGTTTTGATCCCCTTGCCTAAAAGCAATATACATTAAAACCTAAATTTTCAATTAAGAATCTAAGTACGTACATGACATAAGTTTTCCCTCTTCTCCATACTCCCATTACCACATGACTTTTGTCTGCATTATGAATTAAAGGGACAATGAATTCTGGGCCTGGCCATCTGAAGTCTTCCCAATCCACTAGCAACACTCTAGAAATTCTTTGGCAATAACATCAGATCCCCAGTGTCCCATCACATTTATAGCAATCATTTTAGAATCCAATATATAATCCAAACCTGACATTATCCAGTGTTGGCTCTGATCATGCAACATAGTTCAAGCAGATGACATTTGACCCATGCAGAGCACCTCTGAAGTCAAAAGGGTTCTATGCTGGTGGTCCCTGTGCTTATACTTAGTCATTTGTTGAATGGGGTCTTCTTTGTCTGATTTTACTCCGAGGCTAGGTCTACACTATGGGAGGACGGTCACAACTCTAGCTATGTAAATAACGTAGCTGGAGTCAACAAACCTTAAGCCGAGATTGGTGCCATCTCCACAGCGGGAGGTCGACGGGAGAAACACTCCCATCAACTTCCCTTACTTCTCGTGAGGAAGAGAAATGCCAAAGAAGGCACTCTTAGCATTTGATTTAGCGGCTCTTTACTAGACCCACTAAATCAAATCCCAGAAGATTGATTGCCAGAGCGCTGATTCTCCAGTAAGTGGAGACTTGACTCTAGTTTCGCTCCCCACATCATTTTTAGTATGTCTGGAAGTGAAAGTCAGGACTCTTATACATTTCTATATGTTGTCTACTCACAAGACCAAGCTAGTCATGGTGAGTAGTCACATGAAGGTTTGATGGGACACATATGCAATACCATTTATTTTGCTTGCTACAACTAACCTGGTCTTGTGACCAGATAAGGTATAGAAAAGGGATCCAGAACCTTAACACATAACTTGCTTATAAATACAGTTCCTGCAGGTTTTTAAAAAAGCCACAATTAAATGCAGCATTACACATCCAAGCAGACCCCTAAAGGAAACCCTATACATTTCATGTGCAAAAATTAATGAAATCATTAGCACCTAAAAGCAATGGAAGGCATGGAGCTCCCTGCTTTTCCATGAAATTAGAGGTAACAAAATAGATGAATAACTGGATTCAAGGTAAGACATTTCACCTCATATTTGAAAATAAAGAAAACAAGATTTTAATTCAAGTCCTCCAAGTAATAAAATATAAACACTAAGAAAGGTGCATGCATAATATTTTCTATATTATTTTATTTAAAGTCTGGTATTAAAAACTATACCAGTTTATGCATATGAGATTTGAAATCCAGACAAAATGGCTGAGGCATCAAAGAAAAGAAAAAGAAGCAGAAGAAAACAACTATATGGTACAATAAATTTCAGTTGCTTCTCCCACTACTCTTCTGCAGTTTTTTTCCTGTACTATTTAAGGACTATAGTGGTGAAGTGACATCAAGCCATTTTGTTTAACTTGGGAACACATGCTCCCAATTTTTAATTAATCTAGTCCATAGTGAGACTCGATAGTGGTCAGTTTTGCTGCTCATCTATTCTATGCAATATATTTATAGTTATAGCAACCAGTGGCCATGCTACTGGGATCAGCTGTAACATGCTGAAAAGTCTAGAGAATTTGATGGAATCCCAGAAGACTGAGAAACAGTCTAGAAGCTTGAATATTAGGAGGTTAGGTCTAATACTGACTACCATAAAAATCCAGGTAATAAGGGTTGTAGACCTACTCAGTGAGAAAAGATGGTCTGAGCCAGTTGTCCAAATTGCGAATGACCAATTCCACACCTCAGAATCCATCATGTTCACCCAATTTTCGACCCTGAACCCAGGCACCTACACAGACAAGGCTAGCAGAATGATTTTAAAAATTACTTTACAGAAAGATGGCAACGAAACACCTCCCAAACATGTATAAGTATCTGGACTAGTAGAAATCTCAGTCATCTCGAAAAGCCATTTTTCCCAAACCAGAAAGGCCAATCTAAAATTGCAGAATACTCGCCAGCAGAGACACCAACTCTCTTATCTGATTCTAAATCAAAAGTGCTGAAGAAAACTATTGCAATACGATTGATACCAAATCTTAACGCGCTTTACATTCTCAATGCCCGGTGTGAACGTGAGCAGATCGATACCAAGCGTGATCAGAAATGACCAGAGCTGGGGAACGTATGTGCGCGCTCCGGCTCCGGGGAAATGTACACACCCCTTCGGTCCTGCTGGTGCCCCTGCAAAGGGCTTGCTTTTTTAGCTTCAAGGCTCCCCCACCCTCGTTGGGAAGGTGATGGTCTTTTGGTAATATCCCTGGCATGAATGAAACAGCTTCTCACCTGAAGGCAGGTCCTTCCTTAGGGGCCCTGCTGGGGGGAGAAGTCGAGCTGCTGCCCCTTTTGTTGAACAGCTTCTGGAGCAGAGTAGGAGCCATGCTGCCGCTTGCTGTTACCGCCGCCCCTGCTCACAGGAGCCCCCAGTGGGGAGCGCACGCACAGAAGCTCAGCGGGCTAGGGACAGTAAGAGCAGCGGAGACAGCATCCCCGCTGCAGCGTGGCCGCCCAGCATTGCTCGCGGGAGGGAACCGCTGCTGCGGCCCCCACGCCCAGCGATGGAGGGAACCGCCAGCTCGTCATATGACTAGAGAACAAACGAACGGACCCGCCGCCTAGGGGCGCTGACAGCTCCCTCCCGCGGGACGAGCCCTTTAGCCCGGAATGCTCGGGTCCGAACGCGCAACACCCATGGAACGTTCTCCATTGGATACTCGGGATTCCAAGCCGTCCCCCGACACGTGGTCAACAGCCCGAGTTAAAGGGACACGAGCCTTGTTTTAGGCCAGGGCTCTGAGGTTGAGGTATTTCAATGGGAAGGGGCGAGTAAATAGAGGCTGTCTGATTCATTCCGAACCAATATTTTCTCTCCCTTCCTGTCCAGTGAAGTAAACTATTAAAACGACGCACAAAGTGACTTAACAGATCAGAGGTGGGTTCCCCCTCCGCCCCCATTTGATGATACTGAAAAATCTGAAGTGCACAGTTTCCTTAACATTAGAAATAGCTCAAACCAAATACATGGATCAAAATAATCCACTGAATATTGTGAAAAGCTTTACCACTGTCCCCTTTATGACAACAAACCAACACTCTTCTTGGAGATGTTTATTTTGTTTTCTTCTGGCCTTTGACTCTATAACAGATTGACATGGATTTTTGATCCAAACACCGAGAAAATGCTAATTTAACTGTCTATCAAGGATCCAAATTTGGCCCTCACCTGTTGATTAAGCATATATTCATTTTATCATTTGAGTAATCCCATTGGTATTATTCCATTGAATAATCCTCCAGGCGGGCTTTGTTCGGTTTTGCTTTTTCGTGGTTTCTTTGGTCCACATGTGAAAGAATCTAATTAGCTGATGCCACAGCTCTGTTGGAGATTTGGGGTGGAGAAGAGGGCTGTTTTGCATGTTTTTGTTTGGCAGGAACATCATATCTTATGTTTCACATTTTGTAAATGGCTTAACCTTCCAAAATGAATTGGAAAGGTGTGATATGTTGTCTTTTTTTGCATATAGCCAGTTCCACATCCTACTAAAGAGGAAAGGTGAGGCTGGCTTTTTGGACAATTTGGCATAATAGGGCAATTGAAGCAAGCAGTCTCTGCACTTCCTCAAAGAGAGGGACTGGACCTAGTGCAGTCTTACTCCTTCTTCCTCTTCTCACCCATGATGAGACCACACAACAGACTAATTTTTGTCTTAACTGATTCGCAGAGAGATGAAGAGCCTTGTAGATGCACTAGAGGTATGTGTGGATGGAGTCAGGGAAAATTTTTGTAAAGGATCCAAAAGCATCTTCACCTATTTTATGGAAACCTTGTGTCATTTAGTGCTATTCCAAAGACAAAATAAAGTAAAAAAATATAAGTGAACCTCTCAGGGGTGTCTATATGAGCCCCATATGATACTCAGTATGGCTACCAGGGATGTCTAGTAGACTTGAAAGAGAAAGAAGCTTTTCCACTGAAAAGGAAATGAGACCGTTCTCTCTTGCCCACTAATTCCACCCTAATAATTTCAAACCAGGGATGTAAAATCCCGTTTAACCACATTGCGGTGTGACAGGGCCAGCCTGGCTGGAGCAGTCTGCCATACCAGTTAACTGGTTACCGGTAAGGATTACTCATTTACATCCCTAGTTCAAACTCTGTATATATCTAGTTACATATCTCAAGATACTAGGGCATATAAGCAGCTGCTCCTATAGCCAACGACAGACATCACTTGGATGGTTTTTACTGTAGGCATTTGATCCCTGCAATGAATAGTGGACTTATGTCCACCATAAAGTTCTCAAGCTACTTTAGCTATTGCAAAGATGGTGGGCTCTGAGGACTGATGCTTGTTACAAAACTGGTTCAGAGTGCATTGTGCTTGTGTGTGTGACACTGACTGTTATCTCACTTTGGTACCAATACACTCAGACACTCATGGGCTCTTTCTGATGGTAATTTCTGAAAAACTATGATGTAAATGAAGCTGCACACTTGAGCTCAGGATTGAGGGACAACTTTCACAACCAATTTGCACTGTCACATGCTTGTCAGGCAACGTGGATAAAATCAAGAAGTAAAGTATAAGTGGCAAGAAAGATAGGTTGCTTTTTCACATACAAGTAAGTATAAAACATGAGCAGGTGAAGTGAAGCCCAAGATAGGCCATTTACTGATCAAGTTTAATGAGTTGTGAAGCAGAAGGGCCCCTCCAGAGTCCAGGAGGAGACTATGTGAACAGAAACATGAAAGATTACAAATAATTACATATCCATGGTATCTATCCAAATCCTGACACCCTGTTTACTGTAAGAAGCAATTTAAAAGATGACACTCTTGAGTCGGAAGTCTTTATTGGAAGCTAGTCTGCCTCCACATCAGAGAGCTATGGTGTAGACAGGTTGTCACCCAAAACTTTTTGATAACTGGAGGCTTGGATAATCAGAGCTATGCAGAGTTACTAAGTTTCACAGGAGAGTAACTCTTCAGAAACTGCTCCCACAAAGCTTAGGAACTGAGTTCTAATTTGAAGGGCAAGGAAGGATTCAGGTCCCCTGAAATACACAACTAACGGTTTCAATAGGGCTGATGCCTCTGGCTGCTGTCTCTGAACCCTAAGCATACTGAACATAACTTACGTTTCAGCTCTGCTGAGTTTCTAAACTGTTCACAACCAAAGCTAAGGATCTACAAATGAACTTAGATGCTCCACAAGAATTCAACTTGCATGTATACTTAGATGATACAATTGATCTTTAGTTAACCCAGAGTTTCAGTTAATTAGAGAAGAGTTTACAAAAACTCTCGTTTGGTATAAGGGTGTATATTTTATAGATGAAACAAAACATCTACCTCACAGACATCTACCTTTCCCACCCCCTCCCCCCCGCATTCCCCTTCTGTTCTGAAATTTGATTTGTCCTTTTCATATGTGTTCTTTTTTTTTTTAACTGTATCCTTTGGTATATATGGTTGTGACAATTTTCTTCCACTATTTGATCTGAGGAAGTGGGTCTGGCCCACGAAAGCTCATCATCTAATAAACCCATCTTGTTAGTCTTTAAAATGCTACATAGTCCTGTATTTTGTTTCAGCTACACCAGACTAACACGGCTACACTTCTATCACTATATTTTATAGGTCTTTGATGATGGGGCTATATCTTCTTACATGTTCTGAAAAGCACCTCACATGTTTTGGCCTCTGTAAAAATAATTACATATGATTTTTCTTGACATTTCAAAAATACTGAATAAAATATGATCCAGTTACTCTGGAATTTGTAATATATTATTATATAAAATGGTAAGATCTCTTTAAAGAAAATTGTAAAAGAGAGATGATCACTGCCCCAAAGAACAGATTGCCAGGTTTATTGAGTGAATGTTTGTGAACAAGTTTAAAAGCAATGGAGTGGATAGGGTATCTGGGGACAGTTTTTTGGATTGTACTTTGCAAACAGACAGACAAGCTGCCATCAGCAGGGAGAAGGGTCTGTAGAAAACAACTCCTTGCAAACTAGCTTATTCATTTTTGATTGACTGGAGTGTTATATAACATGCTGTTGCTGCAGCAACCTCCCGCCCCCCAACCTCTTAGCAACACCTTTCTACCACAGTAGTCATGATATACATGAAGAGTTTCATTGTTTTACATAAAAACATACTCAGTTAAAAGTTAACAAATCTTTAACCAGATATGATGATCTGAAGTAATTATAGTGATAGAAATGTAGCCGTGTTAGTCTGGGGTAGTTGAAGCAAAATGCAGGACAATGTAGCACTTTAAAGACTAACAAGATGGTTTATTAGATGATGAGCTTTCGTGGGCCAGACCCACTTCCTCAGATCAAATAGTGGAAGAAAGTAGTCACAACCATATATACCAAAGGATACAATTAAAAAAAATGGACAAATATGAAAAGGACAAATCACATTGCAGAACAGAAGGGGGATGCGGGGGGGTGGGAAGGGGGAGGGTGGGAAGGGGGAGGTAATTATCTGATTCTGAAACATCAATAGCATATAGAATAAATAACTTTAACATACTCTGATATTAAAAATCAACAAAAAGGTATATTAAAGATGTCATTTTAAATTCATTAAATCTACATATTGAATAGTAGCGTGAAGTTGAAGGAGATGAGGTTGGAGAAGAAAGATGCTAAGAGAACATGTAGCTGTAGAGGAAGGTGAGCTAATGATTTATGGACGTTATCAGGCAGTCTCTTTGTTGGTTGGATCTCATCTAGACCATTTTCTCTAGAGGTCAGGGCATCTGAAAACTGGTGGAGGATAAATGCATAACTTTCCCCTAAACCTCTTTCGCTGGGGTGGCCAACCCATTCAACAAAGAGAGCAGAAACAGCGGTGGAAAAAATGCAAAAAGCCTCACCAAAGTTGTTAAGCAAAAAAAAAAAAAAAGCTCCCGCCAGTCAGAGTTGTTGGCCACCCCTGCACCTTAGCCTATTCTTCCTCTCTGATACGTGGGTTGTATTCACGAAAGCTCATGATACCGTTTACGTGTTTTGTTAGTCTTTATGGTGCTACCCCTCAGAAATTTCCTCTCTACGATTTTCCTGCTCAGAATTTTTTTTAAATAAAAACCTGTCAGTGAACTGCAAGGCAAGATTTTCAAAAGATTTTTTGTTTTGAAAATATGGCTAGAAATGTCTCTCTTTTTTAGCACTTGAATTCAAGTAGTACTCCGCTGGACTGTTTTTCAGTTCTTCCATATTTTTCAGTTAGCATTCTGTCCTGCAGAGTGCTAAGTGATCTGACTCAATCAAATGAGGCACTTAATCGTGATTCAAAGTTAAACACATGCTTAAAGTCAATAAAATGATTCACATTTAAAAGTCAAACGTGCTTAGGTGCTTTGCTTAACTGGGATAGAAAACTCAGTCACATGCAGAATCAAGCGCTTACAGCTTCTCATCTATATCAAATGCATATTCACAGTCTAATAAATAACAAACCAATGACAAAATAAAACTATATTTAAAAGACAAAAATCCTCATGTGTAACAATTTCATCAGATCAAAGAACTGTGAAGAAGAAGAGGAAATGCTAGGGTAATTCACTAACCCTGATATTTTGTACATAGTAGTTTTACCAAGACAGTGAGAAAGAATCTGAATTATCCAGCTCTTTCCCCAGAATACTGTTTGCTAAGCAGGAGAATGAAATGTACTTATTATAGCGAGCACTGTGTTTTTTTATGAGTTACAGTGATGTTACCTAACTGTAGAGTCGGAATGGCAAATTTTAAACTGAGTTCATCCTTATATACTGTACCATACAAAATGTTATCATATAAAGAGAACACGTTTCTTTGAAATGTTTGGTTTTTTCTCAATGTAAATAGCTAGTTCCACTCTAAGAAATCCATGGTTTGTACAAGGTCCTTACTCCTGCGTGAAAAATTGAGTCACAATTGGTATCATGCCAGATTTCATCGCTAAAAAGCTGTGTGGCAGGAAGTATCACAGTTGCTCCCTTTTTCAGGATAAGAGGCTGATGTTGAAATGCTTTCCTTTTTTAATGACTTTGAAAATTAGTGCAAAACAAAGGAAAAATAAACACCAGAAAAAAAAAACCAACCCAAACCAAACAGGGGCCATTCACCATAAATTTGACTACTTCATTTGCTCTACAGAAAGAGTTTGATTCTGCTCACACTCCGGGAGGCTCATCACAACAGTACTTCCAATTTGCTGGCACAGCAAATGTTCTCCTTCGTGGGGCCAGTACTGGGGACTTCTGGAAGTATTTGTGGAGAGGAGAGAAAAGAAGTTTGGAGATTTATCATTGGAGGCAATGGGGGTTTAGCAGTTTCACTGTCAGCTCCTAAATGCTCTCCTGAAATGGGGAGATATTGAAAGAGATATTGGATGGCAAACAGGGCAAAAACTTGGTTGGAGGGGGGACATGTGGTCAGAAAGGAGCCAGAGGGTGCTGCATTTCAGCGTCGCTGTGTTAATATCTCCCATCCTTACCCATATGCAGAATATACAGCTGCACAGGGCATCTGGGAAAAAAAAGAAAGAAAAGAAAAACTAGTTACTTTAACAGTGAAAAAGCCTGACAAACCTATTTAGCAGAACATCAAACCTGTGAAAGAGCCACTCAAGTAGTAATGAAGCCATTTAACAGGCATTTTCTAACTCCAGCTGTCAGTTTCTGAATTTACTTTTCTCTCCTCTCCACAAATACTTCCAGAAGTCCCCAGACTATAGGACCTTAGCTTAAAATGTATTTAATTAGTGTGTTGCTGAAGATTATAAAAATCACACCCCTAAAAATATCCTCCCCCTCTCCACTTCTGGTCTTCAGGCATAAGGGCACCAATTTAATAATATTGTGTAGGGCTTCATAAATTCTAAGGATGGTCCTACTCCATATCTGTACTGGAGTAGCCAGATCCAACAGGCCTTCTAGAGCTGAGAGTGCCCTAAACCTATCACAGCCACTCCCTTTTTGATGAAGTATGCAGAATGTTAGATTAGTTCATAATAGTGATCCCTTCTGCCCCTAAAATGTATGGCTCTATAATGAGGATTACTGTTATTAAATTATATATCTATCCCAAGTAGTCAGGGACTGGGTAGAAGAGCAGGAAAGTTGGTTGGTGTATAAAATCCACAGGATGTGAGGGAAACTCTGCTCTGTAGTCTTATGAGAGCCATCAGAGAAAGATGATGTCACAAACATCCCACTCTCCCTACCTTTAATATCATCAATTCACAGACACTTACCTTCCTTCCTCCCCCCCCCCCCCCCCCCCGCATCCCCTTCCTGTTCTGCAATGTGATTTGTCCTTTTCATATTTGTTCATTTTTTTAATTGTATCCTTTGGTATATATGGTTGTGACTACTTTCTTCCACTATTTGATCTGAGGAAGTGGGTCTGGCCCACGAAAGCTCATCATCTAATAAACCATCTTGTTAGTCTTTAAAGTGCTACATTGTCCTGCATTTTGCATCAGAGAAAGACTTTTCTTCAGATGTTAGCTCCATTGGAGAAAGAGTTATACTGGGATGAGATATGAAGGTAAGGAAGTTATGGACAGTAGAGGAGAAGGTTTTTAATCCACACTGAATGCTTTTATCCAATGGAAAGACTGATTTACTGCAGTGAGAACTGAATTGGCCCCGTAGTGTATTATGTGTAGAAAATTAAATATTTGAAGTTAAACAGGGATAAAACAGGTTGGCAAGCAACTCAACTGCTGTTTTATCTTCAAAATACTTTACAGATGTATAATAAATTGCACTAACCAACAAAGTTAATTTATAGTGACCCAGAGATATAGTTAAATTCTTATTTTAAATTAAAATAAGGCTCACAAAGGTCAATACTGACATTACTCGGAGTCATGGATTTTAGATGACCTTATAAAATGTTAGTTTTGTTTTTAATTACTTGTAAATTTCAGGTGGAATCATGTGTTTCCATTTAATCATAGCATAGTTCAATACTCTTTTCAGAACCTACTTACCAGTGCTCCACTATTTGTCATTGAATATAAACAGATGTTCTAAGCAGTGACCATACAATCCCTCTACCAAATAAAGATGGCTTTGGGGTTAAATTTCTGGACTAGGCCTTCAGCTATTTTGATTCAAATTGCAGACTTCCTATATGACCATGGGAAAGTCATTTAATTTCTCTTTTTTCAGCTGTGTAAAAGAAGGACAATAATACTTCCTTTCTACTAATCTTTGATTTGTCTATTTAGATTATAGACTTTTTGAGGCAAGGATTGCTTTTTTTTTTAATGCCTGTATAGCACCTAGCACTTTGAGACTTATAGGCACTACCATAATATGAATTTCTAGAAGATTTACCTGGGGTTTCTTGGGTCCTGAACTCATTTTTTTTGTTTTTTGTTATTTTTATTTTCTGGAGATGAAGGGTTCAGGATGCAGGCTGTCCTGGGGAAAGAGGAATACCCCAGCGCTCTCTAACCACCGCAGCTTGGGGCTAGGTCAGAAGCGCCTCTCCATGGCCGCCTCAGCAGCAGTGGGCACAACCAGAGGAGGGGTGCATATCCCCTGGCTGGGGCAGGTCCAGATTCATCTGCCCCTTGTATCATGTTACTGGATTCTAAAGATCACTGTTGCACCCATGGGGGAGGGGGAGTATTTGCCCTAAAGTGTATACAAAGGGGGCCATGTGAGGTGTCACATGAAAGCTTGTGTTCTACTGATTCTGTATATGCTATTCATGTACTTGTATAATATCTATATGTGGAGTTATAAATATGTGCTTTGTTTTGATGCTGGAAAATTCTTTGTCTGAGGCAGAGCAATGTGTCAGGAATGTTTGTTCAATGGCTATGCTAATTAGCGAGGCTCCAGGGACAATAGATCTCTAAATGCCAAAGACACACCTGGGGAATGAATCTGGATGCCTGCTGACAGCCAGAATAATGATTGCTAGCTTAAGACACAAGGATCGGTCAATGGACCATGTGACCTGCAGTGACCTGTTCTGGCCAGGAAGATGCCAGGAGAGGTATATAAGTTCCATGTGGCACCCTCCATCTTGTCTTGAGTTCAGCTCCTGATCCCAGATGCAGCCTTGCAGGGAACAACGAGCCAGGAAGAACCGTGGACTCATGTACACCAGAGACTTTTAAGATAGCAGTTTATAACATCTCTGCTAAGAGCCTGTATTGAGAACTGGGTGATTTGATGCATGTAACGTATTCTCCTTTAACAACCGTACTCTCATGCTTTTCTTTCTTTTAGTAATAAACATTTAAATTTTAGATTCTAAAGGATTGGCTCAGCGTGATCTTGTGGGTAAGATCCAGAGTGTAAATTAACTGGCATCTGTGGCTGGTTTCTTGGGACCGGAGGAACCCATTTGGGGAAGGTGAGATTGGGTTCTATAACCCCTCACCTGTGTGCTAAGCCCGGGGCTGATTGGGGCACAGGGAGCGCTGGAGTGTCAGAGGGGTTTTGCTCATGAGGCTTCTGGCTGGCCAGATTGGAAGCTGAAGCACTGTGTGACTGGTTTGTGGCCTATTTGGGAAGGTCTCCAGTCTGGGGCTGTGAGGAGCCCCGAGTGTGAGCAATTCACCCTGAGTGGACACCATCAGCTGTGCCCAGACCCGGCCTGGTACATCACATCTTGAGTCCCTACCCCCAGCCAGAGTGAGAAATACAGCAACAATGTGCACTTTCCCCTGGCTCCCTGACATAAGGAAACAGCCAACAATGTTCCTGGACAAATCCGGGGTAGGAGAGAGCTTCAGCCATCACCCCTCACCATGTGTAAAGGGCACCCAAGGAGTGGAAGTCTTGGGGACGGAACAGTCCTGGACGGGGGTGCCCCTAGCTAACCCCTTTCACCTGCTTGGTGAGTCTGTTTCTTTTCTGTATGGTTTTATAAGAGGAAATCCCATTCTAGCCACATCCCGTTTTCCTGGCACAACCATATACTTACCTTGCTTTAGGTTATGATAAGAGGAAGCTGTATACCAAAACTTGGTGGTCCTAGCGCTTAGCGTTTAGAAAGAGTCCTTGAAAACACAAACTCCCTCAAATATATAGTAGATAATAATGTTATAATATAGTACTGATCACATGCAAACTACACCCACTTCATCTCCCAGATAGTGAAACTAAGGGGTTGCCTCAATGGTCTCCAGGAAGACTGTTAATGATTCTTCCAGAGGAAAAGGTGTCAGCAGCTCGGAGGAAAACTTTAGCCAGACCACGGTTGAAAATACCTGTTCTGCACAGAAGCATCCTGGCCAACTACTGGCCAAATGACATAACTTCTGGGAAAGATAAATGATAAGGACTTAGCATCCTCACATAGGTTCAGCTTCACCCACCTGGACACCTACTGTAAGGTTTCAGGCCATGTCATGACACAGAAACAATGTTAATTGTAGTGGTCAGAGATCTCCTTAGGCCAATGAACAGATACCAGATATCTGATTACTCAAAATTTTGGTGACCTTTGACATTGCTGCACATGTGAAATTACTAACATAACTGCATGATTTGGTTTAGAGATAGATGGAATTGTCTTAGAACCACTCACTCCTTTCTGATTATTCCCAGATAGTGGTGGATGATTTTTTGTCTCCCAGCTGTAAAATCCTTGCCAGCCTCAATACTAATAAACTTTTTCAATAAAAGATACTAAAAAAAAATCATGACCCAGTGACAGACAGCTTTACTTTGTTTTGTCTTTTGATTGTGGAACCTTCCCTACACTAGGTCAGTAACTAGCACATATTAGGAGATGAGATCTGCTTGATGCACCTCAAACCAGACAACACATAGACAGGTGAAACTAATTAGTAGGGAAAATGCTCTCTGGACATTTGAAATCTGTATAGCCATCTGTCCAACCATTAACACTTTAAGGGATTTCACTAGAACAGGTATGTCTAATGGTTCCCAACTTTTTCCAGATGGGGACTCATTTTGACAATTCAGGAAGACTTGGTGACCCAAGGAAATTCAAAAACGGGGAGGAGAGGAGGCAGAGCCTCCTGAGGAGACACTTGGTGACCCTTTTGAAATGTAATGGAAGCCCATATTTGGGTCCCAACCCATAGGTTGGGAAACCCTGCTGGAAGAGAATTAAGAAGAAATTTGCACAACAGGTTGTCAGCCGACGGTCAGGGCAGTGAGTCCCTCATGACCGGCTGAAGTTCTTTTAAATTGTGCTTGGTTCTGTTACAGCAACTGAAGGAGTCAGGTTAAAGCTTAAACAGTTACTATTTTATTGTTACAGGGTAAACTTAGCTGTTAAATGCTACTACTGTGTTACAGATAACACAGACACTACAAAGGACAGGACAGAAATTACACTAATAAGTCACTTACAGGTACCATGAAACCCTTTGGTTCTCTGAGCTCTTATTAAATGCATGCAAAATAGACATATAGCAGGTATATATTCTTACCCCTGAGTTCCAGACTTGGCGTGGCCAGCGTCTTTCTCTCAATCCCTCGGGAAGAAGTAGGGCGAGGTTGGGCGTCCCACAGACCTCGGGAGACAATCAATACCTGCCAGCAGGTATAGATGATTGGAGCTCAAATGGGGTGGGCGGCTGAACCTCTTTTTATACCCCTTGGGTCATGTAGGCTTCTTCCTGGTTTCAAGTGGCCAATTAGGAAAAATGGCTTTGAATGCCAAGTTTCCCACGAAGGGTGCAAAGCATAATTTACACCTGGGAAAATGCAGACAATGGGCACCTCTGGTATGTGATGGGCGAAGATTCCTCTCCTGGGACAGTGCAGACGTGTCAATTACTGGTACTAGCCATCAGGGCGACGGGAGGCCCCGGGTCGTCAGCTGGCCCATTTACTGTCTGGTTTCTGTTTATGGTAGAGTCAGGGACAGGCAGCAAACCTGTGTTCCCAGGGCATCAAAGGCTGACTGCCTTTCTCTTGCTCTCTGGGGGGAGGAGGGGGGAAACAAGATGGGGCTCGTGGAAAAACAAGATGGGGTTTTTGTGTCTGGCTACACAGGTCCTCAAAATTATTTCCCAATCAATCAGTATCACTACCATCTTGTTTTATAATGAAAAGATGTTCCCTGAGCCCTGATCCATGATTTTAAAACTGGTGATTCATAACATAGCAAAAATGATTTTTCCCTTGAGCATTTTGATGTTGGGCTTGGGTTTTGTTTTGTTTTAGAGCTCAAAATATTGCCATTGTGTAGATTTCCAAAGAAAGTGTTAAATGGTGCAGCACAAAACAATATTTTATCCTGTTGATTTTAATTTGGAAACAGTAAAAAAAAAAGTTAAGTACTTCAGAATACAATCACCCAGATTCCTGTATATTGCTTACTAGAAATGTGCAGTGTAAAAATTTAAGTCAACCAACATTGCCCAAAGCAGGAGACAGGATCAAAAGAACTTTCACACTTCTTCAGATGTTGTGCCCATGAAAACTCATTATACCATCTACGTTTTTTGTTAGTCTTTAAGGTACTGCAAGACTATTCATTGTTTTTTTATTTTTTTTTATATTACAAACTAACAGGGCTGCCCCTCTGAAACTTTCAAAAAGGGCTAACAAGTTGTCTCCAACTCCAGTGCCACTTCCAGGAGAGGAGCAATATAGCCATGAATTGCTAATGTACCCCAACCACTTTTTGTCCTGTTAATGTGGATACTTACATTTGGTTTTTTTTATAAGCCTCCCATCCCCCGCCTTTTAGGCATGACACAATTGCAGCAGCATGTTTCCATTAATGATATTAATATTCAGAGGGGTAGCTAAGTTAGTCTGCAACAGGAAAAACTTAAAAAACAACAAATAGACTAGTAGCATCTTAAAGACTAACAAAACATGTACAGCCTCCCCCCCCCCCCGAGTTACAAACGAGTTACAGACCAAACACTTGGCCGTAACTCAGTTTGTTCATAACTTGGACCCCATTAAGTTACATAGCAACCGCGCTGTTCATAAGCACGGGTCTCGTTCGTAACTCAGGGACCGCCTTTACAACCGCTCCATGGGAGTTTTGCTCATAAATGCGAACAGTCGTAACTCGACCGTTCACAACTCAGGGACCGGCTGTAGATACCATCTACATGTTTTGTTAGTCTTTAAGGTGATATTAATATTTGTTAGGGGAACAATGTTTTCTTTACATTTGATTACTTTGTGACCTGGGGGCCCCAAGATGCAAAGCTCCAGACTAGCAGAGAATCCCAAGGACTGGCGGTCTCCTCAGACAAGCACAAAGGCCCAGATCCTCAAAGCCTAAATAGCTTTGAGAATGTGGGTGGGGGCAATGAGGAAATCTCAAACAGCGATTCTGTGAGCCAATCCACAAAATACAAATTCTTCTATCAGCAGAGGAAATGAAGCACATTTACATGGGATGGGGTTCCCACATCTCCCAAGTCAGAGGTCAGAAACCATGGGCATAGCACACCTTAGTTCAGGGCAGTACACTATTTGGTGTCCCATCGTGCGTAAGTGCTGGAATTAGGGATGCAGGGGTTGCTGCAGCCTGCAAGCACCCCCTGGCTTGAAGTGGTTTTTCTTATATATGCAAATTTAGAGTTGGGTTTAGTGGCTCTCAAGCACCCTCACTATACAAGTTGCTCCAGTCCTTTCCTCCCCCTCCCCACTATACCCCTAACCTAGGGGACTAAAAGCAGCCGCTTCTATTGGGTGTCCGTGGAGAGCCGCAATGGGAAGGCCCGGGTGCAGTTGCACGTGCATGCTCGCCCGGTTCCCCACGCTAGCTAGCGCCTAGGCAGCGGCAGTGGGAGGGCCACAACGCTTAGTGCTGCCCCGGAGGCAGCGGGCGGAGCTCTTCTCCGACCCGGCGGAACGTAAGTGAAGGCAGCGCGCGTGGCCGGGGGAGGAGCCGCAGCATGGCGCACCCGGCCTCGGCCGCCAGCCCCCGGGTCTTCTTCGATGTGGACATCGGGGGCGAACGAGGTGGGTGCGGGCGCGAGAGCCCGCGGAAGGAACGTTGGCCCCGGGCAGGGTAGCGGGGAGGGGCCCGCGGCTCGTGCTTGCGGGGCCCGGGCACCCCGGCTGCGCTGCGTTTGCAGCCTCTTGCGGCCGCGCCTTGGGCCAGGCGGCTGCTTCTCGGAGCCTGGCGGCGGCTCCGGCGCAACAAAGGGGATTTGTGGCGGTCAGGGGGCAGCCTGCCCCGCCCCGTGCGGGCCATGAGCGCTGCTCGCCCATCCCTCTGCCAGGGCCTGCGCGCGCTGCCCAGGGGCTGCTCCCGGGACAGCCGTGAGGCCTCAACACCTTCAGCTGCTGGTGGCTCCCTCCCTGGCGCCTGCCTGCACTGCAGTGCTGAGTAGCCAACCTAGGGTGATTTACAGCCACTGCAGCAATCACGGTGGCGGCTGGTGGCTTATATCAGCTTCCTCCTGGCCTTCTGTTGCGCACCCTCACCGGAGCGCTCCCATTCCCTGAAAAGCGGAGGGGCTGGTGTTCTCAGCTGCCCCTCGGAGCTTCTCACCTACCTAGGAGTGGAAGGGCCCGGTGCCAGATTTCTTGTCAGTTTCAGGTTTCCCAGAGACCGCTACTATAAGGAATACAGCGTCTCTACACACTTTGCTGTGTCTACACTGCAAGAAGGGGCGGTGTAGACAGCTCTGATTCTAGTGCAAGAGCCACTTCTGCAAAAATGGCGGCTCATTAGGTATGCAAATGAGGCTCCACGATATTCCACGCTTAGGCTCATTTGCATATCTCTGGCGCATCAACCCGCCAGTGTAGACACAGCCAAATTTGTGTGTTACTCTAACAGCAGGGACATAAGCCCTATGTCTCCTGTGAGGGAGGAGTTACTAGTCAGTGGAGTAGGGCACTTTAATTGGTGGGAGCAAGCCTGTAGTTATGTCCGCCTAACTCTAGTATAGATGGAGCCTGGGCAATGCAGGCGGCCAGCTGGCACTTAGGTTGTGTACATCTCTGTGTCAGCCACATCTAATCCAGCAGCTCACCAGCCATGATCACAGACTACTTTTTCTTTACTGTGCTTGGCTGATGTGATACTTCATGCAGCTAGTCCTAAACTTTCCCAAACCCATGCGTGCTGCAGCATTGAGAGGAATACAGTGATCTTTTTACAAGAGATGTCAACATGTAGATGACTAGACAATTGACCGATATGCCTGGGCTTATTGGTTAATCCTGTTGACAATATGCACCCTCCCCCCTGCAAGGTGGAAGGCAGGAGCCGGTGCCTGTGAGCCAGCTCCCCATAAGCACTGGATCCCATAGAGCCACCTTCACCTCCACTCCGTACTGCCAACTCTGATAGAGAGTCAGCAGTGTGGAGGGTGAGAGGAAGCAGGCGAGAGCTGGTACATGTAGGGAACACACACTTTGACTCCCATGGAGCCGTCTGCCCTCTCCATTCCTCTCCATGCTGCTACCCTTCTATCAGAGGCAGCAGTGCAGGGGGACGAAGGGTTGTGCAGGCAGGAGCCAATATGCAAGGGGAGATGGCTTTTAAGCCAGTTCTCTGTGTGTGCTGGCTCTGCGGAACCTCGGTGGATAGAGGCTGCTTTGTGGGATGCTCGGGCCCCTGCGGACAGCGGCAGCAGGTGAGAGCCGATCTGCACAGGGAACCGTTTTTTTTTAAACTAGTTCCTCTTGCAAACTGGCTCCCACCTGCCACTCAGTTTCAGGGAGCTCCCTAGGAGTGGGGCCGGGAGCATATTGGCTGCTGCTGTCTCTGGTACTATCGAATAGTCGTGTAACCATTAAAATTTGATGAGGTTACACGACTGTTCAGTTGCATGCTGTCTGTCTAAGATCCATGCTGTTTACTCTTTTCAAGTGGCAAAACCTACCAGCTTGCCATATTCACTGGTGTTAACATTCACTTACCTGCAAACACTGTACCATTCATTTAGGTCAGGCTCTGGGGTCAGGCCAAAAATGAGGGGTTCAATATTAGGGATGCAGTATCCTGTTTAATCAGTTAACCAGGCTGGAGCCATTGTAGGGGGCTGCTCTGTCCAGGCATGCTGGGCCTGCTGTGGGCAGGGGCTACTGCTGCGGGGCATGAATGCACTCCAGTCCTGGTGGGGGAGCATCCCCTCACCCATGGCAGGTGAGGGGCTGCCTCAGATCCTGCTGGATACCCATAACCAGTAAACATCACCCTATTCACATTCCTATCTGGTATGTGGGACATGGGCTGCCAGGGAGCAAGGTGGGGTTGTGGAGTCTGAGCAGGAGTCAGGGTCTGAGTTATGGTTCAGGAGTGGACTAGGGATGTAAAAGTAGTTGAATAGTCGAGTTGAACATTCACATTCTCCCCCACCCTCCTTTGCTGCTTCTATATCAGAGGCAGTAAGTTGGGGGGGAAGCAGGAGCTGTTGCTAGGGGGAGCTGGCTTAAAATCCAGTTTCCCTCTATCACCATCTTTGCATTGCGGGAGGCAGAGACGTGCCAGGTTCTTACTAATTTAAAAGGAAGAGCTGCAGCAGTTGGGAGGTTCTTCCTACATTTAAAAGGCAGAGACACAGCAGGGTCAGTTCCTGGGACAGTTCCGGTTTGCGCCCGCTCTGGGATGCTGCAGCTCTGCCTTTTAAACATAGTAAGAGCTGCAGCTGGGGTAGCGAATGCCCCCCTCCCCCAACTATTTGAGTGGTTGATGGAAATTCCAATGATTACTTGATTAGCTGATTGATCACAATTTAACATCCCTAGAGTTGACTGGGAGTGCAGGGTCTGGGTGGGAGTTAGGGTGCAGAAGGTAGGCTGCAGGAAGGGACAGGGGACTGGGTTGTAGAAGGGGGCAGGACATTGGGTGCTTATCTGCTGCAGCTCCTGTGGGGGAACAGAAAGCCACCGTGTGCTTGCAGGCATCTCCCCCTGCTGCTCCCTTTGGCCATGATTCCCAGCCAGTGGGAACAATGGGGCAAGCATCTACTTGCACTCCTCAGCCAATGAGGAGGGAGAACTGCAGTGCACAAAGCTACTTCCACCCCCCCCCCCCCCACACACACACCAGGTAGTTCTGGTCATGCAGGGGCTTTAGTGGAAGCAGTGGGGAGCCTGCACTTGCACTCCAGCCACATGAGGTGGGAGGATGCTGAGGCTTGCAGTCTCTCCATGGGGCTGGAGCAGCAGCACCACTCACCTGGAGGCTTTCCCTGCTGCTCCCTTTGGCTGGAATCACGGCCACTGTGAGCTGCGGGAGGCATGGAACTAGAGAGGCACAGAAGGGGGTAAAAATTGTACCTGGATGTGGTCCTTTGTCTTAAGTGTACACATAGACTTAGAGCTCTTTAAAGATTAAGCTGTCACTTGGTACCATTATTTCTATTTTCTATTTTTATTTTCTTTGTAACCATTTTTAAGATCTATATTTGCTTAAGAATAAGCAGTTAAGAAATAGATCAATAGCCATTGTAACCATATGATTTATAAGCTTCTTTAATAAACCTGTATCTGTTTAAGCTTTAACCTGACTCCTTCAGTTGCTGTAACAGAACCAAGCACAATTTAAAAGAACTTCAGCCGGTCATAAGGGACAGGTATAGGCAGAGCTGGGCATTTGGATTGTCGCTTCCAGAGGACAGATCTGTAGGGGCATCTCTCAGCCTTCCCTAGGCTGCCCGCTGCGAAGGGATCCTGTATCCTAGCAGTTAAAATCTGAGATGTAATAAGCTCTTCCTATAAACTCTGGGGCGTCTGTCAGCCTCTTGGCTGCCCTCGCGAAGGGATCCCGATCCTAGCGGACAAAGACACAGATGTTAAACTCCTCGGGGCACCCGTCAGTCTCTTCTAGACTGCCCGCTACGACAGGGCTTTGTGTCCCAGTAGTTGAAGACTCGGGTGTAACATACACACACGCACACACACAGAGAGAGAGAGAGAGAGTGAGTGCCCATTTTGTCATCATGGTTGATTGGCTGGTGGCCTGCAGAAAGTTCTGCGTTGAGTGAGATGAGGTGTGGGCCAACAAGTTTGAGAACCACTGTGCTAGAGGGAGCAATAGGTGACATATTAGGAAGTAGTGAGGAATGGTTCTTCACAGGTATTTTTGTTTCAAAATGCAAGTTAATCAACTGCCTCTTCAGATCACGGATGTCCTGAAGTAGAACTTTGAAAAATTATCCCTGGCTTGTGTAAAACAAACAAAAAACATACCAACAAAAACAAAATCAACTAATAAACAACTGTTGGAAAATTTAGCTTTTCAAGAGTGAGGTAAAGATTAAAGATCTAAGAGTTTAACTGGTAAATTGAAAAGATGATGCTTATTGGTTATCCCCACCGATTAAATTCTTCTTGGGACTGCCGGAAGCCCTTGGGACTGGGAGAGCTGGCAGCCCCGGAGTGGTTAAATGATTTTTTTTTATCTGTTACACGGTTAATATTTTTTTTCATTTTTATATCCCTAGTAAAGATAGACATTTCCATATTGCCAGAATGTATTTAATGGTACTACTGAGAATAAAACAGAAGGTAAAAACAAGCAATTCTTTAAGAAACGCTAAAATTAACATAGTGAATTAAAGTTTCAAATATTTTAATTTACTTTCACTTCATTATTAGATTTACTGTTCATATACTTAGCTTTCAATACAGCAAAATTATATTAAAAATTGCCTTACTTGGGAGTTGTCTAATTGACTGTCAGATTGAGGAGAGAACAGCAGCATCATTGACAGCTAGCAGCTTCCAGGAGTGGAAAATCATTGTGAGAAGGCAGCTTTATGAAGTTAGATTAATGCTCTATGGATTTATTTACCAGTTGAGGTTTCTCTTATTTTTAAGTGAAAACATTTGTTGCATCTAAGACTAGATATGTTTTAAAGGGAAACTGTAGCTCCCACTCATTGATTATCTATATACATAAAGATGCTATTGCATGTACATTTCTGTGGGATTGAAGTCTAAATGTGGAGAATAGAAAATTTCCATCTATACCATTTTTCAGTGGAAAGGGGTTTGATAATTTTTTTCCCACAAATAGTGTTCACTTTTGGTGGAAGAGATTTGTTTAAAAATGAGCTGCTAAAAATCAATCCTATATGACCACCCTGGCTTTTAGCCAAAATATTTCAGTTTTGATATTTCAACAAAAGTAGTTATCTTCCATGAAAAATGACAATGAAAAAGAAAGTTGAAATTTTCAATGGAAATACAACTTTATTTTCACACTCAGTTCTATCAAGAATACATGCTGCGTAGATGTGGTATAGTTTTAATCCTTTGAGTCCTTTTTTTTTTTTTAGGATTGGTCTGAAATGTTTGTGCACTCTCTCATATTTCAGTTGGTCGAATTGTCTTAGAGTTGTTTGCAGATGTTGTGCCCAAAACTGCTGAAAATTTCCGTGCACTATGTACAGGAGAAAAAGGGATAGGGCCTACAACTGGAAAACCTCTTCATTACAAAGGATGTCCTTTCCACAGAAGTAAGTTTGAATCACCTTTATTTTTTATATTTTTTCCAGTATTTAAGTTGCATAATATTGACAGCTGACAGAGTATTTTGAAACCAGTTTGATTTCAATATTGTGGTAGTAGGTATGTGTATGGATTTCTAACAATGCTCTTGAGGCAGGGGTGGGGAACCTAAAGCCTACCTGGATTTGGCCCTTGAGGCTCAGTCCTCCTGCCCCCCCCTCCCCCCCCCCCTTTCCCAGGCACTGAGGAGCCTGCACTGGTACTCCAGCTCTCTGCTGTCTCCCTGCAGTGCTGGAGCACACAAAATCTACTCGCTTGGGCCTCGCTAGGCTTGTTCTTGTTAGGAGAATGTGGGGAGTATCTTTCTCCTTCTCATTTGGGGGCTATTTCAGTGAGGGTGTGTGTGGTTTTTTTCTTTTTTTTTTTTTTTTGCTTCTCACTTGTGTGTTGCCCTCGACTAATTTTCCTGAGAGTCACTGGCCCCTGATCCAAAAAAGGTTCCCCACAACCGATTTAAGGTATGGGCTGATCTGGATTTTATGGAACTCAGGAAGAGGTTTCTTGGACTTTCAATATTTAAATTCTTTTGGGTTAGCAATTCTGAAAGGGAGAAAGAGAGAGTCAAGCTACAGTCAAAATATATTAGAAGTGAGTTAGCATAAAAAAGTGTCTTTCTAAACTCAATGGCTACGTCTAGAGTGGCATGATGTTCTGCAAATGCTTTTAACGGAAAAGCTTTTAACGGAAAAGCACTTTTTGCGGAAAAGCGTCCGTGCCAATCTAGATGTGCTTTTGCACAAAAAAGCCCCGATGGCCATTTTTGCGATCGGGGCTTTTTTGTGCAAAACAAATCTGAGCTGTCTATACTGGCCCTTTTGTGCAAAAGGACTTTTGCCCAAACGGGAGCAGCATAGTATTTCCACAAGAAGCACTGATTTCTTTCATGAGATTGTCAGTGTTCTTGTGGAAATTCAAGCGGCCAGTGTAGACAGCTGGCAAGTTTTTTGCGGAAAAACTTGCCAGTCTAGACACAGCCATTAGGTCTTTTGATTTAATACAGAAGTTTTCCTTTAAAAAGCAATGGATTAGAGAATAGTGGGAATGAATTATCTATTCCTCTTTATTTTATCTTCTATCTACCCTGATGATATTTTTGTAGACTAAATGTCAATAGTGGGTAGTCTGCTAGATCCAGTGGTGTAGTACTCTATTGGTTATCTTTCCATTAACTTCACTGGGCTTTGGATGAGGTCCAGTAGAAACAAGGAATTTTCTTTGCTGCTGCTTACTAGTGTTCTTCTCCACAACAACTGGTAGTTGAGGTTACTAAAAAGGACAGTCATTTGTTGACTAAATCCTGGGTTTTGTGTGTGTATGTTATGCTTTGCCAGAACAACCTGTAGTCAGTGCTGTAGGGTAGGCTCCCTTCTATGAAACTGCATTACAATAAATATAAAAAATAATTAATAAAATATTTTTTTAAAATGTCCAGCTTTGTTTGTTGTAATTGCAGACTTCTCTTCCTATGTTGAGATGTACTTTCCAAAGCTTTAATAGTCTGTTTCTCTAAAACAATTGTTGATTCTTATCCTCAGGAATAGGTTTTAAAAAATTCATATATTTTATTTTTAACCATCATACAAGAATCTCTTAAGTGTTTTATGAAAGTGGAATAATAGTGCTTTACCCATTTTACAGATGGAGAAATTGAGGCTCAGGGAAGTCTAGCAGCTCACCCAAGGTCACACAATCAGAGATAGTCTGGAATAGAAAGTTGGCCTTTTGACACCCTGAGCACTGTTCCTTCACTTAGGTGATACTGTTCGAATTTGACATCTGCAGACAAATTATTCATTTAAACTATTTTACTGAGCGTGATTTTAAAAAAATTAAATAGTTTTCCAGTTGAGCTGCAAGAGTTTGGAATAGAAAGTACTTTTGATGCTTAAAAATGGTAATTTGCACCTACATCCTACTATATATTTTTATTACTAAGAATATTTAACTTATTATGGCTATTACAGAATTATTTTCCCAGTGAGACATTTGAGGGAGTATTAACCATTTTACTCTTGCTATATTAAGCTACAGTAAGGCTACATCTACACTGGCGTGATTTTGCGTAAGAACTCTTTTGCGGAAGAGTTCTTGTGCAAAAACTCTTCCAGAAGAGAGCGTCTACGCTGACATGTGCCTTTGTGCAATAGATGTGCTTTTGTGCAAGAGCATCCATGCCAGTGTAGACGCTCTCTTGCGCAAGAAAGCGCTTATGGCCATTTTAACCATAGAGCTTTCTTGCACAAGAAATTCATGTTGCCTGTCTACACTGGCCTCTTGCGCAAGAACAGTTGCACAAGAGGGCTTATTCCTGAGTGGGCGCATCATAGTTCTTGCGCAAGAAGCACTGATTTAATACATTAGAATGTCAGTGTTCTTGCACAAGAATTCACGGCCAGTGTAAATAGGCAGCAAGTTTTGGCGCAAAAGCGGCTGCTTTTGCACAAGATCACACCAATGTAGACACAGCCCCAGTGTTTAGGAGATTCTCTCTCAAATAATAGAATAATTAAGGCTCATGTTGATGAAGTGGAGTTGATCTTCATCATTGAAAGTAATTCTGTTTAATGCTGTTCTTATCTTGACACCATCTCTTGTAACCTATTTTCTACTTATTAGTTATTAAGAAATTCATGATCCAGGGTGGAGACTTCTCAAATCAAAATGGCACAGGTGGAGAAAGTATATATGGAGAAAAATTCGAAGATGAAAACTTTCATTACAAGGTAAAGTAATTAAAAATGATAAATGGAATTAGTTTTTGAAATTGAGATGGTTAGATTCTTTTTATTCCAGTGGATTTTTAGTACACTTATTATGATCCATAATGATGTCTGTCTATGATGAGTGGAATTTTTTGTATTACCAGTGCATTTTTGTATTACCAGTCAACTGTGGTACCAGATGTTTAAACCTATTCATCAATGCTCAAGTGGTGATGTCTGCCTTTTTTCCTAAGTGTGCCAGTATCAGAGATCTGAGAGGCAGCATCATGGACATTTGTCCAACACCATGCTTTGAACTTAGTTAATAGGTCAGTTGCCAAGTTTGGGAGGGCAGGGAGTATTCTACCAAAGCAGCTGAAACCCATCATTTCCACTATCCTGAAGGGATACTGTTTGCCAGACATCCACTATGGAATCCACACTGGCACATACCCTGAGAAGAAAGAATTGGGTAATTGCAATACAGTAACTGTGATTGTTGGAGGATGTTCTTTTGAGATCAGTGTAGTTCCATTCCTGCTCTGCAGAGTCCTCATCTACCAGGGGCTTCAAATTGTGAGGGACTTGAGAGAGGGTTGTGGCTGTCCAACACTTTTTGCTTCATACTGGAGCATAAGGAGCCAGTGGTTGTACGTATAACTTTGTCAAAAGTGCTATAAAATCCATCTTGCATACATGAAATGTACATGCACCTTCTGTGAGATTCAGAGTAACTATAATTACTCTAAGAAGCACAGCTCCAATAAGGTAAGCAACATTCTTCTGTAGAAGACTTGAGCAAAGACTATGTTGTAGTTTGTATTTCTAGTATACATCAAGCTATTTGGCTGTCATTAGAAAACAGTATTAAAGAATAATAATTTGGATACAAAATAATCCATAATCTTATTTACAAGGAGGAAAAGGAATTGTAGGGGAAAAGTGATTATTCAGCAGTAAGTTTTAAATAAGACCTTAGTCCTGCAAACAGCATGGAAATAACTCAGTTTACATGAAAAATCAGAACATTAAGATTAATGATACTACTAATGTAAGATAAATAATGAATAAGAGTTTGCTGGATAGGGTTTAAGAAAGTATTTAACAATTTCCTCTTAATTACTGTATCTTTTTTAAATGGTGCACAAAGCTGCTTTTAATCAAAGGGTATGTCCAGACTACATGCCTCTGGCGACAGAGGCATGTAGATTAGGCTACCGGACATAGTAAAATGAAGCGGCGATTTAAATAATCGCTGCTTCATTTAAATTTACATGGCTGCCGCGCTGAGCCAACAGCTGATCAGCTGTTTGTCGGCTCAGCGCGATAGTCTGGTAGCTCCCCTGCCGACATCAAAGGTATTTGTCGACCACCCAGGTATGCCTCCTGGAATGAGGCATACCTGGGTGGTCGACAAATACCTTTGATGTCGCCACCCGCGCGTCCAGACTATCGCGCTGAGCCGACAAACAGCTGATCAGCTGTTTACATGGCTGCCGCGCTGAGCCAACAAATTTAAATGAAGCGGCGATTATTTAAATTGCTGCTTCATTTTACTATGTCCGGTAGCCTAATCTACATGCCTCTGTCGCCAGAGGCATGTAGTCTAGACGTACCCTTAGAAAATCAAATTAGGGAGCATCACATTCAGCACCCCTCAAAGGATTCCTCCAGTTCTGGTGTTCAGACAGCAAGGAACTGATTGATGTTGTTAAACAGCTAGTGCAACATTTCCTTTTAACTGGTTGAATCAGTAAGCTTCCTTGCCCCCAGCTGTGGGAAATACAATGAAGACACACATGTCTTTCTGTGAGGGAAGATGAAGCCAATTGTAAATTGTGTGGTCCTTAGACCCATTGCAGGCTTCTCATTTGAGGTTCACTGGATGCCTTGATAGTTTATTATAGTAACCTTGTAGAATAATCAGATGTTACTTATATTTGCTTTGATAATGGTTTCTCATATAGCACGATCGGGCAGGGCTGCTGAGCATGGCAAATGCGGGACCTAATACAAATGGCTCTCAGTTCTTCATCACAACGGTGCCAACCCCTCACTTGGATGGGAAACATGTGGTGTTTGGTCAGGTGATCAAAGGAATGGGTGTTGCGAAAATATTAGAAAATATTGAAGTGAATGGAGAAAAGCCTGCAAAGGTAAGCTGAGGTCACTGTTATAGGATACCTTCTGTGAGAACTGTTTTAGTATTCTGTAAAAATACTTCTGTGAAATTTAATTTTAGTTGATTTTCAGTATAAGACAAAACTGGTTTGCTATTAGATCAAAACTAGAAAAAGTAAAGCTTTTTCAGAGCTTTGTCTCGCAGAACATGTAATGATTTCCAGGCTAAATGTGACAGGGTTGATTAAACCTTTTACTAATCCTAAATTAAATATTTATATCAAAGTAAGTCTTAAACACTGGGAAAGGGGAAAGTTATTTTGTAGTTAATAATTCTTGATACTTTACACATGTAAAACATTTTACACATCTCAACTAGTAATCCATTTTCACACAACCTTTGGAAATCAGGAAGGAATTTGCCTGCACCTTGAAGGTGAGAGAAACAAACTTGTATTAATGAAGTTGTGGCCTGCCAAAGGTTGCAGAAGGAGTTAGTGTTAGAGCTGAGTAGAAATATGGAATTCTTGGCTCTCATCCTATTTTAGGGGATGGGTGGGAGGATATAATAGTCTGATACACGGCAATAAAATAATGGCAGCTCGCAGGGTTAGTCCCTGGCAGGCCGCCACAGTTATGTTTCCCTGCACCTCCTCAGGTATCGGAGGATCACAGCTCTGATTGGCCGCGAATCACCTTTCGTGGCCAATGTGAGCAGTGGGAAGGCACTTACTACCATTGCATTAGCTGCGAATCGCCATTTGCAGCCAATGAGAGCTGTGATCCTCTGATGCGTGCCGAGGTGCAGGAAAACATGGAGATGGGGGCCTGCCTGGGACTAACCCTGTGGACCAGATCTTGCTCGCAGGCCGCAGTTTGCCTAACCCTGGTCTAATAGCATTGAGCAAACAGTATAATTAATACACTTAAACATGCTTCTTCTTCTTCAGACTTAATCTATGACCCATTTACTTTTCAGGCTCTTAATACATTTTAAAAGCTCAAGCGCAGCACAGGAGACCCGGCATTAGCTGGGAATCAGCTGTCACAGCTCAAGTCTTTTAAGTGTATTAAGAGCCTGGCAGCTCTTAATGCATTTAAAAGGTGGAGCCGCAGTGGGGTTAGCTCCTGGGGCCAGGAGCTAACCTTGCTGCAGCTCTGCAGTTTCCTCTGCTTATCGACTAGTCGATTAGTTGATTAAATGCAAGTTAACATCCCATATGTCATCCTTTCGCATATGGCCTTCTTTTTTTACCTCAGTAAGTAACATGCATGACCTATCCTGAGGTTAAAACAGTGAAAACTAGGCACTTTAGGGCTATTGTCCCCATAGTTAAACTATATTCCCTCCAGGGGTTGAACTTGATGAGTTTACCTTGCAGTAAAACTGAATATGAAGCTGATCAGTTTCATAAGGAATAGTAAGAGGCAGCTGAAGTAGGCCTCTGAAATCTGTAGTTTGGGAGTGGCAGGAGAACACTTCCACTGATCTTTTGGCAATGCACAAGAACTAACGCTTTTCGATTAGTGAATGGCAACATTGCATATTGTATACCTCCTGTTTTTTACAGTTGTGCATTATTGCAGAATGTGGAGAACTGAAGGAAGATGATGATTGGGGAATTTCCCCAATGGATGGCTCTGGAGACACTCACCCAGATTTTCCTGAAGATTCAGATGTGGATTTAAAAGATGTAAGTTTTTTCTTTTAAGATAATTATTTTTCCTGTACCGTGATGACACTTTAATTACCTAGTGTTTGTCAGGTTCATCAGACTTCGATTTTTCTAAGAAGTGTGTTAGGGCAAGTTACCTGTAATGATGTAGAATTTTGTGATTCTTTTTTAGCTGCTCTTTTAAATGCTGTGACTTATTTTTTCCAGTGCACATAAGGTTAAAACCAAAACCTTTCTTTCCCATTCTTTATTTCTGTCTCCCAGTTCTTCATTGTGATGCTGAAATGACAAGGGGTCCAGCAGTGTAACTTAAGATTTTATAGTATTAATAGCATACTCTGGAAATTATTTAAAGATTTATGTAGTTTGTTTCCAAAGTTAGAAATTCATCTAATTACCACAATTTTTCACGCACCAAGCAATCTTTAGGCATGCCCCATGTAGACAGATGACACTGACATTATATTTAGTGTCTAGAAAGCTATCTGTCACATGTATGGTGTTGCTGGGTTAGTGTTACAGTAGGCTGAATTGAAACACTTTTTTGAAATTCAAGTTTCAGAAATATCTAGAATTTGCTGGGATGTTGGAGTAAGCTGTTGCATATAAATGTGTTTGGCTGTGGTAAAGACAGCAATGATATCTTGTTAAATTACCAATACAAAGATAGTTGTTGACACTTGAAAGCCTTGTATCTTCTAAATTGAAGCTGGATCAATAGATTTAGAACAGACAGGCAAATAATTATCAGCTTTACTTTATGGATCTAGAACAGGGGTCTCCAACCTTTTTAACCACAAGATCACTTTTTCAATTTAAGATCTACCTCCAACCCAAATTCCCTTGCCTGGATTCCTTCTCCCCCTTCTCTGGGGCCCTGCCCCTGCCCCACTCGTTCTCTGAGGTCTCTCACTACTCACTATGTTGCCCTTCCTCCCCGCATATCATTCACTTTTCCCAGGCTGAGCTAGGGGTGCAGGCTCTAGTCTTGGGTGTGTGGCAAATGCCCTATCCCCTAAGCCAGTGTTTCTCAACCTTTTTTTGTTGTTGTTCTAAAATACCTCTTTTTCCACACACAGAATTAGTAAGTACCCCCAGTACCTACAGTTTTCACACACACTTTTTTGTTTACCATTGAAACACATTTGTTTAAGCAACTTAATTGTAGCTGGACATGTGATGAAATATTTGGGTGTAAAAAGTACAAAAATAATACATATGCTGTAAAACTTAAATTCAGTTTTCTCCAAATTTCAGTGGGGTTGATGTACCCCCAGACTTCTCTTAGGTGCCCCCTGGAGGTTGAGGGGTACTGCCCTTGGCCACTCCAGGGTCCACCCCTCCCCCTGCCTTGGGCGGGGGGGGGGGGGAGTGTCCTTTATCCTGCCTTCCTATTGCAGGAGCCTGGTCCATCCCTGGGGCAACCTGTGTTGGTTGTCCAGCTGCTCCCAGGACTTGCACCCACCACCCTGTGCTTTCCAGGTGAATGTGCTAACCTCTAGGCCATGCCAGGACTGAGCCCATCCCACCTCCACACCTTTGGTGGGTTCTGTATCCTGTGTTGGCTGTCTGGTTGCTCCCAGGGTGGGCAGGGCTTGGGCTGCTGGGTGGAGACTCCAACCCACAACCCTGTTCTCCTTGGGCAAGTACTGTACCTCCTGATCCACTCAAGACGCCCCCCCTCTGCCTGCCTTTGCAGGGTGCCTTGTCCTGTGTCTGGTTGCTCCCAGGCTGGGCAGGGGAGCTTGGGCTGCCTGGGAGAACGGGGGGACGAGACAGACCTTGAGCCTGCCACCATATGTTCCCCAGGCAGATGTCCTGATCTCCTAAGCCCTTCCAGAACTCCCCCCATCACCTTACCTTCAGCAGGTCCCTGACCTTCCACTGGCCACAGTTCTCCATTATTGATCAATGGGAGCTGCAGGAGTGGTGTCTGCTGCGAAGGACAGCATGTGGAGACCCCCTGCTCTGACCCTCTCAGGGGCTGCAGGGACATGCCAGCTACCTTCAGGAGCACAACCAACGGTAGGGCTAATTACTCCAGACATAACAGGCGTTAGGCATTTTAGTACTCAAAGAATTAAATTTAGGCATAAGAGAAACGAAAGTTATGAAATGCACCAACCAGTCAAAAACTAAACATAATCCACTTTGCAAGGAGTAACAAGACCCCATGTACATGTTGGGTCAGGAGATGAGGGAAGGACAGTGTGTGTTTGTGAGAATGACACACACACACACACCGTGTGTGAGTGACAGATTTGCATTGCCAAGCTCCCTCCATCCCCTTCTCTCTGTGTGGAGATGGGGTACAAGATTGGGGGGAGGAGGGACACCCAGATGTCAGCATGCCCCCCCTTCTCCCTCCCACACCCTGCACAGCAAGCAGGAGGCTTCCAAGGGGCAGCTCCAAGGCAAGAGGACAGGAACAACATGACAGTGGGTGGAGGGGCAACTAAAGTGCCAGCACTTGATAGCTTCCTGGCCAAACCAGTCAGGATCACCTGTCAGAGGCTCCAAGATCTACCAGTAGGTCCCGATCTCCTGGTTGGTGACCACTGATCTAGAAAGTGGCTTGAGGGCAGGACAAGTGTCAGTAGGTAGTTGTTGGTTAAAAGGCCTATGCATATCAAGTGTCTGTGCCTTGAACTGTGAGAAATACAAGACAAAATACTCTTGGGTATGAGAAGTGTTTGGTTGTATCTGCATCTCTAATAAATCTCCAGTTTTTAATGGCTACAACCAAAGCTTCTTGCTTACATGCTCTTGGATTAAGGAAGAATGGATGTTCAAAATTCATGCAACTGCATTTAGGAAGGAATCAAATTAGTGATTGCTGGTTCTTTATTGCTGTTATGTTTTCTTCTCTTAGGATCAGTCCCTCAATGGCTATTAGACAAGGTGGGCGGGGATGCAGTCTGTGCTCTTGGTGCCTCAGCTGTCAGAAGCTGGGACTAGCCCACAAGGGATGGATCACTCAATAATTGTCCTGTTCTCTTCATTCCTTCTGGGGCTGGAAACTGTCTGAAGACAGACAGATGGTCCATCCAGCCCACTATCCTGACCCACAATAGACATTTTTATATTCTTATCCTCATGTACAATTCAGTGGGAGTTTCATACCATGGATCAAGGAGAATGTGTTGCTAATATTGTAGCAGTTGTTTGAATGTTTTTCTTCAACACTAAAATAGTTGTGGTTTTGATGTATTTTGGCAGTCTTTGAAAGAGAATAGACTTGGATTCCTACTGTTAAATATTTAGTTCAGAGACTTGCAGCTTGGTGTAAATTACATAATGTAATACTTAAATTGTATAAGCTTTTTCCTCCTCTTCTTAATAGGTTGACAAGGTTGTGTCCATAGCAGAAGATATAAAGACTACAGGAAATACTTTCTTCAAATCACAGAACTGGGCAATGGCAACTAAGAAGTACACCAAGGGTTTACGGTAAGGGTTCTTGCTATTGTAAGTCTAACAGTTGCTTTTAATCAATATTAACATTTCCATGTAGTGTTTGTAGTGGTTATTTTTAAAAAACTTATCTCCCCTGCCCTTTGTATTGGAAAATGAATGTGATTTTTTTTCCGTTGCTCATTTAAGAGTACATGCTGCACAAATGGGTCTTTTGTGCATACCCTGGGTGTGTTCTGAAATGCTAAGAGCAAGGTCAGAAAGAATTGGATCATGTATTACTTGCTTATTAATTACAGTCCTGAGCTCATTTTCATTTGGAAACAGTCAGCTTTCCCTCTAATATCTTCTATCCTTGGGCAGGTTGAATGTTCTTATGTGCACCACCAATATTGAGGTACTACATCGATGTGTACCACAAATACAAAGAAAACACATTTTACACACACACACACACACACACACACACACACACACACACACACACACACACACACACACACACACACACACACACACACACACACACACACACACACACACACACCCACCAATCCCTATACGTGGAAGAAAATCTATTAAAACAAGACACTGTCTAGTTGCTGTGAGGTACCCTTAATGACTACAAAGGTGCTGTACAAAGATAGGGAATTAGCCTTCCACTGGAGGAAGAATAGAAGCCCCAGAACAAATTAACACATGGCTTCAGGGTTTGTAGACATTTGCATGTTTCAAAGAGTTTGCAAATACGGTTTCATCCTACAAAACAGCTAGCAGCACACTTGCTCTTTGTGACTCATAAAAGCAAAGATTGGGCTTTAATGCAACATAATTTACCATGTATTAATTAGTAACATAGGATTTAAAAAATCATTATGTTCAGAGTTTAAATATCTGCAACAGTCCAAAAAATTATGTTAAAAACTAAAAAACAACAAATAATTCTGCAGCAGTTTAGGACTATTCACTGTTTAATATTTTTTCAGCTACAGACAAACATGGCTACCGCTCTGAAACTGCTAAAATAATCTTTTTTTCCCCCCTTATCTTAATCCATTAACATCTATACGCAAACTTTGTTTGAAATTGTCATGCAAATGTCCTAGCACACGCACACACACACACCAGGCTCCCCCACTGCCCTCCAAGCCAGCCTAACAGAGGGGATTGTAGTGAGTCAGACACCCTCTACCACACTGCACAGATGCCAGCACTCAATCACTCCCTCTTTCCCCCACCTACCCAGGCAGTCAGCCCCTTTACCTACTCCTTCAGGAGTTCAGGAGGATTGAAGAAAACTGCTGGGCTTCTGCCTCTCTCTCTCCTCCTGCAGATGGGACTTTCCCTCAAGCCAGTTAATTACTCCCTTCCTCCTCCCAGCCACTCATTCCCTGCTTATCTCAGCTGGCTTATTGTCTTCCATTTCCAGCAGGCAGCATTTAGCTGCTATATATGGAGGTCTGGTCCCACCAAATCATCTGATCTCTCTGACTGCGCAGGGAGCTTTGAACCTCTGCACAGGGCTCAGAACATAGAAGCCACTCAACCATGCAGCTTAGAGGAAACTTTGAACACAATGTTCTATTAAATACTTAAATAAATAAATAAATAAATAAGACACTTAAGAGACTGAGTGTTTCAGGAGATTACCCCTTCTGCTCTAGATCACTAGTATCAATCTGGTACAGATTTAGAGTGACTAATAATCATTCTTGCTTGCAGTTTCAACCATTATTCTCCCTCCCCCATAGCCTATGCACTGTCTGCCTATATCTCTACAGCTTGACGTTTTGCACTCACCTTCAAAACCTTGAATAGATCTTGGCACTTGATTACGGAGTCTCTTTATCCCTTTTCATATCTGTTGCTTTACTTGCTTGGCATTTTTCTCCCTATCTCAATCAACTTTTCACATTTAATGCCATCCTAAGTTGTTTGGAATATTGTTCTTGATTCTTGTGCTGAGGCAACTTGAGTCTCTTTCAGATCTTTTTAATAGAATCATAGAGCTGGAAGAGACCTCAGGAGGTCATCAAGTCCAGCCCCCTACTCAAGGCAGGACCAATCCCAACTAAATCAACCCAGCCAGGGCTTTGTCAAGCCAAGACTTAAAAACCTCTAGGGATGGAGATTCTACCACCTTCCTAGTGGTAACACATTCCAGTGCTTCACCACCCTCCTAGTGAAATAGTTTTTCCTAATACCCAACCTAGCTCTCTCCCACTGTAACTTGAGACCATTGCTCCTTGTTCTGCCATCTGTCACTACTGAGAACAGCCTTTCTCCATCCTCTTTGGAACCTCCCTTCAGGAAGTTGAAGGCTGCTATCAAATCCTTCCTCACTCTTCTCTTCTACAGATTAAACAAACCCAAATCCCTCAGATGGCCAACCTGACATTGAATTGTTGATCGCTATCCGTTGGGCCCGACAGTCTAGCCAGCTTTCTATCCATCCTATAGTCCATTTATCCAATCCATATTCCCTTAACTTGCTGGCAATAATATTGTGGGAGACAGTATCAAAAGCTTTGCTAAAGTCAAGGCATATCACGTCCACAGACATTCCCATATCCACAGAGCCCATTACCTCATCATATAAGATAATCAGATTGGTCAGGTACGACTTGATCTTCGTGAATCCATGGTGACTATTCCTGATCACTTCCCCTTTTCCAAGTGCTTCAAAATGGATTCCTTGAGGATCCCCTCCATGATTTTTCTGGGGACTGAGGTAAGGCTGACTGGTCACTACATTTGCCTTTTTCCAATCATCTGGGATCTCTCCTGATCTAGATGAGTTTTCAAAGATAATGGCCAAAGGCTCCACAATGACATTTGCCAACTCCCTCAGTACCCTCGGATGAATTAAATCCGGGCCCATGGATTTGTATATGTTTAGCTTTTCTAAATAGTTCCTAACTTGTTCTTTCCCCACGAAGGGCTGTCCATCCCATACTGCGTCCCATACCTCCATCCCATACTGCGTCACCTAGTGCATTTGTCTGGGAGCTGACCTTGTCCGTGAAGACAGAGGCAAAGAAAGCATTGAGTACTTCAGCTTTTCCCACATCATCTGTCACTAAGTTACCTCCCTCATCCAATAAGGGCCCCACACCCTCTCTGATCACCCTCTTATTGCTAACATACCTGTAGAAACCTTTCTTGTTATACTTCACATTGCTTGCTAGCTGCAATTCTAATTGTGCTTTCACCTTCCTGATAACTCCCCTGCATTCTCGTGCAATATATGTATACTCCTCCCTAGTCATCTGTCCAAGTTTCCACTTCTTATAAGCTTCCTTTTTGTGTTTAAGCTCACCCAGGAAGTCCCCGGTAAGCCAATCTGGTTACCTACCAGATTTGCTTTTCTTGCTGTGCATCGGGATGGTTTCTTCCTGTGCCTTCAATAAGGCTTCTTTAAAATACTGCCAGCTCTCCTGGACTCCTTTCCCCTTCGTTTAAGCATCCCAGGGAATCCCGACCATCAGTTCTCTGGTTGGCCCAGCGTGATCTTGTGGATAAGATCTAAAGTGAAAATTGGCTTGGAACTGTGGCTGAGTCCTTTGGACTAGGAGGATCTGTTTGGAGTTGGTGAGTGTGAGTTTTATAACCTCTCACCTGTGTGTGAGGCCTAAGGCTGGTGATGGCACAGGGAAGCTGGAGTGTCTAAGTGATTTTGCTGGTGAGGCTTCCGGCTGACTGGGGAGGCAGCTGAAGTGCTGGGTGTAATTTGAGGGGTGCCTGGGGAAGGACACCAGTTGAGGGCAGTAAGTAGCCCTGGTTTTAAGCAATTCGCCCTGAGCTGACACCCTCAGTGGTGCCAAGACCTGGCCTGGTGTATGACAGTGTATTTCGCAAGAGGCACAGAACCTGGTCAATTGAACTTTAGATCAAGACCCCACACTATTCTAAATTTGATTTTGAGACTGAGTTTGATTGGTTAATGAGGCATTTCTGGACTCAATTACTTAGTATACTTTCTGTATATCTGTTATGGTACTCCATGGATATGGAAGCATTTTGTTTACTTTTCATGTATTCAATAGTCTAGTCAAGTGTGCATAAATGTATTTATTATGTTTTATCTCAGATCTACAGAAAGAAATGACAGCCAGTGTGGGCAGAGGCTGTCCAGCACCATCTGATCTGGGGGGCATGTCATGATTATGAGGGTTAGCCAGCAGCCTGGGGATTAAGGACTTAACTACACCTAGCCAGGTGGAGTGACCAGTAGGAATGTAGATGGGACTTTCAAACTGGGACAAAGGAATTTGGGTTTTTTCCTTGCTCCTTTTGTCTCTGAGAGAGTCCTCTGCAGCTACAGGGAGGGACAAGCATGTCTCTCTCTCTCCAAGAAACAATTCTTCACTTTCTGTAAGTAGGGTAGAGTTTAGGTAGTTTCCTTAGGCTTTACTGTTTTAAGGGTTGGATATGGGATCTGATATCTGGCACTTCTTAAGAGATGTTTGGCTTTTCTTTTTAACTAAGTTCTAGTCCATGGTGTAACTCCTCCATGAGTATATTTTGTTACCCTTCCATCTGATCCTTATGCTTGCAACAGGAATATTGTTGTAATAAAAAAAATTCTCTTTTCTTTTTATTAACCTGGCATTGGTTACTTGTGTGTCCTGATTTTTATAATAGGGGTGAGATTTCCCAAATGATCTTTCCCCTAATCTTGTTATTAATATTAGGGTGGTGGCAGCAGAAGTTTTATTCCCAAAATCTAGGTTAAGATTTTGGGGGAAGTTTTATACCAAAGCCTGGTAGATAAGGCTTTGGGGTACACTTGCTGACCCCCACTTCTGCATTTATCATGCCAGAGTGGAGAAGGAGTCATGACAGCTTCCATCTCTAAACTTAACCCATAGACTCTCAACAGTCTTTTCTCCTTCTAAATATTGAAGCTCTGAGCAATCATATTACTTTCTTACAGATAATGCAACTCCTCCTCCTCTTCTCCCCCACCTGTTCTTCCTGAACAGTTTATACTCTTCCATTACAGTGCTCCAATCATGCAAGGCCTTCCACCAAATCTCCGTTATTCCAGTCAAATCATAGTTCTTTGACTGGGCCAGGCCTTCTAATTCTTCCTGTTTATTTCCCAGGCTTCTTGCATTTGTGTACAAACATCTTAGATAACCAGTTGATCGCCCTACCTTCTCCATCTGAGTCAGGGGTCCTCCTTTGTTGCTTGTTCCTCCTTGTGTTCCTTCACTCCGACTTCCTCACTTACCTCAGGGATTTGGTCGCTGTCCCCCAACGAACCTAGTTTAAAGCCCTCCTCACTAGTTTTGGAATCCTGCCTGTGAAGATGCTCTTTCCTCTATTGGTTAGGTGGATCCCATCTCTTCCTAACAATCCTCGTGTCCCATGGTCGAAGAAACCAAAGCCCTCTCTTCGACACCACCTGCGCAACCATGCATTTACTTCTTCAGTTTGACGATCCCTACCCGGATCTTTTCCTTCAACCGGAAGGATGGATGAGAAAACCATTTGCGCTTCAAATTCCTTGATCCTTCTTTCCAGCGCTACATAATCTGCTGTGATCTGCTCAAGGTCATTTTTGGCTGTATCATTAATTCCTACATGGAGAAGCAGGAAGGGGTAATCATCTGAAGGTTTAATCACTTTTGGAAGACTCTGTCACATCCTGGATGTGAGCTTCCAGTAAGCAGCACACTTCTCGAAATTGCAGGTCTGGACGGCAGCTGGATGGACTCAGTCCCTCTGAGGTGGGAGTCCCCAACCACCACCACCCGTCGTCTTCTTTTGGGAGTGGTGGTCGTGGAACCCCCATCCCTCGGACTACGCATCCCATGCCTTCTGGTAGATGGTGTTCCCTTCTGATTTCTTCCCTGAGAGGTCCCTGCCAAAGCATTCTCCACTGCAGTGCCTGTGGAGAGAGCCTGAAAGCATTTACTTACGTCTACATGAATGGGAGATACCTGAGTTAGCGTTCTTCTTCTAGAGGTTACATGCTGCCAGTTTTCTTCCTTGTCCTGTACTGCCCTGACTGGCTCTTCAGCCTGCTGTGTCTCCACGATTAAACGCTGCCTTCTATCAAGGAAGTCTTCATCCTCTCTGATGGAACGTAGGGTTGGTACTTGGGCCTTGAGTCCTCTAATTTTTTTTCCAAAATGGCAACCAGCTTGCACTTAGCACAGATGAAATCTCTTCTTTCTTCCGGGAGGAAGACAAACATGGCACATGCTGTGCAGGTAACAACAGCAGACCTATCAATATCCATACCTGCATTCTGAGAGATTCCTCAGTTATTAAATGCCTCTTTGAAAGGCAGGAGTGCAGTGAAAGATTTTAAAGAATGGTGAGTGTATCTCACCTCCTTCCCAACACCCCCTCCAAACTCCTATTAGCAGTCACTGGTTGCTGACTCACTCCTTTTATAAAGCCCTGGATTGCCTGATAACCCCTCTTCCTGATTAGGGCTCAACTAATGAGCAGAGGCTTCTAGAGGCCTCTAGATTTGAAACCCTGATTAGATGCTCACAGCTTCCACCTGTCAGCCACAGCACACACTCCATGGTGGGGAGGGGAAGAGGTGGGGGAACCCCCCCCTCCAAACCCCAGACAGACAAACACAAGCTCAGCAACTACAGTTGCTTTCAGATGTGATTCCTACATTGACATCTTCATCTGTTGTTTTACTGATCATTGCTCCACCAAACTTTGAATATACTAACTTAAAATGCCACTATCAGTTTAAATTATATGCCTGATTAACTTAAAGAGCTTAAATTAGCATAATTTAGAAAATCAAGTGTGAGGATGAAAATCAAATGTGTTGGGTTTTTGTGTGCATTTGATAGTACAGGTTGAATCTCTCTATTCAGGCACTCTTGGGCCCTGACCTTAAGCTGCCGGGCAGCACAGCTTCACAGGTGATTCATCAGCCCTTTCCAGACAGAGATTCAGGCTCCATGCAGGAAGCTGAGCAAGGCTGATGAATTACCTGTGAAGCTGTGCTGTCCAACAGCTTACAGGGAACACTGGCCCTGACCAGTGCCAAACCAGTGAATCTGCTGAACCACATGAGGTCAGTATTGTCTAGCAGCATTACCAATACTTCCTCTGCTTATTAAGCTCTTAAAAACTGTATAGGGGTAAATTAGAACTAAATAACATCATAGAACACTGAGAGCCAGGACTGGTTACTTTTAACAAGCTTTATGGGACTGTGGGAACTTGGCCACACCTATGATAAGTGGATATCCAGCTAACTAAAATCTTGCTGAACCAGAGAGTGTTGGACTAGAGGTGTACAATCTGTACTGAATATAGTCAATTTCACTTCAGTCTGTCATTTTCTTCTTTTCTGTGTGGGTCTTTGACACTGTAGGGAAAATATTTTTTTAAAAATAAGACATGATTTTAAAACTAAAAATACTAGCAGACATAGTGGGCAGGTTTAGTGCCAACATACTTAACTCACCTTTTGAAATTGAATCGATATCAAACGGTTTTTTTTCTAGAATTAAAACAATCCTAGCACTTAAAATGGCAATTAGAATCTAAAATATTAAGCTTTGATACAAAACACTTTTTTTTTTTTAATTATTCTTTTCATCCTTCCCTGACCTCTCTCATCCGCCTTGATTTTTGAACTCGTCTGTTATGGCATTCACCCAAGAGTTCTGAAAGAACTCAACTGTGAAATTGTGGAACTATTAAGTATGGTTTGTAACCTAACCCTTAAATCAGCTTCTGTACCCAATGACTGGAAGATAGCTAATGTAATGACAATATTTAAAAAGGGCTCTAGAGGCGATCCTGGCAATTACAGACCGGTAAGTCTAATGTCAGTACTGGGCAAATTAGTTGAAACAATAGTAAAGAATAAAATTGTCAGACACATAGAAGAACATAATTTGTTGGACAAAAGTCAACATGGTTTCTGTAAAGGGAAATCATGTGTTACTAATCTATTAGAGTTCTTTGAAGGGGTCAACAAACATGTGGACAAGGGGGATCCAATAGATATACAGGCAGTTCTTGGGTTACGTCAGTCCGACTTAAGTCGGACCCCTAATTATGAACGGGGGGGAGGGCGCAGCTAGTGTGGGGTGCCTCCCCCACTGTTGCCGCCTCCGGCGGCACAGGGGGTGCTTCCCCCCAGCAGACCAGGGAGACGCGGAGCTAGCGTCCCCCCACCCCAGCAGACCAGGGAGATGTTTTGGAGCGGCTTTTCTTGCCATGGAGGACGCGGGCGGCGGGACCGCTGAGACGCGCTGCGGTCCCACCGCCCGCGTCCTCCGTGGCGAGAAAAGCCGCTCCACATCTCCCTGGTCTGCTGTGGGGGGGGGGGGGGGCGCAGCTAGTGCGCTCCTCCCCCCAGCAGACCAGGCTTTTCTCGCCGACGCCTGGGGTAGAGCAGCTGGGGGGCTGCCGGGTTGGTCCGACAGCGCCAAGGTGCGGTGCTACTGGACCAACCCGGCAGCACCCCAGCTGCTCTACCCCAGGCGTCCAGATTCAGCTGCTGTTGAAACTGATCAGCGGCTGATTCCAGGAAGCCTGGGGCAGAGCAGCTCTGCCTCGGGCTTCCTGTAGTCAGCCGCTGGTCAGTTTCAGCAGCAGCTGACTTGGGGACGCCTGGGGTAGAGCAGCTGGGGTGCTGCCAGGTTGGTCCAGTAGTGCCAAGGAACGGCGCTGCGGGACCAACCCAGCAGCACCCCAGCTACTCTGCCCCGGCATCCCCAAGAGCAGCTGGGGTGTTGCCGGGTTGGTCCCGCTGCGCCAAGGGTCAGCGCTACCAGACCAACCCAGCAGCACTCCAGCTGCTCTGCCCCAGGCGTGTCCGATTCAGCCGCTGCTGGTCAGTTTCAGCAGCGGCTGAATCTGGATGCCAGTTCCGACTTACATACAAATTCAACTTAAAAACAAACCTACGGTCCCTATCTTGTACGTAACCCGGGGACTGCCTGTAGTGGATTCCAGAAAGCCTTTGACGAGGTCCCTCACCAAAGGCTCTTACGTAAATTAAGTTGTCATGGAATAAGAGGGAGGATCCTTTCATGGACTGAGAACTGGTTAAAAGACAGGAAACAAAGGGTAGGAATAAATGGTAAATTTCACTGGTCTACAGTTTTTTAGAAGTTGTCTGCTTCAGAGATAAAATGTGCTATTTATTATGTATTTTGATGTGCTGAATTCAAATATGACATTTAAAACAACTGATTGGCTACTGTTTCCAAGATATTTAAGTTTTTACATCTATGTATATTGTGTAGATAGTAGATTTTTAATCAAATTGTAAACCTAGGTCTTTTCATGTGTTTATGGTTGCTTTATATAATATTTCACCTGTCCTGTTTATATATACAAGAGACAAGCCAAGCAGCGCCGAGTAGACACTGTTGAATCAAAAAAATCTAGATGAGAGTGCAAAAAATGTATCTTTAGTGACATGTTGCAACCAAGGCTTTTGTATGCCTTGAGGAGGTTTTCCACCAACAACCTGTAGTTGTCTGCCTTGTTGTTTTCAAGAAAATGTATTGACACTAACTGGAAGACTTTCCATACCGTCTTTTCCTTGTTTTTGCTGATTTTTAAAGCGTTACATAAACACGACAGGTGAAATATCATGTAAACCAACCATAAACACGTGAAAGACCTAGGTTTACAATTTGACTGTGTCTAAACTGGGCCACTTATTCTGGAAAAGCAGCCGCTTTTCCGGAATAACTTGCCAGCTGTCTACATTGGCCGCTTGCTTTTCCGGAAAAGCAATGACAATCTACTGTAAAATTGTCAGTGTTTTTCCAGAAAAACTATGCTGCTCCCGTTCGGGGGAAAAGTCCTTTTCCGGAAAAACTGTTCTGGAAAAGGGACAGTGTAGACAGCACAGTAGTCTTTTCCGCAAAAAAGCCCCGATCGCGAAAATGACGATCGGGGCTTTTTTCCGGAAAAGCGCATCTACATTTGCCACAGACGCTTTTCCGGAAAAGCATCCTGCCAATGTAGATTCGCTTTTTCCGGAAATACTTATAACGGAAAACTGTTCCATTTTAAGCATTTCCGGAAAAGGGTGCCAGTGTAGACGTAGTCTTCATGATTAAAACTCTACTATCAATATACACAGACGTAAAATGTAAAAACTTAAATATCTTGGAAACAGTAGCCAATCAGTTGTTTTAATTGTCATATTTGAATTCAGCACATCAAAATACATAATACATAGCACATTTTATCTTTGAAGCAGACGACTTCTAAAAAATTGTAGACCAGTGTATTTGGAGAGGAGGAAAGGGCAATGTTGTGTAAAAGATGGCTGTTTAAAATTGTGGGTTTTTTTGGTTTTTTTTACAGCCAATTATAGAAAACAAGATACAGTTCAGTTTAATTCCTTTAACAATATAATGTGTGGGTATTTAGAAATAATAAACTAAGATGGAGTACATGCAATTGGTAGTTCATACACTTTCAGTAAGATAGTGAAGGGTAGAAAAAGTTAGTATTGTAAATTACAGTATATACATTCATACATACTCTTCATAAATTTGTTTTGTGCAGGTATGTGGAGGCTTCTAAAGCCATAGCGGAGAAGTCAGATACAGCAAAGTTGAATCCTGCTGCTTTGACCTGCCTTTTAAATATTGCTGCTTGTAAACTGAAAGTGTCAGACTGGCAGGGAGCTATTGAAAGTTGTTGTGAGGTAAGCTAAATTTAATCTTCTGATTAGCAGAAAGTGATTTGGAAAATAAAGACAAAACTAAAAGGCTTCATTCCAGATCAGGTTTGGAAAGGCTCTTTTTCCTGTAATAAAGGCAGGCAGGCAAATCTTTTTGTATAGTAACACCGGTTTACACTAGAAGTTGGACCTCCCTGGTCTGGCACTCTTGGGACCTGACCAGATCCAAATGAGGGGATTTGCAGTCAGGAGAGGTCCCCTGACGAGATCCCAAGCCCACACCTAAAGAGCACTACTGGCTCTTCTGGCCCAGGCCTGGCCCTACTGCCCATGGGCTCGGGCCTAACTAAGGCTCCCTGGGGCTGGAACTCTATGGCCCGAGCTTGCTGCCATGTCGCTTGCTGTCCATCCCCTTCTCCATAGGGCTCCCAGCAGAGTTGGCAGATCCTTTTCCCCCCTCTCCCCCACCGTACTCCTGGCCCCACCACCAGACCTCTCTTCCTCTGAGCTCTGTAGTCCAGGAACATCCATGGTCCTCGTGGACCAGAAAGTCCCATTTAGAGAGCCTCTCTCATTTTTGATAGTATTTCTTCTGAACAACTAACCTTATGAGAGTCATATCAGTAATATTTCAAAATACAAGGTACTATTTTTTTGGATCCAAATGGAGCTGAGTTTGTCAAGCTGTTTTATTTCCTAGGAGTACTGTTAATTAGGAAGGAACAATGTTATCTTTTAGAAACAAGGGATCTTTGTGTAACATTCAGCAAGCTTTACCCTTACCCTGTGAATCAGATTTCTAGTTTTATTTTATAAGTTAGCTGTAATAAATGGCTACTTAATTAAATTGTTAAGCGAAGGCAGCAGTTAATGAAAAAGTAGTACAGGTTGAACTACTCCCTAGTCTGGCACCTTTGGGACCTGGCCGGTCCCAGACCAAGGGAGACCAATGCCAGCCTGGCCACTGGACTCTACTCCCATAGCCTGCTGCGGCTTCCCTGCCAACCTGTGACTCTTGTTATCTGGCCTCTGTTCCTGGATTTAGTTCTCCAGTTTTTCCCTGGAAGTGCTCCAGCCCTGAAGTACTCATAGGATTGCTGAGGGGTATTGCTGGACTAGGAAAGGCCAGATTAGAGTTTCAACCTGTATAATGAATTGAGAACAGGGAAAATAGTAAACTGATGTAAACTGGAAGCAATGAAGTGTAGATCACTGAGAAAAAACTGTGGTCTTCAAGGATTAAAGACAAAGAGGAGTTCTTTTTGAGGAACAAAAGAACACCCACCAACAATTGATAAGTCCATAACTATATAGAACTCAAATTGGTAATGATGAGAGTGTTCAATAACTGTTTTGTATCTGGTGGAAAAAGCAAATTAACTACATACATGTAATCTACTTAAACTTTTGTTAAGGGATTTGCCTTAATACCATGTGACATTCTGATTAAAAAATAACTTAAAACTTTAAATAGACAAAACTGTCTAGCTGATAGATCTTAAAGTAGCTGTCAATGGGAAATCATCATCAAATTAGGGAGTTTCAAGTAGGATTGCATATGGATTGATACTAAGACTGATGTTAGTCAATATTTTCCTCAAAGATTGGGAAGTCAATATAAAATTGCTGACAATTTGCAGATGCTGCAGATTGGCAAAATGGACAGTAATGAGGACAGGATAGTCCAGCAGAGCAATTTGGATTGCTGTTATCCTTATTAAAAATGTAATGCAGCCAAATGTAAAACTATACATAAAGAAACAAAGGAATTCAGCCCACACAGAATGAGGGGGTGTTTCCTGGAAAGCAGAGACTCTGGAACAGGTTTTAGGGATCACTAAGGACAAATAGTTCAGCTGTGAAGAAGTGGTAAAGGGAGCTAATGCAATCCTTTGTATGAACAGAAGCAGTGGGACTAAGGAGGTGATTTTACTTTGTATGTGACATTAGTGAGGCTAATATTAGAATAATACTCCGTTCTGTAATCTACATTTTAAAAAGCCATTAAAATTGGTAGTAGTGTAGAAGAGACACTAAAATGATTTGACAGTGTGAACTTTACCAAAATGATTGAGGTGATTTGATTAGCATACGTAGCTTGGGGTGGGAGATTAGTACCTTAATCAACTTATGAAAGGCTGAAAGATGAAACCAGACAAATACAAATGAGAAATAAGGTGCACTTTTTAATAAAAATAAAATAAATGGAACAAACTATTAAAGGAATTAGTGGATTTTCCATCCCTTGCTGTCTTAAAAATAAAAATGAGATATTGTACCTTTCTGGAATATGCAGTTTAGCCAGTTACAAGATTCACTAAAGGGATAACTGAGTGGATTTTAATGGCTTGAAATATTCAGATCAGATTGGATGATGCACTGATCTTTTTTGTCCTTAAATACTCAATCCTTCATTTAAGTTAGAAAATTTGCAGTTATTATACAAATCTATCCTTAATCTCACCATCCCTGAATTTTTTGGGGTAGGAGGAGCTGCAGCCACTTATGGACACACTTCTGTAAACAAAGTATTAGCACTAATCATACAGAACACAGCAATGTGCTAGACAAACCCTGTTATAGTAATACTGCAGTCCTATTAGATTCATGGTGATTTTTTTTTTTTGGCTAACTTTTTTTTTCAGGCATTTTACCTTTAAAATATATGGTGTTGCTGCTTTTCATGTTTATTGAAGGCTTTAAGAGTACACTGATGAATACTGTATCACTTATTTTTGCAGGCACTTGCAATAGATCCAGTAAACACCAAAGCACTTTACAGACGGGCTCAAGGCTGGCAGGGAATAAGAGATTTTGATCAGGCACTGGTAACTATTTATTTTGTTGTTGTTGTTACTTTTTAAAGAATCAAACAAGCATTTACTTATTTGTATTTTTTATTGAAGGCTGATCTTAAGAAGGCTCAAGAGATAACACCTGAAGATAAAGGTACTCTGTCAGGCTATTTTCAATAATGTGGCATATATTCATTCACTTTAGGAAGCTTGTATGTAGTATTATATTAGTTTTGTAAGGGTATGTCTACATTGCATTCCTCTTCCGAGAGAGAGGAATGCAGACAAGCAAAATTGTAAATTAAGCTCGGATTTGAATTTCCCGTGCTTCATTTGCATAATTGCAGACTGCCATGATTCCGAAATAGCGTCTTTCCATGGGGTTATTTAAAAAAAAACCCTTTCTTCGAAATAACCGTTACTCCTCAAGGGGACTGCGTTTGTTTTCTCGAAAGATGTTATTTCGGAAAAGCAGTGGTCCACGATTATGCAAATGAAGCGCAGGAAATTCAAATCTGTGCTTCATTTGCAATTTCACTTGTCGGTATTTGCATTCCTCTCTCGAAAGAGGAATGCAGTGTGGATAAACGCGTAGAGATAAACTAATATTGGACCTGATAAGATTAATGAGGTTTCATTTTGTGAGGTTCCTACTCTCCAGGAACCGGCAAAATTTCAGAATCTCAGAATCAACCCCTCTCCTATACTTGCTCCTGCAGGGCGTAGAATTAAGGCTGAAGTAATTCCCTTTCATAGGGAGAACAGAATACAGAAGTGGTCTTCTGCTGATAGCTGTCAATCTTTCACTAGTGTGTTTGGAAAAAAATCTTCTGTCAGCCACTTTTTTTTAAAATAGGAGAGGTATTCATCTCGAGTCAGACAGTTCTGCTTCAGCAAGAACTAACTGCAGTTTATGCATCCTTTATCCCCCCAAAAATCCTAAGATCCTTGTTGGTCTGATTCCACATTCTCTGCTGTTTAACTATGAGTGTTACTCTTTGGATTTGGAATTCTATGTCACTGTTTCCTACTTCCAATCCTGAGAGTTCATTTATCCTGTTCTGCAACTGAATGGAAAAAACAGTCTGGGAGGATTTATTTCACTATTACCTAGCTTGATAATTATCCCCTATGAACAGAATGCATGTTTCACGGTCTAGCTTATATAAAACATAAAATAAAAACGTGATCAGTATAATGTTATGGGACAACCATAGGAGGTGGAATACAGTGTATTATGATTGCATTTTTTTTTACAGCTATTCAGACTGAAACAATCAAAGTGAAACAGAAGATAAAGGCTCAGAAGGAAAAGGAAAAAGCAGCTTATGCTAAAATGTTTGCTTGAGTGAAGCTTTTTTCCTATTAAACTTTAGGCACTGAATGACTCATACAGGAGGAGTGTTTACAGTATTGTATGGGATAGAAGCAAATGTTACTTCTGTTATCTGAACCATATTGCAATTGATTATTTCCAATGTTTACCATTTAAACTGGAGTTCAATAAAGTTAGAAATTAAAAATAGATGTTAATTGTTTTTATAGCTAAAGTGACTCTCAGAAAATAAAATAATACTTAACCATATGCCTGGTGATAATGCTTGTCCTTTTGCAGGGTAGATATTCTTCTAAATGTTTACCAGAACAACGTCATTTTTAATACCAGGAAGCAAGTATACAGTATACTGCCGATAATCCAGCACCCTTGGGACCTAGGGAGTGCTGGATTATCAGATATGCCGGAGTATCTGGAGGTACTCAGGTCGGGTACTGTGACAGGGCTGCCAGGACCCGCAGTGCCTGGGGGGGGGTCGGCGGGGAATGGGGCGGGAAGGAGCGAACCCTCTCCCATGCTGCGGGGAGGCAGTGGAAGCCCTGCGCAGTTGGCTTGCAAGCGGCAGCGGTGGAGAGGAGGCACGAGACAGGCAGCTGTTTAAAGCAGGTGGGGGGTGTTGGTGGGGAACGGCGCAGTGCGGGGTGAGGTCTCCACCATGTTGTGGGGAGGCGGTGGAAGTCATGCGCAGCTGGCTTGCAAGTAGCAGCAATGGCAGCAAGAGGCAGGCAGCTGTTGTAGGTGGGTGGGCAGGCAGGGGTCAGCAGGGAACGCTGCCGTTTACAAGCTGGCAGCTGAGTTTCCCCGCTTGCAAGCTGGCTGCGCAGGGCTTCCACCGCCTCCCCCCAACACAGCAGAGGGTTCGCCCTTCGCCATGCCATTCCCCGCCAACACCCCCACCCACCTGCCTGCCTCTCGCCACCTCTGGGCAGCTCCAATTGTCCAGTTGGCCGGAGCACTTCTAGGTACCAGTTGGTGCCGGACCACTGGATGCCGGACAATTAGAGTTTTACTATAGTTCACTATTCTCCCATAAGTAAGATTTTCCCAAAGCAGTATGTATAAGTATAGCACTTGTATAAGTTGTGCTGTCTAAAATAAACAGTTTATAAATACTATTTATAAACTTATTTGTTCCAAACTAAGTTTTATGGCAAATTAGCTTTATTAAAAATGTCTTCCCTTGAAACAAGAGGGAGTTTAAATATTTGCCTGTCCACTTAATGTAACCTTTGAAAAAAGTGTTACAGTATTTCCTCACTTGACTGACTTTTCTTAATGGAAGCAGCAATTAACCAAGAGTGCAGTGATAGAGCGTTAGGAAGAAGAAAACAAAATCAACATAAATTACAAGATTTCACTGTATTTTTCACAACCAGGGTTCAGGGTGTTTCCACTGAACTTTGGCAAAAGATAGATCCAACATCAAGTTTAAGTCACAGAAAACAGCTCTTTGGAGATGCTGCATCACTATCTTTGAACCAATAAAAAGGCATATTCTTTTATAATTCAGGCTAGTTTTGACTGCATTCACTATTTATAATAGTGGTTCATGACATTTCATACCACATAGCAGTATGACATTTCACCAGCTCAGTAACCACGCCCAATTAACATTGTTAGCAATAGGCTTAGATCACAGCATAGATTTGTATAAAATTTACATAGGTGAGTGAGGTTACGTATGTCAGGGAAATACTGAATAGCTTCGTTCAAGTTTACATTCCATTATAAGCTGGTCCCCCTCCCCCTTCAGGTACTACCCAGTTAATATTCTGGCTTGGGTCTTTAATGTCACATGTTTTGCAGTGAACACAATTCTGAGCATTTATCTGCAGCCGTAGCCCTTCTCCTGTTTCCAGGGGAACAAATTCATAAACACCTGCAAAGATAAGAATGTTACTGCAGTGGATAAATGAGTATACATTTAACTGCTATAACTTAGATTTAAAGGATCCCACTACAAGTTGAACAGCCCTAGTCTGGCATCCTCAGGATCTGACTGACTCAGATGAGGGATTTTGTCAGACCATTTCTGGCCTCATGGCTGCTGGCCCCTCTCCCTGCCTTACTGCGCTTCCCGGCCTCTCCCCTCCACAGTACACCAGGACACTCTGATCCTGTAACACCCGTGGTCCAGGACCAGAGAGTTCTAGCATAAAGAGGTGCAACCTGTGCTAACTCCTGCACTTCTCAACAGCCATTATCATACAAATGCTATGACTACATGATACAGTCCAGTTATATCTTGTATACACACTGCTACATCTACACTACAAGGTTTTTGCGCAAAAACCTGGGGAGCGTCCATACCTCAAATGAGCTCTAGCATTGTTAAATGGGCAGTTAAACAGCAGAACAGAGGGCTCTTTCCACCCTAGGTAAACCTCCTTTTCTGAGGCATAAATGCTTTTAGCGCTACATTCTGTGAATGGCCATCAGCTTTCTTGCGCAAGAGCATCCAGCAGTGTGGATACTCTCTTGCGCAAACGAGGTGCTTTGATGTGTGGACATGGTCTTGCGTAAAAAGCCTTTGTGCCAAAAAACTAGCGCTACAGACTTCTTATGCTAGAACACCACAGTGAAGATGTAGCCACTGACAGTTGCTTTATCAAGAAATTCATTTACTTACCCCCCCGCCCCAAAGTAGTTAAGGATCTTAGGACATGTGTGCCCCAGAAGCCTCTCTCCCCTCTTTCCTCTGGGCAGCAGTACCATGGGGGAGAGCATCCATGAAGCATATGTAGGGCAGGAACAGGCTTTGGGTGCTGCTTCTGCTTGCTGTCCCTAGGAAGTGGTGGCACCAGCAGCACAGAGGAAGGAGTCAGGGAACACACCTAAACAGCCTGGCCCCACCCAGCATATGTCCTAGTGGGGCAGGTGGAGTGAACTTCGGGAGAGTCAGCAGCCTGATATAAATCACAGTCCAACCATGGGGAGTGTATAGCTCGCTGGGGGCAGGGAGAAAGCAGGAAAAGCACACCTTGTTTGATGGAGAAGAATAACCAGGGATAAGGGTGGGTCTCCAAGAAAGAAAAAATGTGGTTGGTAGTCATCTCAAAGTTTGAGAATCACTGTCTTAAGGAAATAGTGTACTAGGCCAGGTTGTTTCCCTGACCAAAAAATGTCAGTAAAAATACACAAGTACCTTTTGTCTTCACTTTGCAAAGCTATTAGTCTAGTCATAACCATTGTTCATTTTAAATTACCTACCTGCAGGACAGAATCTCTGTTCTGGCCCATCATATATAGCTAAATTTTTGTTCACTGGGACAGTGTCATCCTTCAGAGTCAAATGAGGAGGCTGGTCATGTTCATGATTTGTCCCACTTAGAGCCACGGAGGACAGGAGATCAAAACTGATTTTTCCATCAGGCTTTGGGTATTCAATAGGAGTGCAATCTTTGGCTGGCTTTAGCTGATCAGAGTCTGCCCCTAAGGTAATTTTGAATGACACAATGTTAAAGTTGCCTAGTGTGCAAATATTTAGTTGAAATTAATTTACAGTTATCCAAATTAAACATTATAATTTAAAATTAGACACTGGAACTAAGACTCCCATTGTCTGCTAAATGTTCTGTAGAATTTTTAGCCACAAATGATTGTTAGCTGTGTCTCAGATATTTTCTCCAGTAGTGTAGTACCCCAATCCTTTCACTGAATTACACCATAGGTCACTAATTCCATAGACACACAAAACCACCACCTATAGATTCTTAATTTCTGTATTCTCCCTTTTAACATCTGACTTGAGTACGGTCCCAGTCTAACATTGCTTAATGCAAAACAAGAAGAGACCATAAGACAGATACAAAATGTACATTTGTAATTTCTGAAAGAAAACTACCTGGATGTTTTAATGTCCATGGTTCCATTCCTCTCAATATCCAATAAAATATACCAGTATAAATCATTCCTCCATAGATACCCAGTGCTCCATGGCAGGAAGGTCGAATATTCCTAACTGAATAGAGTTCTTTCCACACCCAGGATTTCTTCAAATTTTCTTCGTATTCAGGCACATCAAGCCCTAGTGGTAAATACATTATTTTGAAATGCTTATAACATGATTTCAGGGCAGATTAGGTCCTTGAAATAAGAATTTGTTTCAAGATGAGAAGCTATTAGTAATGAATTAAATAATTTGCAAAGCTTAAGTCAGTTTTTTTAAAACTAGATTTAGACACATTTATAATATACGGAATCTATATTACTAAATTGTGTATTGCCACTGAAGAAAATGAGAGCTTGTAACTAAAGCCAACTGTTCTCCTATAATGAGGATTCTTTTCTGAAATATAATTCTGTCTCAGACACTTTCTAGAAGTTTCTAGTATATTTATATGCAAGATCATCAAAATAGATATCCTTAAATTCCACTTTCTAATATTTATAAAACAAAGCAAGTGGTATTACAGACTCTTATTCAGAACAAGACACATAAGCCCTTAAATAAAATCCTTTCAAAAACTTTTGCCAGGTCATAGGATAAAAAGGACTTTAGAATGGAAAATTCAGAATACAGGCAGTCCCCGAGTTACGCGGATCCGACTTATGTTGGATCCGCAGTTACGAACGGGGCTTTTCTCGCCCCGGAGGACGGGAGCGGCGGGACGCCCAGATGGGCCGTGGTCCGCCGCCCCCGTCCTCCGGGGCGAGAAAAGCTGCTCCCCGTCTCCCTGGTCTGCAGGGAGACGGGGAGCAAAGCCTTGGAGCACACCCGCAGCGGGACAGCCTGGGCGCGCTTGAGCTGTCCCCCTGCGGGCGTGCTCCGCGGCTTTGCTCCCCGTCTCCCGACCAGCAGACCAGGAAGATGGGGAGCAAAGCCTCGGAGCATGCCAGCAGTGGGACAGCCGCGGCACGCCTGGGCTGTCCCGCTGCCCGCGTGCTCTGCGGCTTTGCTCCGTGCCTCCCAGGTCAGCAGACCAGGGAGACGGAGCAAAGCTGTCGAGGACTTGGGCGGTCCCGCCACCTCCGTCTCCCTGGTCTGCTGGGGGGGGGGTGCAGCTATGCAGCTAGTGCCCCCCTCCCAGCAGACCAGGCTTTTCTTGCCTACCCCTGGGGTAGAGCAGCTGGGGGCTGCCGGGTTGGTCCCGCAGCGCTGCTCTGGACCAACCCAGCAGCACCCCAGCTGCTCTGCCCCAGGCATCCTGATTCAGCCGCTGCTGGTCAGTTTCAGCAGCGGCTGAATCAGGACGCCTGGGGCAGAGCAGCTGGGATGCTGCTGGGTTGCTCCAGTAGCGTCGAGGAGCCGCGCTACTGGAGCAACCCAGCAGCACCCCAGCTGCTCTGCCCCAGGCGTCCCCAAGTCAGCCGCTGCTAAAACTGACCAGCAGCTGACTACAGGAAGCCCGAGGCAGAGTTGCTCTGGAATCAGCCGCTGTTCAGTTTCAGCAGCAGCTGACTTGGGGACGCCTAGGTTTCTTAAGTTGAATCTGTATGTAAGTCAGAACTGGCGTCCAGATTCAGCCGCGCTTGAAACTGATCAGTTTCAGCAGCGGCTGACGCCAGTTCCAACTTACATACAGATTCAACTTAAGAACAAACCTACAGTCTATCTTGTACGTAACCCGGGGACTGCCTGTACACAAGACTACTGAACTTCAGCACCTTGATGTTTAGATGGCAGATTTCTAGAGAGGCCTGTGATTTACAGGAGGTCAGACTAAATGATCTAAGTATTCTTTCTGGCTCTGAACACAAGTCTATGAATTCTCTGAGAAATGTTAAACTTCCAGTCACAGGCAGTTTATCAAAATTGTTTTGCCTTTGAAAATGCAAAATGACTGCACAGATGACAAGGAGGACAACACGTGAGGGGATGCCAGTGCTATAAATTCACTTCAGATTCTAATAAGGTATAAAGCTAACCAGAGTTAATTCACTAATTTATTATCCAAGTGTGACGGGGTGAGGTCACAGAAAAGAACTTGGGGGTGATTCCCAGGGTGCTGACAAGGCCACTGCCACCTTCCTCTCTGGGGCTTCTTACCATCCTGTCATGCTGAGCTGTCTCCCCCAGCCAACACACAGAGCAGAGAATCATGGCCCCCCCTGAGAAGCAGTACATACACTAAATCTCTTCAGGTCCAAGGAGAGTGCTTCCTGGGATACCACTCCCCTAATGGGTTCAACCCCCCCTCTCCCCATGAACCCCATTTTAACAATGAAAGGGGGAATGTATACACTGATTGCTCCCTCAGGTAATAATTATTTACACTGGGCTTGATAGTAAGTAAAAGTGATTTTATTAAGTACAAGCAGTAGAATTGAAGTGGTTACAAGTGAGAAGAGGTAGAGCAAAGTATATTACAAATCAAAAGTAACAAAAAACACTTAGCTAATTCTAATGCTAAAATCTTCAGCACAAACTTATTACAAACTCACCCTAAAACTGTTTTTTCCAGATGCATCTTCAAACCAGGGTCATCTCCCTTCCCCTGGGGTCTCTAGTTCACCCTCCTCGGGTATGTCCAGACTCCTACCTTCCTATTCTTTTTAAATAATTTCCTTATTGCATGGGGAGACACCTGGCCGCTCCCTACCAACCACTAAGACTTAAGGAGAAAAGGCTATTTGCATATGATTGTCCAGACATTGAGGCCTCTCAGCAGCAGAATTACCTTGACAGATTTCCATTTGCACACTTAAAAATCAACCTATTCCCTACTCCACATGTCTAATTTTACACACAAGAATGATACAAACACCAAAATAAGATAAACAGAACCAGCGGCTTATGACATGAACATAGGTTACATGAAATAATTTGCTCAAAGCACCTTATGTCCGTAAGTCCATTTCATAAAGCATGGGGGAGGTGTCCGTCACACTGAGCACCAGGTTTTCCCAGTTTAAACTTATATCTTTGAATTATATACACACACACACACACACACACACACACACACACACACACACTTACAAGCTGGGCAACCATGAGCACTGTGATTTGTATAACTCCATCCTTGACACCAGGTTTATTATACTATGCTAAATGTAATTTTAGTGTAGCAGTCCATTTTAAGTACAGTACAGCAAAGATAATTTAACTCCATGAGGGGACATTTCTCCCAATTACTAATGTTGTATGGCAATGAATTCTGAAATAATAAAATTTACAGAACCATCTGTACTAAAAGAGCAACTACTATACTGTGTACTGCTCTGCCACTGTTTAGGGCAAGATGGGCAAGAAGCTGATATAGCAGGCTAGATATAGTCCGCCAAGCCACCAGATCTGGCGCACAACTGCCTCACTGGAACCCTTAGTCAGAGAACAACTCATGCTTTAAAAAGCCAGCTGCTCTCCACTCTGGACCGCTGGAGAGGGAGGAGGGAGACGTCTCATGCTGTTTCCACACCACAGCAAAATATGTCAGCCCCCATTGGCCAATCTCTCAGTTTCCGGCCAATGGGAGCTAAGACATTTTGCTGGGAGCAGGGCCAGTGTGGAAAGCCTTCTCTCTCCGTTCCCGTTTCCCCCCGCCCCCACTAGGCCTGGAACATTGCCACATGGAGCAGTGAGCAGCAGTCTGCGTCAGGTTTCTGCAGGTAAGCGTCTCCCAGACAGAGCCTGCCTCTGGCACCCCACACCTTCTCTCCCCTCTCACTCCCTGCCCCAGGCCACCACCCAAACCCTCTGTGCCCCTTTTCCCCCTTCTCCCAGGTCACAACTCCCTCCCAGACCTTGCACCCTCTCCTAGGGCCCCTCCCCCAGGCCAAAATCCTGTTCTGCACCAATATCCCCTACTGTACCATGCACCCCTGCCCCAGATCACAGCTCCCTTCTTCATTCAAACTCCCTCTCCGATCCCTCACTCACTCCTGCACCCCAGTCCACTATTTCAAGTTCCCTTCTGCATCCAACATCCATTCCAGACTGCAACCTCCCTCCACAGAAGTGTGGCCCTTGACTACTTGTCAAAATCTTGGGAGTCACTCCCCATTAAAAATTATTGCCCACCCCTGACCTAGACGCACTGGAAAGAAGTACTGTAACCAACCAAATTAGGAAACACTATTTCCCTGTCCACCAACAGGTCTATTATACAAAAAGATCTCGATGGTCACATAAGAAAACAGTACACTAAAATAGTGTGCTTGTTAGTAGATAGTCTTGTTTTGCTGCTCTGTTAGGAAAAGCTGGAGAGTTCTGTTGCTAAAGACACCACGATAGTATCTCATACCATGTATATACATACTAAATACTACACTTGTAGAACTCGTAGTTGTGGGGAAGCAGCTGTCATTAAAAAGTATAGGTTGCTTAAACAATGTAGATTGAATCACTGTGGCCAACTCCAGAAGGGCTCAGGATGTGGGTAGGTTACTGGTCTCTCTAGACATCTGCTGACTAGTAGGGATGTAAAAATTAATTTAAAAATGTAACCGTGTAACCAATAAAAATCACAGCAGTTATGTGTGCTGCAGGCTTTGCAGTATAAAGCTTTAATAGTAAGTTTTATACTGCAGAGCCCACAGCAAAGCCTCCTTGGGAGCAGGGTCAGTAGGAGCTGCTGGCAGTCCCACTCTCAGGGAGGAGGCTTTGTTGCAGCAGCTCTTGGGGAGCCAATATGTAACCTGTAGTGGGGGGTCAGGCTTGCGAGACTGGAGCAAGAGCAGCCTCCTAATGTGGCAGCGGGGAGCTGCTCCAGCCCCTACCAGCTAACTGGAATCAGTAAGCCCTAGCCATTAGGGTGAGACCTACCAGTTAGCCATTTACATCCCTACTGACTACTGCTGTCACAGTTTTTAAGAGAACAATTAATGCGCAAGCAATGTTTCACAGTATCCTCCCCTTTTGATGAACTATAAAGCAACCAGTACAGGGAAACACTAAGATGAAAAGTTCTACCGCGGGAGTTGGGGAAGAGGTTCTTACATACATTAGTATTATGGTTCATTAAAATAAAAAAACCTTTTAAAATCTCAATTTGCTGTTCACCACTAATACTATGAGGGTTTAGGTTTTATTTGCAATTCTCTCATCTGGGGCAATGAAAACAAACTAGTCTTATCTTTGTTCCTGTTTCAATCTTTCACTTTCTGGGTCTGCACCAAAGCAATAATCTATTGCAAACACTGCAGAGGAATTTACAAACCAACAGACACACTTTCTACAGATTTTTTAAGTGACGAAAACAAATCTGTTAAGGGTTGTAAACAATAATTGACATATACATTGTAAATTTAGGCTTAATCTTCCTGAATATTCCTTTAATGTTAAAAACATTTATCATTCTCTGCTCCAGTCCAAGGACCAGGTCTAATCACAACAGCCACACAAAACATTCTGAGTCCATTCTATTTGTTTCTTGTATGTGTTATAATTTACTATAAGTATATCTATTTTCTCTTAAAACAATTTAGAAGAGATGGTTTATCTAACATTCAAATAGTTGTTTCAGCTGAACACACAAGCCAGCTACAAGTCTAAATAAGATGTTACCTTTTGTCTTTGACTGGAGGTTTTCATTAGTTAGGTGGCTGAAAACAGCTTCTGAAGCCAACATGCCACTTTTCATTGCTGTGTGTGTGCCTTTGATTTTAGGAACATTCATGAAACCAGGACTGCAACCAATTAATACTCCACCAGGAAAAGTGAGTTTGGGTATAGACTAAAGAGAAAAAAAAACAGTAACATTAAGATTTTTTTAAAATGAACATGTATGATTGAAAACAAAATCTGCCACGAGACCAAGTCCTGAGCAAATAAAAGATAAGGGCCAGTACTGCAGAATGTAATAGCTTTTGTTTAATCAAGTGGAAGCTAGAGAAAGCAAATATGATCTGTTGTTACACTATTCCTCTCAAAACAATTGCTCTATTGCATAGACAATGATAAAGTTACTCAGCAAGTGCAACCTTCTATCTTCTGCTCTCTAGTACAAAATGACAAATATCTACTTTAATAAGAGCTCTCTTTAATCTGAAAGTTTGTCTCTTTTGCCAACTGAAATTGGTCCAGTAAAAGATATTCTCACCAACCTAGTCTCTGCTTTAATAAAAATCAAGCTTCCCTCTTACCACAGTAACCATATCCGTTCATCTCCCTGTTTAGTTCACAAGTGTGTGTTGTCTTAGTTGACAGATTGATTTTTCTGGCATTACTGAGTTGGGCACTAAATCCTATTTCCTCTAAGGAAAAAAAATTGTGCAGAGACCAATAATAGAATAATTTCTAGGAATATCTCTCCCCCTTTCTTCTGAGATGTATAATATAATGAAGTAGTGTCACTTCTCAGAAGTTTGCCTGTGGAAAAGTAAACCTCTAATGTCATATTCCCAAAATAACTAATTATTCACAATATGTCACATGGAGGAAAATCCCCTTCCCCCACACGCACCCAAAAACCACACCAAGAAATCCCAGTAAGTATATTTAACCACATTTGGATTATCGTTGAATATTTCTTTTTTTCTTTCTAAGTTTGAATGCTTACAGAAGACAGTTACTAAAATTCACACATTACAACATTCTTCTCTATTTACAGGACAGTGGGGCTTGATGGACAGACATAACACAACAGTAGTTTTAAAGTCTTCATCTGAGAAAATGTCCAATTAATGTTCTTAAACACTGTTAGATAGCTAAATACAGGCAGTCCCCGAGTTACGCGGATCCGACTTATGTTGGATCCACAGTTACGAACGGGGTTTTTCTCGCCCCGGAGGATGGGAGCGGCGGGACGCCCAGAGACACCGTGGTCCCGCCGCCCGCGTCCTCTGGGGCGAGAAAAGCTGCTCCGCGTCTCCCTGGTCTGCTGCGGGGGGAGCCCCCCCCAGCAGACCAGGGAGACGCTGAGCAAAGCCGCGGAGCACGCGGGCAGCGGGAAAGCCCAGACGCGCTGCGGCTGTCTTTGCTCCCCGTCTCCCTGGTCTGCTGTCTCCAGTAGACCAGGGAGACGGGGAGCAAAGCCTCGGAGGACGCCAGCAGTGGGACAGCCGCGGCGCATCTGGGCTGTCCCGCTGCCCGCGTGCTCCGCGGCTTTGCTCCCCGTCTCCCTGGTCTGCTGGTCTCCAGCAGACCAGGGAGACCCAGAGCAAATTCGCGGAGGACCCAGGTGGCGGGACCGCAGTGCGTCTCGGTCCGCCGCCGGCGTCTCCCTGGTCTGCTGGGGGGAGGGGGCGGGGGCGCAGCTAGTACGCCCCCTCCACCCACCCCCAAGCAGACCAGGCTTTTCTCCGGACGCCTGTGGTAGAGCAGCTGGGGTGCTACCGGTTGGTCCCGCAGCGCCGCTCTGGGCGCTACTGGACCAACCCGACAGCACCCCAGCTGCTCTGCCCCATGCGTCCCCAAGTCAGCCGCTGCTGAAACTGACCAAAGCTGACTACAGGAAGCCCAAGGCAGAGTTGCTCTGCCCCGGGCTTCCTGGAATCAGCCGCTGATCAGTTTCAGAAGCAGCTGACTTGGGGACACCTGGGGTTCTTAAGTTGAATCTATATGTAAGTTGGAACTGGCGTCCAGATTCAGCCTGTTGAAACTGATCAGCGGCTGATTCCAGGAAGCCCAGGGCAGAGCAACTCTGCCTCAGGCTTCCTGTAGTCAGCCGCTGGTCAGTTTCAGCAGCGGATGAATCTGGACGCCAGTTCCGACTTACATACAGATTCAACTTAAGAACAAACCTACAGTCCCTATCTTGTACGTAACCCGGGGACTGCCTGTACAGATTTCATGGGATTAAAAGCACTTGTTACATCCTCTGTGTTCATGAAACCTTTGGATGGAATACAAGGTAAATACTACAATAACTGTTTTATAACAGTCTGCTTGGCATAGTACCAGGGACAATAAAAGTGATTTCCTGGCTACTTTTTATTATATTTTTCCTATTCCATTGGTTTTAAATTTTGTAAAATTCCCGTATTTTCCTGCAACACTCCCTTATGGATATGGCAATCTTCTGAAACATTTTTGGGGGGCCTTACTGCATTTAGTCTATCATTACAGGCCAGGGATTGTGTATAATTTCATGGAACTGATTGCCATGGAATGTTGTGAAGGCTGTAAGCATACCTAGGTCCAAAAAAAAAAAAAAAAAAAAAAAAAGAACTAGATAAGTTCATGGAGACCACAGACATTAATGGCTATTAGCCAAGATGGTTGGAGATACAACTCCATGCTCTAGGTTGGGGTGGAGAACCTCAGGCCTGGGGGCCAGATGCGGCCCTTGGCTTGCTTGGATTCAGCCTCTGAGGCTCACGGCTCTCCCCTAGCAATGGGGAGCTGACGCTGGTGCTCCAGCCCTCCTGCCACTCCACCATGGGGCTGAAGCACACAAAATGTACTAGGATGGGTCTCCCTAGGTTCCTGTGTGCCAGGTCAGTGACAGTTTGTTTTGTATTATTATTAGCTTCTCACTTATGTGTGGCTTCCAACTGATTTTTCTGCAGGGCAGCGGCCCCCGAACCAAAAAAAGGTTCCCCACCCCTGCTCTAGGTGTTGATAGTCCTATAACTGCCCAAAGCTGGGACTGGACAACCGGTGACAACTAGAAATTGCCCTGTCCAATACATTGCTTTTGAAGATTCTGGCACTGGCCACAGTCAGAGACAGGATACAGAGCTAGATGGTCCGTTGTTCAGTCCAAGTATGGCCACTCTCACATTCTTATGTCCAGGATGACAGCCTGAGCAGTGGAGATTGGGACTGGGTAGGTAAAGGTAATATGATTGGGATAAAGAGTGACGAACAGTAAGAGATGGAAATACAGAAAAGTTGGGGTTCAGAGTGTAGACAGTGTATCTGTGCCCACTATTAAATGTTCCCCTTTAGTATATGAAGGAAATTCTTTTCTATAACTTAATCGATGAATTTAAATTCTCAAAGAAATGAAGGTTTGTCAGGGCATGATCTCTTTTACCTCAAATAAATAATGTAACTATATTCAAAGGCAGATGGATATGGCCTTAAGTTTATCTCTAGCACACAAATTTGGAAATTGCCTGCGATGGGTAATTTTTTTTATTCTATATCTATGAGGCAACAAATTGAAACTAAGAGCTATAATTCTACTCAGATGAATATAATTCTTTACTCCATATGCTAACTGGTCAAAGACTTCTACTATAGATATGGTCAAGGCACCATATATTTTAGTATAATCGTTCCAGACAATTACAATTTTTTTTCCTATGGGTTTTTTATTTCCTACTGATTCAATGAGACATTTGTAAAGCCAGCAAGCACACTTTTAAAAGCTATGCATCCTGAAAAAGTGAGCAATTAAAAATTAATGATCAACTAGCAGGCTTTAACATACAGAAAAGTAAACCCATTTAATGTAGATATAAAACAAATTACATACCATAAACCAAGCTTTGCACTAGGAACTATATAAAGTAAGTTACACATTATTCAAAACGGACAGGGGAGAGATGGGTACGAACGCAGGGTATACAAGTGAACTCATGAAAGCTCTGGAAAATCTGTATAGCAACTGCTTTATTCTCTCTCATAAATTGGCAAAGGCCAAGGCAAAGAGGCACATATTGGCTACTTCCTCCTAGCAATAATACAATATTGACTATTCAACTCACTCTCTCTCTTTACATTTTGCGGTAACACAAGATATGTCCTATGATATGTTAGTTGAGCAGAGAGTATGTCACTTTCCTAAGCCAGGCAAATATTCCTAGAAATTGATCAATTTATTTGAGAATGGCCAATGAGAATTCCTGGTGCCAAAAGGCATAACTTTCTGTCCGGAAATTCCTTTTGGCCTTTCCAATCTTTTATTTCAACAGACACTGAGCATAACTAGTTCTTGTAACCAGGTCAACAGAGAATTCAGGGTAAATAGTCTAGTATTGTTCCAAAAAAGAAAAAGCCTACAAACAAAACTCCCAAGTGTACCCTTACCTGGAAACCACCTTCATTCAAGGCTCTAGCACCATAGGCAATCCTTTTCCCACCCTCTAAAGTGGGCTCCACACTGGGATGATGCTTCCATCTCTGGAATTCTCTAAATGGACTTAAGTAGGGATTTTTGTAATCTAAGCCAATCTTTAATAAAATAATAAAATAAAACACGCCATTAGGTATATTAAAATGTGAACATTTCAACAAAAAGTTATTTTATACTCCTACTTTAAAGTGACATCAGCATTAAAATATGGTATGTTAAATCTATTTTCATGTTACAACAACTTCAGGATCTTTTAATTAAAATTGAAGATGCAAGAAGCAATCAAACTATATTAATGAATCATGATCTATTGCAGAGCTATTAACACAATGCTCAGTGCCAAGTCAGAAGACTTTGCTACAAGGTTGTCACAAAAGTATCTAACCAAGTTGTAACTAGCTCCCATAACTAAGCCATCCCCAGTAGAAATTAATAAGGGAGCAATGATATAAAGACAGAATGAAGAGACTTCACCAGTTGGCTGAATGCCCAGAAGTTCATATTTCACATTCAATCAAAAACATGGACAAAGATGTGTCTTGCATATTTTTAGATGTGGTCAAGTTTCAGTTTTGATATATTCCTGACAGTAACAATTCCAGAAGCCTGATCCTTATGTTAAAAAACCCTGTTTCTGGATCCTGCAAGCTTCACTCTTGGAACAATTATTTTCAGGATTTGGGGCAACAGAAGAACATATCATGGGTGAGAGAAAGAGAGATCATTTTGGCCAAGGTTACTTACAGCATCTTGATTGCATCTCAGAGTTTACTCATTGCCAGTGGAAATGACAGCCTGTCATGCTTTAATAGCAGGCAACTACTTCATCAGATTTGCAAGAAGCTTTCACAACCAAGGTTAATGTACCAAGGGAAGTGACTCCAAAAAAGGTCGCAGAGCAGTTTTTAAACTAAGAGATGAGGGAAATCCAACTGGTGCAGAGGAGCACATGGATTGGACAGAGATGTCTCTTACAGGAGAGTCTATTGATAGAGATTCTCTAGGTTTTAGTCAGGAGGAAAGGATGGAAGTGGATAAAATCAGACGAAAAACATTCACATAAAAAAGAATCTGACAAATCAGAAAAGGACAGACAAATAAACAGTAACAAGTTTTTGAAGTGCTTGTACACAAATGCTAGAAGTCTAAAGAATAAGATGGGTGAACTAGTCACAAAGTCACTCTTTGTATGGAACATGGGTGACCACATTGGGAGCTAATGTGCAGTTGCTATTCTGTGCTATTTCCTGATGTACAAAAGACCTTAAAAGCATTCATGTGCCAACTTTTCTAGTTGTGCCACCACTTACCATTAACTGAATCCCTCTATTCCTCCCATCAGTTACTGCATGGCCAAGACCCCTTAAGCAGTGGAGCTGGCAGAAGAACTGGGTATAGGGGAGAAGCTGTAACTAGAGGCAGAGCTGGTCCAAGAGAGGAGAGTGAATGAGAACAGAGCTGGAATGGGGGACAGAATTGAGATTGGGGTAGAACGGGACTGGAGGCAGTTCTGGCCTGGAAACAGAACTGGGCATGTAGGTGGAAAAGAAAAGGGGCTGAAAAGGTTTGGAGTGGAGCAGGTCTGAACACATGGTGTTCTCTTCCCATCCCAAGTGGAAAGGCCCAGGCCAACCCTCCCACAACCTTCCAAATGTTCCTCCACATTCCTGAGGGTGGTGTGTCGTACAGTTTGGGGCCACTGTCTTAATGAAAAGCCTTTGTTGCAACAGCCTGGTCCAGAGGTCATGAAGGTACAGGAGACAGTGGCAAACAAAGGGAAAATAGAGCTGTGCAGTGGAAAAGGCTGTTTACTACTTAAACAGGAGGGAATACATTTATCCGTGATCAGCATGGCAGTACAAGAACCAAATATTAACAAGCATTCTGAAAAAAAGCCGATAATAGTTTTTGTAAATGAGTACGTGAGTGCTAACATATGCAACTGGTTATGTAAACTCATTTACAATTCTACTCAACACTATCTTGCTCTTATTATAGATGACGCAAATAACAATATCTGTAATTATGGTTGCCTAGAACTTCCCATAATAAAAAACTCTTCCTTATGTAACCATCTGGGATAAAATTTCCAATGCTGGGTGCCTGCCGTAACTTGAATTTCTTTCAGAAACTTTTATATAAATGGTTTGCATTTTCAGAATGAAGTGAAGGAAAAATACAGAATTTTGCATATTCTTACAACTGTTTGTTGAGAAGTTCTAAAATTTCCTGCTTTAAAGCAAGAAATTAAAATTTTGTTCTAGTAGCAAAATTTTACTTACCACAAACCCAAGAGCTACCAATGGTTCACCTTCATTTAAATGATAAAGAAATGATCCTCCATATGTGTGTCTGTCCAAGGGCCAGCCAACAGTGTGTTCTACTCTTCCAGGTTTCCATTTCTTTTCATCAATAAGCCACAACTGAAATAGAGGCTACTTTATAATGCAAGTATAGGGAGACTATCGGTATAAAAACAAAACTCAACTAAAAATGATTGCAAACAGATTACTTTGAGTTCACTACTGTGGCATATGATATAGCTCATACAGCTGAGGATAATGTATGGCAGTACAAATACTTTCTGAACATATTTTCAAGTGGCAATTCCAATACCTTCCTTCCTTAAACACCTAACATCAGCAAATTCAACAAACAGCATAGTCCATATTTATATTTATACTTATACCATGGAAGATAAAATTTGTCACAGTTCCTGCATCCATCATTAATCACACAAGAGACTGCATTTTGCATCAATTATTTTAATAACTTCTGCATGAATGAATGGAAGAAAAGCATGTGCTTACACTGATTTTTTTTTAAAGAAAGCAAAACTTTTGGGTTACTTAGTGAAATTTATGTTTAATAACATTTTTACTTAGGATTTCAAATAAGCTACTCTAAATCATCTCATTTGGAACCTCAAAGGCCAATTTTCTTCTATTATATTGCACTACTTAAAGTTCATATAATTTCAGAGATTTAAAAAATACAGAAGTCTAAAATTTTATTTTGCAAATATACATAGTTTGGAGTGAACACTGATGGTTACACTTTGAATATACTTTGTTTAAAACCAACAGTTACTTTCCAAGTGGAATATATCTGTATTCAAAAAAAATATTGTACAAATATTTTCCAAAATTAAAACCTGCAACACAGTGCCTTAACTAAGCATGCTGAATTAACACTGAAGACAATGTGTACCCAGCACACACTGTCTGCTGGGTATAGATCACAGAACATTTTCTGCCATCACTTCACTGTAATGGAACAGAGGACCAGGCTAGCTTATACCTTCAACATGTCACAGAATAGTCAAAAGATGGAAAGATTATTAGGGCTTGCAAACAGCTGTGCAATATTCGGAACCATTTTCCAACTTAGTGGTATCTTTGTTCTCCCTTACTCAGGGACACAGTCAGTGCTAGGCTAAAAGTGGATCTTAAAAAGAAATATTTTGTACACTTACAATCTGAAACTGAATATAAACTACATCAATTTAAAGAGTGAATTTAATTTGGAAACAAAATAAAATGGACAGTGAAATGTCCTGCACAACCTCACAAGGAAAAGGGGGGTGTCAAACAAGACTACCCAGAGTTAGCAGGAGAAAAGCAAAAGTCAATGTCACATAGGAAGTTAAAGGAGACTAAAAAGGAAAAGTACCATAAACAATAACCCTGCATAGATGGATGTCAGAAACTAGGCCTTTACACTTTATTTTGTAATACCAAAATGTTTCAAAAGTTTAAAAACTTCAAGTTTTTGTCAAAATCTACCACTCACACTCCTTAAGTGTACAATCTAAAGCAGTTTATTATTTTTAGAAAGCAGTTCATACACACAATTGGAAACAGTCTAGTTTGCAGAAAGTCTAATACTCTAATTATTTAAGCTTACAAGTATTGTACTAAAGCTATGTACCTCTTTCAGTCCAATACCGTAACTTTGGGGTTGACATTTCTCCCTTAGATTGTATCTGTTGTACAGCTGTTTGGCAAGATGTCCATGACAACCCTCTGCAAAGAACGTGACTTTGGCATGTAGCTCCAAACCTCTTTCAAAGGTAGCCTGTAAAAGTAGAGAATCTGTAATCATCACAATTGTTTAGGAAACATGAAAGAGGGAAAGGGAGGCACTGTGCGGCACTGCCCCTTTGAAACGCTGTGGCGGCATTTCAAAGGAGCAGCGCCACATGGAGCCTGGGATCAGCTGTGTGGTGCTGCCCCTTTGAAATGCTGTAGCGGCGTTTCAAAGAGGCAGCGCTGCCCTATTGACTAATCAAATAGTCGATGCAAAAATGCATTGACTATTCAATTAGTGAATTACTCGATACTTAACATCCTTAGTTCAGGCCCTTTTACCAAGCATCAAAAGGCCAGAGTGGAAGCGAAGACCTCACCCAGATAACTGTGCCATGGATCCACAGAATTGCTGCAGTGTCCCCAGTTTTTAAACAGTCCCATTGGGAGGAACCACTTCATTATATCAGATCCCCAGAGGGTCTTGCTCTTCCCTCAGGACAGGCTATGCACCACCTCACCACCTCCTGAGACAACTTTTAAGGGCTTCAGCACTCCTGCTTCACATGGTGAGCTTTGCTCAGCAAGTCCAATCAAGAGAGACTCCTGGTTAGAGACCTGTATGCTTTTCAGGGACAAATGTGGCTTATCAAGTATTTGCAGTAACACGCAATCAGCGATTTCAAAATTGTGGATTTTGGTAGTCAGCTGGTACATAGCACTGGAAGTCCTTCAGTTAGCACAGAAAAATAAAGGGTCAAATGGTTTATACTTGTCAGCCAAGACAATGCATCAAAATGATAGCGGGAGTGGGAAGATGAGAGCTAGTTGTAGAAGTTTTAAGGACTCTGTACGTTTAGTGTTCTGAGGACTTGTCAGTTAAAAAAAATTGAAAATAAAAAAGAGTTTAAGAACAGCCATCAGCTCAGGAGACTGCTGCAATTACAAATGTGAAACATTTACGTGACATAAAATATTAAATAAGTGTGTTTGTGTGTGTATGATTTAGATCTTACCATTCCTAATGTACTGCTGCTGCATCTGCAGCTTGACACTAGGGATGTGAAAGTGTAATGTTGTACACAGTTAACCAATGAACCTGGGCTCATCGGTTAACCTTCACGGTTACAGGCAGGCTCCTGGTATGTGCAAGGAGCAAGCTTAAAAGCCAGTTCTCCGCATGCACCAGCTCCCAGGGTGTTGCCTGTATCAGAGGCAGCAGCATGGGGGGAGGAGAGAGGGGAAGGGACAGGCAGGAGCTGGAATGCATAGGGAGTCTGTTTTTAAGCAAGCTTCCTGCCCCTTCCCCCTTTTTTTTGGTGATTTAAATCAATCCATCCTGGGTGAAAGCATCCATGCTCCTTCCAGAAATCAACTCTTGATTCCTCTATCTCAGTCTATTCTTCTTGAGCTGAGGTTTCTGCTTAGCTTTCCTGCTGAGAGGCAGGGAAATTCTTTTCCTTCAAGGTCATTTCATTTGAGCATCCAGGTCCCAGTAACTGGAATTTTCAATGATCTGGGTTAGCCTTAGCCAATTCTCTTTAATAACCCATTCAGTACATTCAGCTAAGTAACACTCACCCACACCCCTATAGCTCTTCAGCTTCCTGTAAATGCAAACATAATTTTTCCCCATCATGCCCTGGGTAGCCATGCAAAGTATGAAGATATTGAGGCACACATAGGATTAATGAAAAAAAATCCCATTTTGTCATAGCAGGTCATTCTGCTGCTATCCTTCCACTGCATGACATTTTGTCCATTGTTTAGATAGGATAGGATTCAGTATGAATCTTGACATCTTCTTAGCACATGTGAAATGTACCTCAGGTGGCACATGACCAGGATTCATCACTGAAGTTGGTGTGCTGGATAGATCATTAGCCTCCCTGGCCCAAGCCAGGAACTGACAGGGAGTGTGACATGAATACTTATCTATGCCCAGTAATATCATCTGAAATGCATCTTGTGATTGCCAACTATAATAAAGTGTCTGCAGTTCATATATGGGATTTAGATATGAACTCAGTCCTAGTGTATTGATAAGTCAAAAGAGATGAAATATCCAAACCTAGTATGCTAAAATATTCAGAACAATGGTCAACTCTGTTCATTTGTTACACCAAATAACTAAAATATACAATGAGATCTCACTAGGACTGGATACTAGGGAAAAAAAAAAAAAAAAGAAGAAGAAGATCCGGTGCTAGGTAAATTTGGATATGTTGAATACAAAACTATATTTGTTATTTTAGTAGTAACGGTCTTTGTTACCATAAGAGTTGTATTAATATGGGCATGTCTAAACTACATCCCTCTTTCAAAAGAGGGATGTAAATTAGACAGATCGAAATTGCAAATGAAGGCAGGATTTGAATTTCCCATGCTTCATTTGCATAATGGCGGCTGCTCATTCTTTCAAAAAGGGCCTTTTTGAAAGTGAAACCACCAGAGTGGCAGCAGGGGATGCGGGAGAGGGATCTTGGGTTGATCGGGCAGAAGTGGGACAAGCAGCTGTTGCTGCTGCTAGGTCCGTTGGTAAAAGCAGAGCGGCAGCGGGGGACGTGGGAGAGGGATCTTGGGTTGATCGGGCAGAAGCGGGACAAGCAGCTATTGCTGCTGCTAGGTCCCTTGGTAAAAGCAGAGCGGCAGCGGGGGACGCGGGAGAGGGATCTTGGGTTGATTGGGCAGAAGCGGGACAAGCAACTGTTGCTGCTGCTAGGTCCCTTGGTAAAAGCAGAGCGGCAGCGGGGGACGCAGGAGAGGGCTCTTGGGTTGATCGGGCAGAAGCGGGACAAGCAGCTGTTGTTGCTGTTAGGTCTGGTGATAAAAGCAGAACAGCAGCGGGATCTTGGGTTGATCGGGCAGAAGCGGGACAAGCAGCTGTTGCTGCTGCTAGGTCCTTTGGTAAAGGCAGCATGTGTGTGGGGGAGGGGGGAGGAGTACTATCAGTGAGTGGAACATACTCACTGTGAGGATCGGAACAAATCCCCATACACACTGTGAGGACACGTGGCTCCTGTGTGTGACTTTAAGTTTAAGAATTCAATCTAATATCAAAATTCCCCATGGATCGTTGGTTAAAAGAAGGAACTTTAAAGAGAAAAGTGAGTACTTCAAACTCCAATATTTTTACTGAAACCAGCAAGGAAAATACTGAGGCAGCTCAAGTTAATTATGACAAATTTCAGCTGACTAATAAGAAACGCAGGTATTGTGAGGACTATTTGGCATTTGGATTCACAAGCAATGGAAATGAAGATGCTCCAGGTGCCCAGTGTGTAGTGTGCAACAAAATATTATCTAATAGTTGTTTAGTACCTGCTAAATTGCGAAGACATTTTGAAACAAATCATCCAGAATACAAAGATAAAGACATTCGTTTTTTTAAGCAAAAGCTTGAATCGCTTGAAAAAAGTAAACTCTTCATGTCAAAAATTGCCAAATCTGATAATGAAAATGCAACAGAGGCATCTTACTGTCCGAGACAGAACATCAGGAATGGCTGCCCGTCGCAGGGAGCCATAGCCTGTAATACCTCTGAGGCTGGTATAGGGGGCTCTGTCTGTGAGGTGGAGTGTTTTCCATATAAGGGCATGTAAATTAATAATCTTCCCCTGCTCGCTCCACCCATTGCAGTAACAGATCAGCCAGTGGGCTGACTGGTGCTCAGGCCTGCTACTCCACCCACTGCAGCAAAAACCAACCTATGGGGTGATAAGTTCACAGGCAATAAAACAGGCAGGCAGCCCCTCTCTCACTGGGGATTCGCATTGAGTGAACGCCTGGCCTGATCACCCAGACGCCTTGCACCCCCCGCTCTTGAGTCTTACTGAGCGTACTCCGAGTTGGTCGACCCGAGTGGAGACAGTTTATGAGCGTGTGACCGGTACTTGTGTTCCTGCTGTCTCCAGAACTGGTATACTCCCCCCTCCCCCGCCATCATCCCTATCCTAATTGATTTTTTAGTTGTCCTTATTGCTTGCCAAGTGACAGTGGCTAAAAAGTTACTAAGTTAGTTTATAAATAGTTGTGGTTTAGATTTTTTACTGTTTCCTTGTATAAAGTTGTGTAAATAGTCAGCCCTATGGATAATACCAATGTTAATTCAACTGTTCCTAACCCCTGGGCAGTTATTGGGAATTATTGTGATTTAGAAAAGCCTCAGGGAATTGTTTTGTGTTGTCTGGCAATCTGTTTAATTTTTGTTCTGATGATTGTCTGGCGCCATCAAAATAAAATCAGTTTGTGCTTTTTGAAACCCCCAGTTGTGGTCTCATCCTTTCCGGCATCCCTTCGAACCTCGTGTATTACGGGGACTGACATGGCGTCACGAACAGGATGCCGGAACCCCGGAGACCATGACAACTCTGATAGTTGCCCCTGGGCTAAAACTGAGACCCCAGGCTCTGAGGAGGATCAGTTTAATCATTTGCAATACCACCTCCTCTGTACTCGACAGCGCGAAGGGGCCCCTAACACTTTTGACTGGGTCTGTGTCATAGGACACGGCCATGATTGTAGGACCTACACCATTCCTTTGGGGTTGAGCGATGTGGGCTGCTTGCTAACTTGCCATCCCACCTTCAGGGCCACCCCGGCTGATAATAGCCTTCAACCGTGTCTCACTCAAGTGGGTGAGACAGCCCCTAATTCAAACCCTCTTAGCCTCTGGAAAGAGGTGAACAGGGTAATTAAACTCTGTGGGGTAGCCCCCTCCATCTTGGCCCCCGAGCCAAGAGCCCCACATGGATCACCTGCACACCACCTGTTAATAGGATTGGTCCAAAGGTTAGATGGGATAAAAAAGGTTAAAAAACTACGCCCCGATTCTTATAAATCAGAGGATGTTCTGGCTGCCATCTGCAATACCCTAGCAGCAGCCCTTGATAAAGTTACCGTCTACCATGGGGCCATTACAAATTGCGCCCGTGGGGTGGCGCACTCGCAGTCAGAGGGAGAACCGGAGTTTTCCCCTCAGGCGCCAAAGATGCCTCCTTTAGAGACACAGCTTCCTCCCCCATACCAAGGCTCTCATGATCCACCAAACATTTACCCTGGCTTGACTACCCTGAGTTCAACCATACCCACAGCTCCCGACCTGATTGTACCGGAGGCCCTCCCTGTGACTGTAACCCGATTAAAAATGGATGGTCAGGGGAATACCTCTCAGGTAACTGAGACCCGCCCCCGAACCAAGGCGGAAATGAAGGAGTTCATCACGGACACTGCCCGACGTCCGGATGAGCCTCCTATAATCTGGGTAGGGAGATTAGCCTTGGAACAGGGGAGTGACTGGGTTGACCGGGAGGAAGCCTTAACGTTAACCCGTACCGGGAGTTGGTCGCGGGGCCTTATGGGGGGAGTATTGGCAGCGAATAATCATTGGCCTGTAACGGCCGCAGCTGCCGCGCACCTCCAAATACAAGGGGGATTTCGCGCAGTACAGATGCCACCTGATTGTGTGAATAACTCCACTACCCTTATGTACGCAATCGCTGGGAGTTCTATTCTGCTCTGGGATCCCACCGCACACCCCCTCAACTTAACTAACGTTCAGACGGTAGCACAAAACCCATTTCGTTTTGTTGATGATCCCACTCAGATTCCCATAGAAGATGCGGCTGTTACCCTAGCCGTGGACAACAGCCCTAATCTAGACACAGGGGCTCTTCTGTGGCTAAGGGGATACACAGGACAACCTATTGGCCGACTATACGACGCTGTAGAGAGGGTGAAGTGGGCAACACTAAAGGCCGCCCTACTTGCAACCCCCTCTACTCTGGTGAAAGGGTCCAAAATGGCGCCCAAACCCAAATACCCCGAGCGTTCGTTCATCGAGCGTAAGATTTTTGGATTTTTATTGGGTAAGGGACTCGCCAAGGAAGCTATTAGGAAAATGAATAGTGATCAACAGAAAGACTTGGCTGTGAAATTGGGGTGGGAAGATCGCCCTATTCCCCCGCAGCCAAAAAACGGGGAGAGGCCGAGTGCCTAGCGGTCACTCGGCCTGATTTAAATGACCCTCGACCCTATCAAAACCTGACTACCGAAAACGAGACAATTATCCCCTTTTTGTTAGACACGGGGGCACAGGTATCCATCATCCCCCCCGATATGCCCCACACCCCCACTGGAAAGATAGTCTTTGTACAGGGATTAAATAGCGTTGAAGCAACCTACGTTAGTCCATCACAATTGGCTTTCTCTTCGATCTTAATTAGCCCGCCTTGAGGGCGTTGTTTGTCCCCTTTTTGTTTTTCAGGTACCAACCCATTCGAGCCCCCCACCGGCTGTTTGACTTCCGGAGCCGACGAGAACCATCAAGATGGAAAAAATTTAAGTCTGCCACTGAATCTTTCGTTTGGGGATATGTTACCAAATGTCCCGCAATCTCGAAGCCCTCATTAATTTGACCGCTGAAGGGTTTCGACAAGTCGATTTGGCTCTTACTGTACTAGCTCATTATGCCGAAAAGAATCGTCTAATGATACAGGTTATATTGCAGAAGGACTTTTGTATGGCACTCGAGGACCTTGACCCCAGGTTTAAGGACCAATACTGTTTGCGTTTCAAGCCCGGGTGGAACAACGTTTCAGCCATCACCCAACAGCTGACCTCACTTGCAGTTCGGATTCACGAACAGCGGGAAGAATGGGACTGGTGGCAAACAAAACTTTCCTCTTGAGGACTGAGTACTTGGGCATCCACCATTAAGCAGTGGTTGATTGTATGTGCTCTTGTGTTACTAGCCTTTTTAGTGGGCACTGCTGTTGCAAAAGCTCTTATCCACAGAGTTGTTTCCGCTTTCCCTGTTACTGTTGCTTACTTTTCCCTTTCTCCCCTTTCTGAAGACAGCAGCTCACCAGAACCTCAATTTACCCAATTGGCTTCTTGCTGATTACCCTTACGTGCGCTCTCACCTTAGGCAACCCCCTTACCGCTTGCTCCGGACAGCCACGGGGGCATGTCCGAGACAGAACATCAGGAATGGCTGCCCGTCGCAGGGAGCCATAGCCTGTAATACCTCTGAGGCTGGTATAGGGGGCTCTGTCTGTGAGGTGGAGTGTTTTCCATATAAGGGCATGTAAATTAATAATCTTCCCCTGCTCGCTCCACCCATTGCAGTAACAGATCAGCCAGTGGGCTGACTGGTGCTCAGGCCTGCTACTCCACCCACTGCAGCAAAAACCAACCTATGGGGTGATAAGTTCACAGGCAATAAAACAGGCAGGCAGCCCCTCTCTCACTGGGGATTCGCATTGAGTGAACGCCTGGCCTGATCACCCAGACGCCTTGCACCCCCCGCTCTTGAGTCTTACTGAGCGTACTCCGAGTTGGTCGACCCGAGTGGAGACAGTTTATGAGCGTGTGACCGGTACTTGTGTTCCTGCTGTCTCCAGAACTGGTATACTCCCCCCTCCCCCGCCATCATCCCTATCCTAATTGATTTTTTAGTTGTCCTTATTGCTTGCCAAGTGACAGTGGCTAAAAAGTTACTAAGTTAGTTTATAAATAGTTGTGGTTTAGATTTTTTACTGTTTCCTTGTATAAAGTTGTGTAAATAGTCAGCCCTATGGATAATACCAATGTTAATTCAACTGTTCCTAACCCCTGGGCAGTTATTGGGAATTATTGTGATTTAGAAAAGCCTCAGGGAATTGTTTTGTGTTGTCTGGCAATCTGTTTAATTTTTGTTCTGATGATTGTCTGGCGCCATCAAAATAAAATCAGTTTGTGCTTTTTGAAACCCCCAGTTGTGGTCTCATCCTTTCCGGCATCCCTTCGAACCTCGTGTATTACGGGGACTGACACTTACAAAGTAAGCTATCGTATATCGCTTGCCGGAGAAGCACACACTATTGGGGAATCACTCATAAAACCATGTGCAAAAGATATTGTAATGTGTATGTTGGATCAGGAGTCTAGTAAAAAAGTTGAGGCTGTGCCACTATCAAACAATACTGTCACAGGTCGTATTCACGAACTTGCTGCTGACATCGAGAAGGAGCTTATTTTTCAGCTGCATTTATGTGATGCTTATGCATTACAATTAGACGAGTCCACTGACGTTGCAGGTCTTGCAGTTCTGCTTGTATTTGTCCGTTATGATTTTAATAGTTCTATTGAAGAAGACTTACTTTTATGTGAATTTTTGCAAACCAATACAACTGGTGAGAATATATTCAATTGTATCAATAACTTTATGAAAACACATCAAATAAGCTGGGAAATATGTGTTGATGTGTGCAGTGATGGTGCCAAAGCAATGGTAGGAACAGTGGCTGGCGCTGTAACACGAATAAAAAATGTAGCACCAAACTGCACCAGCAGTCACTGCATTCTCCACAGACACGCTCTGGTAGTTAAGAATATTTCTCCCTCTCTTAAAAATGTGTTGGACGAAGCAGTACAGATTATTAATTATATAAAAACTCGACCATTACAATCAAGACTGTTCAAAATTATGTGTGAAGATATGGGTAGTCAGCACACAGCCCTGCTTCTACATACAGAAGTCAGGTGGCTATCACGAGGAAAAGTGCTGGTTAGATTATCTGAATTGCGTCATGAGCTCTCCGCAAATCTGATGGATCACAAATTCCAACTGTCTGATCATTTAACAGACTTTTTGTGGTTATCGAGAGTTGCGTATCTTGCAGACATCTTTACAAAACTAAATGAAGTAAATCTGTCACTGCAAGGAAAGAATGTAAATATTTTTAATGCGAAAGACAAAATTTTGTCATTGTCACGGAAGCTACAGTTTTGGATCTCATCTGTAGGACGAAATGATTTGGATTGCTTACCAACTCTAAATGATTTCCTTGAAGAAAATGGATACAAACTTGATGAAGATATTCGCAGCGACATTGCAGATCATCTCCACGATTTATACACGAACATCATTAAGTATTTTCCAAACATCAATGACAACAATAACTGGATTCGAAATCCATTAAGTTTAACAGAAAAGCCAGTCAGTTTTTCTACACAAGATTATGAAAACCTAATTGAAATCGCTTCAGATGGCCAATTAATACAAAAATTTAAAGAAGTTTCTCTGATTACATTTGAGTGACTTATGTCAAAGTCAAGAATATTCATCTTTATCAAGACGCGCAATTCGTCAGTTGTTACCCTTTGCCAGTACATACTTGTGCGAAACTGGGTTCTCGAACTATGCAGCAATGAAAACGAAATACAGAAATCGACTGAATGCTGCACCAGATATGCGAATCCAACTTTCTAGTATTAAACCAAATATAAAAAGAATTTGCCAAGAAAAGAAGAGAAACCACTCTTCACATTGAAAACTATGAATATAATTAATATTACTTGATAGTTTTATTTTTTGTACATATTTAATATGATTTTTGTTGAATATAAATGAATGGTGTTATATTCAATATGTTGAATTTAAATGAATGGTGATGTCATGACCGTATTTAGCTATTTAGCATCTTATTACTACCAATTGTGGTGTACTGGGTGTGTGTGTGTGTTTTTTTTTTTTTGCTCGACAAACTTAATCCCTGGCTAGGGGGTTCCTTGAAATTTTTCTGAGTTTGAAAGGGTTCCGTGGTCAAAAAAAATTGGGAAACACTGGTTTAGAGGGAAAACTGCCTCCAGTCCTTAGGTTCCCCACCCCTGAACTACAGAATTGTACCTTTGCCTATTAAAAAGATAAAGTACTCACTTTAGGTGCTCCATCCTTTTGAATGCCTACATCATTAGTCGCAATCCCTTTCACACTGCCATCTTCATGAAAAAGAACCTTTGGACATATTCAAACAATTATTTTAATGACTTGTCATATTAACTCCATTTCTAAAATTATTTTCCAATGCAGAGAACATGGAGGTTAAAAAACGCAAGCCTTTTAACTAAGGGCTCAATCTTGAAAACAACGGGTTTAATCATGTTAATTAAATGCTTTGCTGGACTGGAGATAGAGTATTCTAGAATTCGCAGAAGTGAGCCCTAATATTTCAAGCATTTCTGTGTAAGATGGGCTTGTCTCACCCACATAAATAGTTATGTTATTACCTCAGCTGCTGCATAGCCTGGATACACCTCAACACCCAAAGCTTCTGCTTGCTCACCCAGCCAATTCACAAAGTGCCCCAGGCGCACAATATAATTCCCATGATTAGTCATTGGAAGGCCTGGGCAAAAGGGAGAAGTAGACCACAATCTATTCAGGTTTATGAATTAAAGAATATATCTATCTATCTATATACACACACATATAGGAGATGTACGTGCTTAAAATGTAATACTTTAAAAACACACACGTCTGATTCAATACAATATATTAGTATCACTTTGCTATGGTAGTTGTGGGAATTTTAATATGTACAACCTACCTACTTTTATGGCCCTCATCACTATAGTTTATTACATTGTGCACAAGGCTGCTAAAAAGCAGCTTTTGATAATTATATTTAACCTTAGGCCTATTTTTTCAATAAGTCTTCTAGCTTTTCCACAACCTATACCTGGAAGAATTGGCACTGGAATTCTGGAATTCTTTGTTAAAATCCCAAATCTGTCTTCAGTTACAGGAGTCTGAAGTGGAGCCTAAATAATAAGAAAAATCATAATTGTAAGCAATTTTTTTTGTCAGTCAAGGAACTAATTCAAAATAAAGTGTAGTATGAGACTGAGCTACAATGGTGTTGTGAGAAGAACAGTGCAATAGGCAGAACAATATTCAGGTAAAAAGTTAACACAATTAACACTTCAGTTATTGGAACCGGCGTAGTGATTTTTTTTCCAAACAGTTCCTTTCTTACCCAACAGCTTTTTATACAACAAAGGAAACAACTGTACAGTGAAAAAAATGTATTTATCAATCATCTACATTATTTAGAAATATATAAAGGTATAGCATAGAACTTGATAGAGAGTTTTGATTCAAGGTAGAGATAAATCATAATTCAGCATTCATACCCCTCGCTCCTTCCAGTCCGGTAAGAGTTCTTCCAAAGCATGTGGCTCAAGACAAGCACCAGAAAGTGTATGTGCACCAATCTGAGCAGCCTTTTCCACCAGGCAAACCCGAATTTCTTTGCCATGCTCACTGGCCAACTGTTTGAGTCGAATAGCTGCAGAAAGACCTGCAGGACCTGCTCCAACTATGACAACATCTGCTTCTTCTGCAAATCTTTCCATGTTCACCCCTTTAACAGAGCAAAGTAGGATTTACCAAAACGTGTCCAACAATACATCTCTCTCCCTCTCTTTCTGAAGTTTATCGTTTTGCTGTGTCACATCAATCGTCAAGTATCAAAATACTATCACCTTGGACTAAGGTGGGGCTAATATTCAATAGACGTGAACACTGAATATACATGAACAACATTTTAATTGTGCTTTTGCCTAACACTTGGAACATAAAACCTTTGCTAATAAAGAGAACACAGAAAGAACTTTAGATTTTATCTCCAGTGCTTGTGCCATCCTAGAATGCTAAAAAGAAGGGCCCAGCTCTAAATTTACACCTCAGATATAACTGGTACAGCTCAGAAAGAAAGAGGGGAGAGAAGTGCCACTGAGCAACCTTGATGGTCCTCCTTCTTTCTTAATGATGGAAAAGGTGGTCCACAAGCACTGTTCTGGCCAGAGGAATTGCTGGGACATAAAGATGACCCAGTCACACATCCCTTTTTTTAAGGAGCTACTGAGATTAGTAAATTTATAAATTAAAATAGTATAAATAGCTTATTTGCCCTACTTCATCATGATCAACGCATAATTCTATGAGACCCCATTGCAAAAACTAGAAAATACATATCCTGACTGCAATAAAGTAATAAGGTAAGGGTTAACTTTTTACTATGTATACCTATAGTCAGGCCTGCCGACGGGGAAGTGGGTGGGAACTGCCCTATGACCCAGTGATATAAAAGGACTACTATGGCAGCGGCTGGAGCACCGGATCCTTTAAATTGCTGCCGAACCCGTTTCTGGGTAGCACTGAGGGCTGCCTAACTCCAGCCCTATCCCTTCCATGCAAGAACCCACCTCCCACATTACCCAGGGGCCTAGTGAGGCTGTGGGCCCTTCAGTCTATAGATACAAGATGTAGTTATAGAGATGTTAGCATGTAATCATTTACACAATTAACAGATAACCCCGGGCTTATCAATTAATCCTAACAACCACACTCCTCTGTATCAGCGGAGTTGAGGGGGGGGAGGAAGAAAGCAGGTGAGAGCTGGTACTTAAAGCTATCTCCCCACGACCACTGGCTCCCGTCTCCCCTGTGTGTAAACATGTAACCACTAAAAATTCCAGTGGTTTCATGTTTGCAGAAATACTCATTAGTTAACATCCCTAGTAGTTACATATTTGCATCCTGAAGTCTCATACTTTCTTTAGTTTAATTAGGAGCAAATTTTTCCACTTACCTTCCCATCGTTTGTCTTTGTTTCGAGAATGAATAGTATAGTGTGTAGTGATGCGAGGCACAGAGGAAGTAGAAGCCCATCTTGCAATACACAATGGCAGTAGACAGTCTTTCTTTACCAACTTTAACACATGCGAACAATGATGTGCTGTAAAAAAAGGATAACTATGTTAGCTGAATCATTTAACTATTAACACAGCTAGCAGTTAACAGTAAGGGCTTGCATCTACATTTTGTTTTAAATCTGGAGATTACTTAATAGAGAAAAATCCTGAATAAATTAATAAACCACGCCTCTACTCTGTTTCAGGATTAAAGGAAGTTGATTGCAGGAGGCATCATTCCACCTTACACATGATATATTTTATACCATCACATTCCCATGCTCAAGAAATAGTAGTAGAAAAACAGTGCTCTCTACATGGAAAAAAACCATAACAGTTGTTAACATTACTTTAAGGCTATGTCTACATTGTGCTTTTGTCTGTCACGGGTGTGGAAAAAACCCACATACCCCCAGCTGATGAAAGTTTTACTGAAAAAAGTACAAGTGTGTACAGCGCTTTGTCTGTGGGAGATGCTCTCCAGCTGACAAAGCTACCATTACTCAGTAGGTGTGGTTTGTTTTGCTGGTAAGAAATATCTCTCCTGCCAACAATGAGAGGCTACACAAGAGACCTTACTGTTATGCTTCTGTTAGGTACACAATGTAGACATAGCCTTAGTTTCAGCTGTTGTATTTGGGATATTTACCCTTCTAGCACCCAGCATATTTATTTTCTGTTTTGCTAGTTTTCTCCTATTTTCTAGTTCCCTTTACTCCTTGCACAGTTAGCCTTGTACCGGTTCTTAGAAATTTTAAAGAAAAGCAAGTAAGGGGGGGGGGGGGAGAGAGAGAGAGAGAGAGAAAACTTCTATGGCTGCTGTATATTGGAGAGTTGGGGGATCAGGAAGATTAATTTAATATTAAAATTGAGTCTAGGATAATATTTTAGAGGGTCCACCATCATAATACATAGGCATCAAAATTAGGATTTATTCTTGTACCTAGTACTCCATAATATACCTCGTTTTTGCCACCCCTCGTTTTGGTAACTAAATTTGAATTTTTAAATGCTTAAAATATACAGATGTGACCAGTTCTGCTTTAGCTGAGACACTAAAACATAATTCAGGAAAAGAATAAATTTGAAACACAAGTTAAAATAATAGAAAAATAGCCATCAAATTTCAGTGTCAACTAGCCTATCATGTAAGGACAAACAGTAATAGTTGCTTGGTCCTTAAAAGAAAGCTGAACTAGGCTAGAGCTCACGATAATCTTAACTCTGAAAAACTAGTCTAAATACAGGGAAGGGCTATGCAACTTTCCCTATGTTGCTCAACCAACTCAAAGTACAACTAATCCCTGGCTAGTCTTCTTCTTGGCCTTTTTTAACCAGAACTTTCAACTGTCTTTGTTTAGTTCTGTGAGACAAGAACCTTAGTCACTCAGAAAAAGCTAGGATTGTTTCTATTTTTACTACTACTACAATTAATAGGGAGAGTGGCACGTTCACTAATCTTTGAAACCAGATCTTTTATTCAATATAATCTATATCTAATCTATATATTTTTACTTGAAGTTATTATCTGTACCACAAAATTATGACTTCACAAACCTAGAATACATTATATAGCAGCAGAATTTTTCCCAAGTTTTCATTTACCAGAGTCATGAACAACACTGCAAGCATAATCACATACACAGATGATGACGCAGACCATGTCAAAGTGAAGAAGTCTAAATTATACCTTTTATCAGTTTTCAAAGTGAATCTATTTCCTTGTGTGTTCTTTTTATCCAAATGCTTTGGTTTCCCCCCCATCTTTCTGATCAAAACAGTCTTCACAGACCCCACAATCTGTCCTAACAAAAATAAGTCCTAACAAAAATGGTATACACATACAAGAGAACACATTGTAAAGAAACATTTTAATTTCAAACTTTAAAAGACCTATAGTAAACATCAATGTACAAACAAAAGATGATTACTAAAATGTAATACACCTTCACTGTGCATGTAAATTTGTTTCATATTGCACCTCAACATACATTAGTGAACATTAGATGGGCACCTAGTCCTTGGTAGCGGGCCTAAACCAGGCTTTGGAAAAATATGTCCTGCGGGCCGAACGTGGCCCGTGGAGGCAGCAGGGAACCCCAGACAGGCTCTCTTGCTTGCCCTGCCACCACGCACGCCATGTAGAAATGTGGCTGCAGGGCTCCATTTCTGTTTTAAAACTTGGGGGGGGGGGGATGTTCAGGAGCCGCCCTGCCCTCAGCACAATCCCATTGGCGGTTTTTTGTCCAGAAACCAGCCAATGGGAGCTGCTTGTTGGAATAACAGGTAGCCAACAACCACCACACCCTGTGATCTTGGCTCAGTTATTCAATGAAGCACATGGCCAGACAAGCAGGCAGGCTGACTTGCTGGGAAATGTTTTAAGCTCTGCAAGCAGGCAGGCAAGTCTCCTGGCAACAGCCTGCTTCTGGCACCCCAGCCTTTTCCTGCCCCAACCCTCTGCCCCCCCTTCAGCATACACAAATCCTTTGTCCCTCCCCCCTTACACCCATATCCCCTCGCAGATCTGGAACCCTAATCTACTGCCCCAGATCACAATACCCTCCCACCCTAGGTCACATCTCAAACCCCTTCACTCCAGTCCCCTGCCCTAGGTCACAACCGCCTCCTTCAGCCAAACTCCCTCCCAGACTCCAGTCTCCCTTCTGCACTCCAAATCCTTACTCCAAACTCCCTTCTGTATCCAACCTCCATTCCAGACCCCACATCTCCTCCATTATTATCATGGAAAAGTGTGGCCCTCCACCACTTTCCAAAATCTTGGAGCGGCCCCCGTCAAAAATTATTTCCCAACCTTGGCCTAAACAAAACTTCATGAACAATAGTAAAAATGTAGACTGGTTACAGTATACAGTAAACTTCCGATAATCTGGCACCTTTAGGGTGCTGGATTATCAAATATGCTGGACTATCGGAAGGGGGGGGGCTATGAGGCGTCTGGGGTGGGGTAGGGGGGATGCCACCCCTGACCCCTCATAGCTCCCCCTTCCGATGGGGACGCCTGGGGCAGAGCCGGACTGATTCAGATGCTGCTCGTCAGTTTCAGCAGCGGCTGAATTGGGGACGCCTGCGGCAGAGCAGCTGGGGTGCTGCCTGGTTGATCCGGTAGCGCCACCTCTCGGCGCTGCGAGACCAACCCGGCAGCACCCCAGCTGCTCTTGGGGACTCCTGGGACAGAGCAGCTGGGGTGCTGCCAGATTGGTCCCGCAGGGCCGAGGGGCAGCGCTACGGGGCCAACCCGGAAGCACCCCAGCTGCCCTGCCCCAGGCGTCCCCAAGTTAGCCGCTGCTGATCAGTGGATGACTCCAGGAAGCCCGGGGCAGAGCAGCTGGGGTGCTGCCGAGTTGGTTCCGTAGCACCGCTCCTCGGCACTGCGGGACCAACCCCGCAGCACTCCAGCTGCTCTGTCACAGGAGTCCCCAAGAGCAGCTGGGGTGCTTCCGGGTTGGTCTCGCAGCCCCGAGGGGCGGTGCTACGGGACCAACCCGGCAGCACCCCAGCTGCTCTGCCCCCGGCTTCCCCGATTCAGCTGCTGGTCAGTTTCAACAGCGGCTGAATCGGGGAAGCGGGCACAAAGCAGCTCCAATTGTCCAGCTGCCCGGAGCACTTCCAGGTTCCCGATGGGGCCAGACCATCTGGAGTGCCGGAGCATTGGATGCTGGACCAATGGAGTTTTACTGTACTTTGTTTCTAAGGCAAGGTTTACACAAAGGCTACGTCTAGACTGGCCCCTTCTCCGGAAGAGGCATGCAAAGCAGGCAAGTCAGAATAGGGAAATCTGCAGGGGATTTAAATATCCCCCGCGGGATTTAAATAAACATGGCTGTTGCAAGTAGGAATAAGAGATCCTCCGGAAAAGGGCTTTATTCCGGAGGATCGCGCCAGTCTAGACGCTCTTTTCCGGCTTTTCCCCAAACCGGAAAAAAAACGGCGGCCATGTTTATTTAAAACCCGCAGGGGATATTTAAATCCCCCACGGATTTCCCTATTCTGACTTGCCTGCTTTGCATGCCTCTTCCGGAGAAGGGGCCAGTCTAGACGTAGCCATACAGTTAACTCTCAACTGCATTTCATAAACATTACTGCAAAAGCACAACAAAATCATGATTAGGAGCAAATATCCACAATGTAAGTTTTCTGTAATTAAAACAAGACCTTCTTAGACTAGCCACTTTTATTACATACTACATATAAAATTAATTTCCCTCTTTCAAAGGTAATCATGTGAAGTATAGCCTGAGGACTATTATTCACTCATCAGTATGCAGAGTAACTGGTAAATGTAACATGAAATAATAAATATTTGGATTGGCAAAAGCGAAATAGAACCCTGTCTTGGTTCAAAAGATTCAGAATATTACAAGTTGATTTACCTGGTGTTACTCTTTAAACAAATCAAATACTGCATCATTTTAAACATAATGGACATAAAAGAATTTATGGACCTAATCATATTACGTGCCATAAAGCCAATGGCACTTTTGCCTGTGAGGACTACATAAGTAGGTCACGTTAATTCCTTTTAAGCTAAATGCATAATAGGAGGCCTGAAATACTCAAACTGCATTAGCTTAACTACCCAGATTCATCTATACATTCTCTAGAATTTCAGATATAAGCTTATGTTTCCAAAACTTCATGTAAATATATATGAATTTTATAAGTGTCACAGCTCATAAAACATCTGAACTAGAAACACCTGTATCATACCATCACAAACTCAGAATTCTCTCTCCTTCCTTTGCCCCCCACCCCCAACTTGATTTTACAGGTGAAGAGAGACCTTAAATAAGATAAGGTACTTTGGCATAAAGTAGCATAAGCCAAATATCCAAGACTATGAACAATTTTTTATTGGCCCTTGTGAATAATATACACATACAAAATGAAAAACAATATAAGATTTATATCCCTACATTCCATTGTGTAGTCTCTTGAGACAGTGACTCATGAACTACAAGTATTATTTATGTAACTTAAGTCACACTAACTAAAATAGACAATCCAGATGTCACAATTAACTACAACAGATTTAGGAGAGAGAATCTCAAGCAATATTTACTCCAAAACAGAGTACCTTACAGCTAATGTTCTGCAGAATAGAACATACTTTAACTGCAGAAACAACTTAGAACTCGCAACTATCATTTAGCATTTGAGAGCGCTACGATAAAATTCCTACTTGACTGAAGTCATATGAAACTAAGATCACTAGAGTACATTCATTAATGATATTTTAGGTTAATCCTGCACTGGCAAACGAACAGGAAGATTCCTGCACAGAACTCATTGAAGGACAGGCCTCAGTATGTTACTTATAACATATATAAACCTGAATTTTGCAAATACTTTTTAAAAGTGAAGGATATTATCTGTATGAAGCTCTTTGCTAACTGCTACCAAAGGGATTATTTACATGTTCATTATTTAAATAAAGGATCAAAGATGGGGGAAAAACTTGCCAATTTCTCCTATTATGAATGCATTACAACCCTGGGAAACCAACACTTAAAAAAAAAGAATGTGTACAGTGTTATATCTGTACGTGGTAGTTTACAGCAGATAACACACACCCATAAATAAAATATATAATACGTAGGTCAAGTACCACAGATATTTAAACATGCAATTTTATTCATGTGATGAGTAATGAATTAATTAATTTTATTCATGTGATGAGTAATGAATTAATGTTCCCCAGATTGGATGCTTTATCGCATGTAAAGTGCTCATATGTGTATGTGCTTGTAGAATCGAATTCTACAAAATTAAGACCTTTCCAGGCTCTGATCCTGTGATGATTTCTGCCAGGATAGGCACATACAGCCTTGCAATGACTTCAAGAGGGAGAAACTGAATACACAGTCAAATGTGGTAAATACACTAACAATTGTTATTCTAGGGTGGCCAAAACTGTGAGGTCAGTGTCCTTTCCATTCTAAATCACCTCCTCGCACGTCAAGTACAAGGGGCATCATCACAACACGGCGGATCTGCATTCAAATGTACGTTTTATAAGAGTCGACAGGCAATGACCTTTGCTCCAGTTTTGTGTCTCGCTGTAAATACAAAGGGGGGGTAGCTGCGCGCAGTGGGCACGGCCCCCGGCTCGTCACTTACACTATCCCGTGCTCCCCCCACGGCTATTCCCGCACACACACAGCAGGGCCACCCCCCCCCCCCCCGAGGCAGGAGTCGGGGCAGCAAGTTCACAGGGCAGAAGAGGAAAGTGCTCGGGGCAGGGCGACTGACTACAGCTCCAGCCTGTCGCCCCCAGCCCCCGGCCCAGCAAAGCCTCCGTTACCTCGGCTGGAGAGCGAGCAGAGAGGCAGCGGCATGTTGCCCGCCGGGCGCTCCCGGGGACGGGGCAGCCTCCCTCAGGGACTGGAACGGGTCCCTCGGGCCCCCCTGCCCGCTACGCGCTGGCCCCGAGCGCCCGGGCTCCCCGCGCTGCCTTCCCCGAGCCCGCCGCCAGCCGCTGCTCCACCTACACACACGCAGCCGCGGCCAGCTGCACTCGCTGCTCACACCCGCACCTCGCTGCCCCGTCCCCTCCCCAGCGCGCCTGCGCGCCAGCCAGGCAACCTGCCGGGAAACGGAGTTCTCTCCTCTCCCGAGCAACGGCCAGCCCAACGAGGGACTACAACTCCCAGAATGCCCTGCAGAAGGTGCGGCGCTGGCCGGCCCTAGGCAGGGGAAGGGCTGAATCCCGTGTGCACTGCGGGTGGAGAAAACCATTTCTCCCAGCATGCAGTGCGGCTATCACCGGGCGAACCCCTGCTCTCGAGACAGGGCCACACTGCATGCTGGGAGTAGTAGTTCCCGTTGAGTGGCACTGCATGTCGGGCTATTTTGCGGACCATTTTACCGAGCCCCTTCCGGCTCAGGAAGAGGTACGGCCCTCCGACCGGAAGTCGGGGATATGCTCCATCCGAGAGGGTGGGGTCGTCCCAGGTCCCGGTTCCGCCCCTCCACTAGTGGGCGTGGCTAGCGAGTTTCGCGCGCGCTGCAAAGCCGGTTGCCTTGGCAGGGGCGTTTGGCGGCCGCTCGGAGGCCGAGGCGCGGAGCATGGCCGAGGCGGGGCCGGTTCAGCCCGTGAGCCCCGCCGCGCCCCAGCCCCAGGGGGTTTCCTCTGGCGCCGCCGGGCCCGGGAGGAGCCGGAGCAGCAGCCAGGGGGAGCGGCCGCTGGAGCAGCTGACTGACCCGCGGGAGCTGCTGGAGGAGGTGGAGATGCAGATCGATGACGTGAGTCTGCCCCGTGCGGGTCGGAGCCAGGTGTAAGCCCCGCCGCCGTGTGGGGGGCTCGTCGGGGCCAGTTTCACCTCTCTTAGAGCCACCTAAAGCCTTGGCAGTCGGATTCAGTGTTTACATGGGGGTGGGCGGGGAAATCAGATCTCCCTCCAGCCTGTGGAGACAAGGACTGATTGAAGAATCATTAGTCAGACCCTTGGTCTGAGCGCGGGGGACCCCTCCACCCCCACCCAGTAACCGGCCAGCATGAGACAAACGCCAGACCGGCTGCATGGGTGAACACCCCCCTGTGCATTCCCTAGGGATGCTGTGAAGGCGAAAACTGTTATGGGGCTAAAGAAAGCATTGGATAAATGAGTGGATGGTAGGTCCACCAATAGGTCGTAGCTAAGATGGTCGGGGATGCAACCCCATGCTTTAAGTGTGTCTATTCTTAGATTGCTAGAAACAGGGATTAGGTACCTGACATTGATCACTATTGGAAGACAGGCCACGGGGATTGATGGAGTTTGTGTCTAACCCATTATGGTTGTTTTTACATTCTCATTGCAGGCGGCATTCTCACTAACAAAGATCCTGGAGGCAACATCTGCTGTGTCAGCTCAAGTAGAAGAGCTTGCAACCAAATGTTCAGAAAATGCCCGATTCCTTAAAACATGGCGGGATCTTCTGAAGGAAGGGTATGAATCTCTGAAACCCAGTGACTGACATAGCACATACATACACGGGAGGAAATCTCAAGAAGGTACCAGAGAAGTTGAATCATCCCATAGCATTTTCATTTTGTTGCCCTTGCCTTGCAGTGCCAGGACTTCGCTCTGAGTCAGGCAGGGCTGAGGATCATCTATGTAAATGAAGACTTTAACAACTTTTTGTGCCTTTAAAAAAAAAAAGTGTGTGTTTTGATAGCTTAACAGGACTTTTCATCGACTATCCCCTTTCAAGGAAATGTATCATCCTGTGCACAAGCTGTTTTTAGGAAAAAATGCCTGTTACTGGTGCATGCATGGAACACCCTTCATAATCTGTTGATAATACAATAGACTGTTTTACTTTAGCTTGGAAACAGGGACTAGGGATGTAAGCGAGTAGTGGAATACTTGACTCTTCTACTTACATTCCCTTCCTGCAAGGACCGGAGACAAGCCAGCTGGACTGGGAGCGGCTCAGCTCTCTGCCCATCCCACGCTCCCGAGAACCTCTCTCATGTCCAGCAGGCAGGGAAGGGGCCAGGGACTGAGGACCAAACCCGGGTGGAGTGTTGTGGCCAGACAAGCTCAATGTTCCTAGGCTGAGCTCAGGGAGATGCAGCTTGCCTCCCTGGCTGGGCTGGCGGTGCTTTGTGTACAGGTCTCCCGTAGCAAGTTGGACTGATGCCGCTGGCAGTGCTGTGCGGTGCTCTGAGCTTGGCAGGCAGGGCTTGAGGAGCCCAACCACAACTTCCGGGCATCTGGGAGGACGTGTGGCTGGAGCGAGCGCAGCTTGGGTGCTGAGTGGTGTACACTGGCAGCGGCAGCCACCTAAGCTCAGGGGCAGGAACTGGAGCTTAACTGTTGCCGGGGCTTCATCCCAGGCAGGTGGGCAGGTGCTGTGTGGATTGGCCTGGGCGTGCTGCAGCCTGAAGGGGCAGAGCCGGCAAACTGCTGAGCGGGGCTTCTGCAAGTGCAGTCAGTGCTGGGCTTGTGGCCCAGCCTCCACTGTCCACCCGCCCTGGTCCTGCAATTCCTGGCCAGCTCTGTGCAGCCCGTGCAGTGAGTTGGGCAGCTGAATAGGCAGATTAAGCTCCCCTTGCTGACCCAGCATTGCGTTTCTAGAGCCCAGCCAGCCCGCCCAGGGTTACTGCAGCCCTTTGGGTTCCCCTCCTGGTTGCGGGATGTGTGCAGCGGGCAGCACTTGCTGTGGTGCCCCCTGCAACCGACAGGGCCCGGATGGGAAGGCGACGAAGGCGTTAAATGAGATGCACTGGGAAGCCACATCACAAATCAAATCCACTCGTGGGGTGCCTCTTGCCGGGCTTGCCCCGCGCATTTCGCTGCACTTGGGGCTGACCATGGACAGGTACTGCTGGACCCGGCATGAGCCAGGACTGAGCCAGCCTGGGTCAGGACTGGCTCACGCTGGGTCCAGGAGCTACCTCCGCTGCAGCTCTGCAGTTTAAATGCAATAGGAGCCGGGCTGTCTACGTGCTTGGCTCTTACTACATTTAAACCATGGTAAGCTACTGCATACTTCCAGCCTTATTGACTAATCATGTAGTTGATAGAAATTCTATAGACTCCATGATTAGCTGATCACTCTTTCTTTACATCCCTAATGGGGAGGGACCAAGTTTGGACTTTAAACTGTTGGTTTCCTTGTAGTTTCATTGGTTAGGAAGTACATATGAAGTGTACTAAATGTTACACTTGTGTTCAGGTACTACACACAGGGAAGATACATGATACCTCTCTAATTGACCACCATGGTTCTGTAAACCAAGAATGCTCCAGTTTTGGGCTCTATTTTTCTTAATCCTCTTCTTTCAGGAATGTTTATAAGCTTGTCACAGTCAAAATAAGTCTTTAAAAAAAATCTTGATCAAATGAGACCAGTGTTCTCTTTAATTTTTTCCACCCCTGAGTGGAATGAATTTTCTCATGTGCACCAATATGAGTCAAAGTACAAGAATGTGAGCACCCCAACTGTAGGTGCAGTATCTGGGGTGGATGGAGGTTGAGGGACTCGGGGCTGGGACCATGTTTCCTCTGATTTTGTCCATCTACATGAGGAATGTTATGTGTTATAAATTTTGTTATGTGCACTGAGACCTGAACATATGTGCACACTAGTAGAAATGCATGCTGCTGGCTCTGAGTGCTCTGCTAATCAGGTGGGTGGCATTTGAATATCTCCTTGGCAGCTGCCCAAGCACTTGACTTATAGGAAATACTGGCTGGGATAAAGGGTTGGGTGCAAGGGCTTTGGCTGAGGTGCAGGCTTTGGAATGAGGCTGGGCATGATGGGTATGGAGAGCAGGAAGGGCACTCCATGTTTGGGAAGGGGTTTTAGGTTGGAGGTTCGAGTGCAGGAGGAGGTACAGGCTCTGGGCTGGGAGTATGGGTTTTGGGATGCAGGAGGTTGCTCAGGGCTGAAGGGAGGCTTAAGGTAAAGCAGGGGCTTAGATTTTCCTAGGCATCTCCCTGCTAGGGACAGTGAGAAGGGACTCTTTTCCCCAGCCTCAGCAGCTCTGTATTGGGGCCCATGGAGAGGGGTGCCTGTCTGCTATCCCTGGCAGCTCCATGCTGGGGCCCATAGAGAGGGGCATTTCTCTGCTGTCTTTGGAAGCTCCATGCTGGAGCTGACAGAGAGGGGCATCTCTCTCTGTCCCTGGCAGTTTCAGGGGTCAAAGAGAGATGGTTCTCTCTGCTTTAGTGCTACGTCTCTACGTGAAGCTTAATAGTAAATTGTGCAGCTATGTAATTTAGAGGGCACTTAGAACTAGACTATTTGTGCAGCTCTTTCTGCCCTTACTTATACCTATACAAACTTCATCCTTACTGTGCAATTTAACAGGAGATTAATATAGATGGAACTAAGTCTAGAACTTGGTCTGTCACTTAATAGTATAGCCCAGCTCCTTCTCTACAATGACAATCATCTTAGCCATTTTTTAATACATAGTTGCATTTTTACAGATTTTAACATTTCAAACCCTTCTACAGCTGATCTTTTTATGTATTTCAGTTACTAAACTCTATTTATAGTGCCTTATTGTATCCTTAAACTATATATTTTCTTATTATATAAGCTCAGCTGTATTATGTATTAAAAAGTTCATTTACTTTTTGAAATATACCTTTCAGTTTCGATGGCACTTGTGCTAATTCTCCATATACTGTAATCTTTGAGATAATATGCTATTTTAGAACTTGTTGTGCATGCCTCCCATTTAATTGGCCATAGGGCTGTGATTCAAACCTTATAATCTTGCATACCAATGTAAACCGGAACCTACTATATAAAAGATCTCTAATTTGTGGTAAATATTAGGGATGTAAAATCCCTTTTAATTAGTTAACCAGTTAAACTTCATTTAACCGGTTAATCAATTAAATGGAGGTGGGGAGAGGGGGGCCGCTGCAGCTGGGCTGGAGTAACTCTCGCCTGTGGTGGGCCCTGTGAGGTTGGAGCAGGTCCCACCAATTAACAGTAACCAGTAAGCCTCACCCGTTAACCCTTCACATACCTAGTAAATACCTGGATCATAGTTACTGTTCCCAGAAATGCTTGAAAAAAGCAGTACTGTAGCTTGCCAACTCAGTTCCGAAAAGTGTAGTGGTGTGCCATGACTGAGAAGTTATTGATTGCTATTTCTAGACGCCCTACTCTTCAAGAAAATCTTACTTTTTTACCTAAAGAATAAAAGCAATTAGAACAACTATTCAACAGATAATTACTGCAGCTTTTCTCTTCCATCAGTGTAAAGAAGGCTGTCAGTATTGTTTAGCTACTGAACTTGATGCTTTCAAAGTGGAGTAAAGGTCATGTTAGACATTCTGCATTATACAGAGTATTAAGTGAAGATGTAAAATGAAATATGGGGTGTTTACTGTTTTCATCAAAAGGAAAACAATCTGATCCACAGGTAAATCTTTATTCTAAATAAATCAATATATACAGTAGTGGAAATATGGTACACATCTGCTCTGTATTTGATTCTAACATATTCCAAAGCTTTGTAAACAGTAATGTGTGAGTCACACTATAGTCTACTTCTTGTATCTTTTAAGAAGTTGAGTGCAAACATTAAAAATACCTTTTTGCTTTTTTTAACAAAGCTTCAAAGTGTAAATGCAGAAAAGCATTTCACCAGCTGTGTCATCTTGGGAACTCAGCTGGCCACAAACCAGTTACTGAAAGTCTCCTTACTCAGTACTCCTTTCTTTCATTATTTAAAAAAGTGCCTTAAAAATCAAACCTGACATACATATACAGAAGAATCTGCTTGATTGCTCCACTTGAAATCCCCCAAAACATAGCTCAACATTATATCTTTTTAAAGTATTCCTAAATCTGAATAATTTTATGTGTCCAGGGCCCTCGGCTTGATATGAGTAGTTCTTCAGAAAAATACTGCAAATGACTAAAGTTTAGGAAGCTGCATAGCCATTCAGAGTGAACTTTTATATTGCTAGCAATCTGGTCATCTAACAATTGAATGCATATGAATTACATTTTAGAACTTAGAAAAGGTACAAATTGATTGTCTTAATCTTTTTGACTTACCTGCCCATCAAAATGAAAAAATAAATTGGACTGCTAGTGGAATTTTATTAGCAAAAATATTTTTTTCCTATGGCTACTACTCCCTAAGGTTCTTCAAAAATGGATGTAATGTTAAGTTCAATCAGTTGTCCTTTTCTGATTTGACTTCTTGGCCATCACTGGTGTGAATCAATGTTACAGCTGTTCCCTTTTTCCTTACTGCTATAAAACAGAAAGTCCATATCTGAAGATGACTGTGCACATTTTACTATGACTGTTCAAAACACATATTTATCTGTATAAATTCAGTCTTGTGGAGTGTGTGGTTACTGATGTTTCAGAGGAGTCTGTATAAATTGCAGGCTTTGTTAAGTCCGTTGTGTTCTCTTTCATTGGCCACATCTCTACCCAGATAAATGAGGGGCCGTACATTTTCTGACTGCTTTTGCTTCCTATGGATCTTCCTTGTTTGTAATTATACCAGACCCGATGAATCATTTCTTTGAAAGGTCGCGTGGTGAGAGTGTAGAGAAGAGGATTCAAAGCACTATTTATGGGCAATATAAAAATCACCACCCAGGAGGTTATAGTACCTTGAGGGGGGGAAAATAAATTAAAATATTCAAAAGTGTATGTATTCAATTACATTGTATTGGTATATAGTCTCTTTATGTATCATCATATATATACATTTTTCCTGCTGCACAACAGAATGACATCATCAGGCTCGAGAAGGGGGTTGGTGAGCATAGCAAGCAGGGTACGGCCCTCTAGTACTAGTTGAAAACTGTGTACACATATTAACTGGTACCTTCACGGTGACCTTTGAGGTAGATGAATATTATTCCATTTTACAGTATAGGGAATCAGAGGTAGAGTGTTAAAGGGACCTGTCTAAGCTCACCCAGCCATGGCACTGGCAGAGCTGTAGTGTGATTTCTGGATTTCCTGACTGTCTTTTGCTTATTCCTTCAAACGTCACTATGCCTACTTCTAACAATACTTTCATGCAGAATTACATTTTCTTGTGTAGGAGGAGACTTGCACTTCTTAAATTTCATTTTCTTACTAGAGTTGTGGGACATTTGTTACACACATTTTTTGTCAGATATTTGATATTTAACTCTACACCTTTCAAAACATAAAGCCAACATACTTTTGTGGTGCTCGCTTTTCAGACAGGCAAGAATTTCTGACCAGGCCTCTCCTGTGCCATGTATGTACAATAGTTGTAATTTCTGAGCCTACTATTGCTGGTGGCACCCTTTATAGTAAATATGATATGCTATAAAAGTCCTATGTAAAAAGACATAAGTCAGTCTCTAAGGGTATGTCTACACTACCCTCCTAGTTCGAACTAGGAGGGTAATGTATGCATACCGCACTTGCTAATGAAGCCCGGGATTTGAATTTCCCGGGCTTCATTAGCATAAGCGGGGAGCCGCCATTTTTACGAGGAGTAACGGTAGTTCGGAATAGGACCCTAGTCCGAACTACCTAGTTCGAGCCCCGTGTAGCCGCGCTACACGGGGTTCGAAGCAGCGGGGATTTAAAAATGGCGGCTCCCCGCTTATGCTAATGAAGCCCGGGAAATTCAAATCCCGGGCTTCATTAGCAAGTGCGGTATGCATACATTACCCCGCTAGTTCGAACTAGCGGGGTAGTGTAGACATACCCTAACATGTTTTGAGCTCTTAGAACACTGAAGGGAAAAATGTAAGGTTTAGTATTTAAAATCTTGTGTGTTGTTGCTTGAACTTCTTATAGTTTCTGTATATGTGTGGGAAGAACATGAGCTCATATATTCCAAGGCCAGAAGAGACCACTGTGATCTTTTAATCTGATTTTCTGTATAACACAGGCCATAGAACTTCCTTATAATTCCTACAGTATATTGTATAGTAAAACATCCATTCTTGCTTTTAAAATTGCCACCCTTGGCAACTCTTTGTAAATTGTTCCAGAGTTTAATTGTAAAATTAATTTCTGCTTCTTATAGATCCTCCTTGTTTGTAATTGTATGAATATTATTTTGAAGTATTGATATTTATCAAGGAGATAACATCTTTTATTGGATCAACTTTAATTGGAGAGACAAGCTTTTGAGTGTACACAGAGCTCTTCTTCAGGTGACTGATTCAGCAATTTTCTATAATATCCTGGACGAACCTTAGTACATTAAGGTAAATCTTACTGAATTAAGTTGAACTCTTAGGAGTTCCCTGTATTTAAAAAAAAACACAAATGTGTATGTATTGTGGGATTGTGTAATATACTTAGGAGACATGAGTAATGTAAACTCTGGGTAGTGTGAGCTTCAGAGGACTTTTAAACTCCCCCCGCCTCTATGCAAAAGTCTAGGCTTTTGAAGCTTTGTCATGAGGAAGGGACCTTTTGTATCTGATTTTGTTACATAAGGACAAGAT